>NW_019091224.1:600000-1178664 GCF_002217175.1 Folsomia candida
AAGAACTTCAGATTCCAGGATGGACCCGTTATAAATTTTAAGAATAGATTTCACCGCGACTTGTTCCCCAGTTGGGAGAAACTTTTTCTGTTTGGTAAATTTAGTAGAATTTACTTTGCAAATCGTTAAAAATATCGTAGATACAGACTGGCCTTAGCTGTTAACCAAAAATACCAGGTCACTCCTCTACACAGTACTTCTGGTGTAAGTGTAAGTAAGTAAAACCAAGGTTACACCACCTATTTCTTAGCTAAAATATTTTTAATCGTCGTACTTTACTTATTTCACGTAAGAAATAGGGGGCGTAATCTTGCTTTGTGGCAAAATATCAATAAAATGAGGGCGTTATATTTTTTAAAAAAATAACAAAGATCTAGGATGTATAATATATGATGTTACCAATATGAATGTGCACTTGCGGAGATACTTGAACACCAACAATTATGGGTGGATATTTGCATAGTTTAGTTAAGTGACTTATCGTCGCCCTAATTCTAAAAAGACCTAAGCGCAGTCGATGCTTAATTTTAAAAAGACCTAACTACACAAAAAAAAGTGACATTACGATTTATCTACAATCCAAATCAAAGCTACCCTCTTTTCAATAAAAACTGAACACCGTCGCCCAACTGTGACTGTAGCTTGAAATTCCCGCGTGGCGATTTCTCATTTTAGACTGGCCATCATTGCTTCAGGATGAGAATAGGGAAGAGGAATGCGAGATTTTTAAAATTTTCCGCATTTTTTAAGCTACAACCACAGTTCAATTTTTCCACCTCAAAAGCTACACCTAATTGTGACTAATTCTATAATCACAGTAACAATATGGTGGATTTGTACCTCTCTAGTATTACTACACTCTTAGAAAAATCAATACCAGATCAATACCAGGCGGTATTCATATGTGACTCCACCGTTTTGGTATTGATTTAATACCAAGCGGTATTATTTTGTATTTATACCGTCCTCGTATAAAATTGTGACTTGCGGTATTGATTTTTTTGCATGATGGTATTGTTCATTAATACCGTGGGGTAGGAATCTAAGACGATGCGGTATTAAATGAGTAAATGCGGTATTAACGAGTGATACCATACGTTAAGAAAAATAACGGTTTAGTACGGCTTGGTATTGATCTAAACGTTATTTATTTGATACAATTACAGCTTGTAATCTACAAGTAAGAAAATTATAAATGACATACATAAATAAATATTTACATAAAATGGAAATTAACCAGATTCAATATAGTGTAATAACTTAATTATAAAAATAGCTTACACACAATAATGTAGAAGAGTTAAGCTGACTGGATCTACAAGGACAAGTAATTAAAAAAATAAATTGTAAACAAGTCACATTTTGCGATATTTATTTTACATCAATTTTTTCGAATTAAAATTATCTTACCTCCTGATTGGATAGGAAATCTGCCACTGAAACAAGTAAAAAGCAAGTTGTCAATTAGCTGAAATTTGTATTTCTAGAATATCTACACACGTCTATTTTAGTTTAAATTGTTGTACCTACATATTTGTAAATGTGTTCACAGCCTAAAATTATCCTGAATCCTATATTCGCGACCGGAACAAGGAATTGGCTAAGTCAATGAACCACCTAAATATAAAAGAATTAAATTAATTAATATAAAGCAGGAAATAAAACAAAATTGGTGATTTAAAATTCTTATTCATTAATATAATATGTAGCAAAAGATAAAACGAAATGACAAATAAATTTAAGCTTACCTTCTAGTAACAACGTGTCAAAGTTTCTATCGGAAGTACTCAATTTTTTCCCCTCAAATAATTCCCCAGCAGAACTAATTTAGAAGAACTTATTTTTAAAAAGAGAACGATTTGCAACTGCAAGTGACTAGTTTGCAAATCTCGCGCAAAAGTCTAAAGTCTATAACGGACAGATTTGAGACTGCGTAAACGTGGTATAAAATTGGTACAGGTCAGTATTGATGTTGTACCAACTCGGTATTACAAGTTAATACTCTCCACGTACAAGCTCGTGGTATTGATTTTTCGCAAGATTTTAATACCGAATCATGCCTGCGTGATAATACCAGCACGACGGTATTAAAATTTTTCGAATATCAATACCCAGTTTCTAAGAGTGTACAATGTTAAAGTTAATTAAAAGTTTAAAGCAACATACCACAGTGAAGAAAGTTATAACCACGTAAATCAAGAGTTGTTGGACACTGCAATCCGGCACAAACCAGTATCGTCCTCTTACATATGTCACAGGTTTAGAAGAAACATAAAATCTGACGGATCAGGGTAGGAATACTTCTTCAAAATATTTGCGTCACTTTCCCCAATCAAGGTTAATGCGACCGATACACCTGGCGGTGTTTTGTACCCGGCGGGGACATTGTACCCAATAATGCCACCATATCCGGCACGTTTCGCTAATCTTAGACGTTGTAGGGGATCACAGGAAAACTTCCAATTATCCAGCAGCATCGTGGATTTCGAGTCTCGTACTTGTCTCAATTTTCCACAATCTTCATAATCATCCTCATATACTAGGAAACCCTGGGGTACATAAATCTAATTGAATTTCAAGCAAACGGAATATTTAATCAGGGTTACGATTGGTAAAACCTACAGTGCAGACTTGAGATAGCCCGAGCCTGGTTTGGAGTGTGATATCCAATTTGATATTTCATACTCAGTTGTCATTTCCAGCCACCATACCAAATTTCAGCTCAAAGATACAAGTTTTAGAAATCGGGGTGGGTGACCCACTAGGGTCCCTCAAGATGAAAATTTTTGCAATGTGACATGAAAATATTTCACTAGATACCTTTAGGGTCATCCATACCAAATTTGAGCTTTCTAAGATAACTATTAAGGTTTGGTGCATAATAAATCAAACCGAATATTCTGCACCAACCCCTCAACATCACTAATCTGACCCCCACCGGTCCAAATCTTTTTTGATCGAACCCATCTTCGAACTTAGCCTCGACCTGGCCGAGATACCCATTTTAAGATCGAGTTGGTCAAAATCGGTCCAGTTGTTCATCCGCTGGACCGTCACAGACAGACAGACGGACATGACGGTTCGATAAGCCCTGGCTCGGGCTAAAAACCAGATTTCCCAGGGTAGAGAGAAAAAGTGGGATAAATGCACTTTTTCGTTCAAAACCCACAGTCGGTGGGAAAAGGTGGGATATTGCATAGATTTGAAAAAAAGTTATCTGAAAGCTAATATTTTGAAAATCATATTCGTGTTCTCCACGAAATCCTGAGAAAATGAGTGGGTGCCACGATTTGAATTAAAGAATCTTAAAATTAGCATTGTTGAAATGTAAGAATTGAAATATGGGCAGTATTCATGAGTGTTCCGGTCAACCACGAATAAGAAGTTGTATTCCAGAAATATTGATTTTTAAGGAAATTAAGTTTTTCCATAACTAAATAAATTGCCAATTTTCAACACGTTTGGACGGTAAAAACCACTTTATCCCATTTATCCCACATGCCCTGGGAAAAATGTGTTTTTTGACGGGAAAATCTAAACCCTGTATATAATACATGTCTAGTCAAATTAATTTATTAAACTGACCATTGAGTCGATCATTGAGTCGAATTTGATTTCCTGCACTCCATCCACAGTTAGGATTGTCTCTCCAGATCTTCTTTTAATTACGGATATCTCAGTTTTCTCAAATTCTTCGGATTTATTTGTAAGTATTAGTGTCAGAACGGCTACTAGTAATATTAGACTGGAATAGTGATTTATCTTGCCCCAATTCCATGCTCTAATTATTCTAGGAAATCTTTTCAAAGTAGTGAGAATATTTAAATTCATTTTAAAAAAAACGTTCCAATTCAATGTGTCAAGCAGGAGGAAACGTTTAGTTTTACTGATGACTAAATTATTTGTGCAATTATTCGACCACATAAATATCGCCCTTATCGGCACGATAATATCTATGTAATAATTTACACAACATGACACACGATGATGCATTGCGTTGCGAATTAACGAATAGATAGCGAAACTGCGTTGCGAAATCTATTTCGCAATGATATCATACCTCAGCTGGGTTGTCAAACACAGATTTTTAAATATCTTATAGTGGCGTCCAAACGTGACATTGAGAGAGAAATGTAGACATGTAGACCCAAATATCGAATATACACTCTTAGTGAAGTGGTAATGATTTGACAATTCAGATCATTACTATAGTAATAATTAGATAATTATCATTTTTGCCGAGATTATTTTAAATTTCCTAAATATGTAGATAATGGTGGTCATCTATGTACATATTGACAATCACAATTATTGTCTGTGAACTAGTTGGATGGATGTTCCATCCTATAAAGTACAGGCAACGTTTCATATCTGTTTATTTTATTCATAAACATTCCTCTAATTTCTGATAAATACGGTATTGCTGCTGAGTTTGCACAATGGGTTGTTTTGTTAAATTAAGTAAATACATACGTGCTTAACTTATAGCCTGCGTAGGTACATACATACATACCTGAGGACATTGTAATAAAACAATGATTCATTCGGTGTATTTATCTTATTTATTCTCAAACAAATTCCGCACTGAGCGATGCTTATCAAGGTCCATGTATGCTTTAACTGAATGTGGAAACAATAATTAAAATCTGAAATAAGAAATTGGGGTAATTGTTGTATAGGAAGACGTAGATATAAACAGGTTGATAAAAAAACTTGTAACATTTTATTTTTTACTGACTCTAGAACTTGTCACCGTGCAAGTGACCTATCACATCAACTTAAAAGTATTGATTTTACATCATGGGTAATCATCCACTTAACGTTCAATATAAAGGCATTTCTAATACAACAATTTACAATATTTTATGTAGTAATTGCTTCCATCCTCTGTTACATATAAAGATTGGTTCATCGGCATTGGGGGACATGTTTTTGAAATTGTTTAACGTTGACAAGCTTTCGGTACATACAGATACCTTCATCAGGTCACAAAAATTTAATTCGGATTATAAATGACAAGTACATACATATCGTCGTTCTAATTCTAAATAGAGCTAAGTGCAGTGAATGTTTAATTTTAAATAAAGCTAAGTGCAGTAAGTTCTTAATTTTGAAAAGAGCTAACTGCACAATAAACACTATAGTTAAAACAAGTGCAATTAGCTCTTTTTAAAATTATGAACTTACTGCACTTAGCTTTATTTAAAATTAAGCATGCACTGCACTTTTAGCTCTATTTAGAGTTAGAATGACGATATAAGATTTTTGGAAAATAATAAGTAGATTTGGTAATTATAGTGAGTGATTGATAATTTAAAAAAATAATTTACAATATTCTAACTGGTAATGTTAGTAAGAGATAGGCATCCGCCCATTTTGCTACGCAATTGCTTTGACAATGACTACAGCTTTGAACTTCTAGTGTTACCAATCAGACCTAGGGACCAACCAAGCTAATGGACTCGCATCGTTAAGTGAAATTTAAAATTGGACTCCACAGTTTGATAGTAGGTTAAGAATACGTTTATTTTCAATGTTAAAAGATTTTCTTCTCAAAACCCTTCCTACACGTGGTACATTAATACATACTTTGTGCTTCCTTCGGATTCATCGAGCATTTCCTTAATTCCTGACGGAAAGGTGTGGGTAACATTCTTCTAGTAATTTATCTCTAGTAATTTATTCCTCGGTAACGAAAAAATTCGCCAATGCAAAAGAATTAATATTTTAATTCATAAGCAACGAAATGTTCATGTTGAGCGAAATAAGTATGGTCAAAGTAAGACCACAGATTAATGATTGGTTCATTTACTTAATTAATTAATATGATCATAGATGATGATTTCGTAATTGTAACTGAATTTAATTACAATTACGCCATGTTCAAATCTGAAATTACAAACTACCAATTACATTTGAATAATTTAATTCAATTACGAATTACAATTATAAATTTGTAATTATGAATTAATAATTTGGCCAGCGCATTAGATTATTATGAAATTCGAAAATGCTTGCAAAGCACGTGGAAAAATAAATAATAAAGAATTATGTGCGTGCTCCAATCTCAATATTTCAGAATGAAAGTATAAAATAAAATTTGACGGAATTTCTTAAAACTATTTTAATCTATTTTTTGGATAGCATTTCTGCAATGCTTTACCCTTAGTTTCATGTAACAAATTTTAAAAAATTGCAACCAGTTTCGGCTCCCCCAACTCCGTGGGTTCCCCTATGCTACGTTTTCCTACCGACCCCTAGTTCCGCTAGTGTTATGCATACTGTTTTTTATGCGACCTATATATGTATTTGTAATTGAATTTTCTACCTTCCACCTGATACTGTTAAAAATGCAGGACATTTTTTCATGGAGTATATTGACATTACGAAAAGGCCCGGTACCCAAACGCGTACCAGGCCCGAGAATTTTACGGTACGGCTCTGAGAATTATAGATAATCAAAGCATTTATTGATGTAATTCGTATTGTACAAATTAGTTGCAGGAATTACGCGTAATGTTGTCGATTATTCCTGTATCATTGGTGATACCTGTCAGCAACTATTCTAGGAGAGTCCATAATATTTCTATTTGAAGTGGTTTACACAGGTAGTGACGAAATTGGTACTGGATGTTGTGAATTACACGCTCCGTGCGTGCTCCTCCAACCAAATCCTTACTGCGTTGCGCGATCCTGCCCTCTTCACCAGTCCAAACCTTCACAGAGGAACTCGACGAGAATTGGGAGAGCAGTTTCCTCTACGCCATCATTCGGACCCCACACCGGTGTAGTCACTTCTCCCTTGGGTTCCTCCTCCATACCCAAAACCAACTCTCCGCCACCTGAGAGTCAAATCGGGACGGAGACACAAATTATTTACACTAACCTAAATTCATTTGCATTATCGAGTCTGTAAAACTATTTCACAAAAAGAGGGAGCGTAAAATAAAACCCATTACGAGTTGAAGATTGTTCACACATAACTACCCAAGCCAGTTGCTCTTAGGAGGACACCACGCCAACCTGATAATCACAGATCCTGACGCCCTTTGGATATGTGGTAGTACCCGGTGAGAGAATAAAAAGTGTAAAGGGGTTTGATGCCATGGCCCCATTTGCGCCCGCCACACCCACTCAAAGGTGCGAAAAACACGAAAAATACCCTGTTTTGGTGCATTAAAAAATTCACCAAAAATCCTATTTTGCTTGGATTTTCAAAAAAATCGCATATTCGTGATCCCAGATAGTTGCTTTATCACATCCAATATCAAACTCAACTTTTTTGAAATTTTGATTTTGTCGAAGACATACCGTTGCTCAGGGAATTTTCGAAAACAGTGAAAATTTTTGAAAAGTTGTTTTTGCTATTGAGTATGATGAAGCAACTATCCGGGATCAAGAATATATATGTTTTTTGAAAATGCGAGCAAAATTGGATTTTTGGCGTAGGTTTTAGTGTGGCTAGTTTAGCATGGGGCGCACCTTCAAAGGGGTGTGGCGGGCGCAAATGGGGCCATGGCATCAAACCCTTTGACACTTTTTGTTCTCTCACCGGGTACTACCACATATGCAAAGGGCATCAGGATCTGTGATTATCAGGTTGGCGTGGTTTCCTCCTTAGTTATTTCACACTCACATCCTACATATGGTACGAGTGCATTATCCAACGACGAGCAGACCCCCGTGGCCGAGTGTTTATCCAGTTCCGTGGCGGAATTCTATCACCACCTGGCGACGCCCTCTTCCCCATTTCCAGAGACGACGCGGAACAAGACCAACATTCCCCCCACAGTTGGAACAACTCCTGAGAAATGATAGAGCGGATGGCAACTAATAGAATTTAGAGGGATCCGGCAGGGTTTATGCAGCTTTCCAAACCGGAAAAATTATATATATATTTAACCAATATTTACATAAATTTAATTTCCAATATTCTATGGTAGCGCATGAGAAGCTTTCGGCTGTGTCTTCGCATAATGAAATGAAGCCTGCATATTATATAAGCTCAAAATAATGCTGATGATTAATTCCCTAGCTAAATATAATTTATTGTATAAATATTGGGCATAGAAATTTCAAATACAATCTAGCTAGAAACTCAATTTATTTGTTGGTATTCAAATTATTTTTTCATCTAAATCGATCATTAATTCTCTATTCCTCAAAAATTTAGGTAGGCATTAATCCCTATTGTTGCTTATGCTTTTGCATTTGTAGGTTTCATTCTATTGAGCAATGACTTACATATATGTACAGAAGTCATGGTAAAGTAGAACTTTGACTGTGCAGAGTGTACAGTTTGACCTATGGTTAATTTTTTTTCTACATTCAAAATCCAAGTTTATGCATAATTTTTATATCAACATGTGCATCAGAGCCTCCTCTACACAGTGGTATAATTTTTGAAACCTGTTAATTTGGTTTCTGAGCATTATTCGTACTCAAAATTTCTGGAAAAATAACTTTCGATCGGAGGAATACATCTTGCTGAGGCTATCCCTAATAGTTGGATATACCGGACCATGGTATATGCATTGAGATAAGTTCAATCCAATACTTGTATATGTCCTCCCGGGGATGACTTCCTTGTATGTCCATTCAATCCTCAAAGATACTGTCACCACTTTCACTTTAATTCAGGATGCATGTAACACACAGCCCAAGTAATGGATTCCTATCCGCAGCGACAAATAGTTCAGGAAATTTGTTTGGGACGTTAATAATTCCAACAGCAATGTTTCTATTTCTTCATCACTGCTGAAGAAAACTATTGCTGAAATTATGCGGGGGGCATTACCATCAAAATTCGACTCTTTATCTACTGAATTTGTTTAAAAAGTTGGATCTGTAGTTTCGAAATTGGAAAGGCGACAAGATAACCTTAAAACCGCTGTGAACTCGATTTCTTCAAATATGAAGATGGAAGTAGCAGCTGTTATGGAGGATATTACATAGCAATCTCACAGGCTGCACAAAGCACTTAATATTTTAATTCCAGAGCTGTCTCTCTCTCTGGAACACTATTCCAAAGCAAATTAAAGCATTCAGTAATTATGGTTCAATTCAAGAGTCGTCTTCAGGATTATTTATTAAGCAATTGAATGTAAAATCTTTTCGTATTGGGATGGAGATATTTGGTATTATTTTCCTATCCAATTTTAAGTTTCATTATGTTATTATATTATGACTAATGCTATTATTGCTATTATGCTATGCTATGCTATGCTATTATTCTTCAATACATTCCTGCCTCAATCAGTTATGTTTTACTTTAATGTTTAAATGTTTATCAATAATCAATCTTCTATTTTCCTGATCACAGGGTTAGGATGATTTCCGAATTTTTGTATAGTTTTGAGATATAAATGGAAATAAATCAATTGTTATTTAAATAAATAGGTCCGCTTCTGACTTGGAAAACTAAAAAAATATATATATTTGTAAATACAAATAATGGCAATTTCGGGTTGCAAAATATTTGCAATGTAATGGTTAAGATATTGAAGAGACACTGTATAGGTATTCAAATAAAAATGTGTGGATGTACTAAGGGAATAATGGTTGGGATGGTGTCAAAGTTCGAGAAGCAACCATAGCAAAACTATTAATTAGTGTTCCATTCTACCGAAAATCCGAATTGATATAATCACTAATAATTATTGAGAGAGCCCGCTTACACCAAACAGGTTAAATTTGCACGTGGCATCAGATTTGATGACTTGCATTTACTTTATTCTAATTTATTCTAATCCGTATTTCTAATATATGTATTAAGTATTCTTGTTTTAATCTAATCTATTTTAGTTTTCCCAAATTCAATTGCAACTGATCGCGCGGTAAGGTTATTAGTAGCGTGATAGTCCAATCAATTATAGAGCTCAAATATGTTCCAAGAACTGGCTTGTCCACTCCGAAGAGGTTAGTTCCATTGACCCCCGCATATACTTTCACAGGTCTCAGGGCCCTGAGTGTCGTACGTATGAGTCGATGCTCGCCTTGGGCCCTTACCCGATTTTTCCAATATGTTATAATTTGTCCAGAAGTTGTGTTCGCTCGTATGGCCAATGGAAGTAATGCAATTATAATTAGTAATATGATGATTGCATAAAACGGGAATCTTATGTAGAACAATGGGTTCAGGCCATAGTCTAGAAAACGAATTGAGGCAAAGTTCATTGAAGCTGATAGGCAAAGACCTAATGCCATTAGCACAAATGTCTGAACTGCAAGGGGTACTTCATGTACTTTCACTAATACTTGTATGCCTTTGTATCGTGTAATCCAGGCTATGGTTAGGGTGGTTCTTCCCAATCTATATGTCAGTTAACACCCGAAAAGTAAATATTCAGCCTGTCGATTTTTTACGAATGACTGACTCACCTAGCGTTTTCAGCATGACGTAGCACGATACACAAGCTTTTCAACCCCATTTGTCCCGCGATTGCAAGAATGAAAATAATAAAGGGCAAAATTCTTTGAACTTCCATATAAAAGATATACATGTTTGCCGTTCTGAAGCAAAAACTTAGAACTCGTACGACAACGTTATTCCATATTCCCAACGCATCCCAGATATCCCGAAGGATGAAATTCATGGCGTCATAGTCCATTAAGACAACAATGGGAGCCATTATGTGTGCCAAAATTATAGATGTGGTAAATACTGTTAGACACAGTAGACCTACATAGATAGAGTAAACACATATTGTAGAAGCCGTACAAAATACAATGCCCATTTTACAACATGGTAACCTGCTTTATCCAGATTTCCTTCTTTAGTTTTCGCAAGCTGTCTAGGTTGCCCGATCCTTATTGATTTCTGCAATAAGTTTGTCTTTGAGTTGTCTTTACTATTCACTAATGTCTTATCTTCCATTTTCCGGAATTCGTTATATAAATCTAATGCAGCATTCACAATGGCAACCACGTCATCACCCCTAACAAGAATAACCAACCCAGTGCCAGCTGCCAACAAGCCGGCAAATGTAATGATGATGTATTGAATTATATGATGTGCTGTCATTTGATATCGATTGCGGAATAGATGGGAGTAGATTACGAAAACGTTCCCTGCACCATTCACACATAAGAAGCTGAAAACGATAACAATGTACCACCATTTGAACTTGGATGGTCCACCTTTGTCGAAAGTGTATCGCTTTAATATATGATTCCAACCTAATGGAGTTTTCCATATGAATCGATTTAGGCGAAATGCTGTATGTATAGACCGATATACCAGTTCTGTTGGCATTGTACTTTTTAAACTGCAGCGCTTTGCAAGGGATCTGTGATGGTAAGATGCCGACGTTTCGATTTATTCTTCAGTTCTAAGTCGAAAAATCAATGAGAATCAGCCAGCAACTTAAAGAATATTGCTCGTCAATATCTTATCAAATATTTCTTGGGTCTATCATGTAAGTCCAAAATACTGTTTACGATTGCTTCATTTCTAATACACGTTTGCTTAGAAACTCTATTTATTTTTTATGGTAATGAAATTATTTTTCCTTCAACTAAAAACTTCAAATCAACAACCAACCAACCAACAACCGACAATTTCAACTTTTAGCTTGTTAATTCTCCATTCCTCAAAGGATTTAGACAATTGGGTTGGACCGATTTGGGTTGACATTAATCCGTATTTTCTGGTATTTTCTTCTGTATATGTCCGCTTATACTTAAGAGGTTTTGTGTTGTTTGTAATGAATTTATTTTGTGACTTTTCAAAAGTTCAAATGTCAGAAAGTCCGAAGGCGACGAATATATTATTTATCTGTGTGTTGGATTGCAAATGACTTTTGCAAATTAAGCCTGAATAGGAAATAATAAATATATTAACTAAAATGAGGTATTAATTAAACTATGCATACATATATTAGGCCGTTGGTGAAGAATAATTTGTTAGTTATACCGAAAAATTATTTGCTGTAATATGATGTGCAAAATTTGAAAAGTAGCAAGGAATTCTGCTTAGTTCCGGAAACCAGTATAGCAAGTTAGTAAATAACGGTTAAAAATGATTTTTGCCGCTATAAATATATGTATCTCATCGTATTTCCTGTCGTTATATAATTTATTATGCAATTTAAATTAGGTGATCCTTAACGTCATTACGAAGTATAGCAATTACTGACGCGGTTTGGATTTAAACCTTGACACAAAATTTAAATTTTAACATAATTGACTAAAAATTCATTGAAAAAACTATATTTGCCAAACTGGTTTCTGGCGCTTTGTTTGAGCATTAGTTCAATTGTTGATAACTTTACTTATCGGATCGAGCTGAAACCAACTGCAAATTGTTCAGCAACGTTGCCTAGGATAAATTCGCAAAGTAATAATTTTTCTTCATTGGTTCCTTTTCATAGCAACCGTCAATATAGGCTTCAAAGTTGCTGTTAAAAATCTGATCAGTTTGTCGAATAATCCGCATATTAAGAATAATATGACGTGGGTCTGACATCTGTACTCGATCAACACCACTTGGGTATGTTTCCTGGTAAATGCTCTAGAATCAACCTGAAGGGTTGTACGATGGTTATTTATAGCACGCACGCATTCCATGCCGAGAATTTACCATTCTCAATAATTGGCACTAAAATATTTAAGGATGATTGCTTTCTTCGTAATGTGTCTTTTCAAATTGTAATATACTAACGCAACTGGACAAATAACCATTGGTGCATAACTTTTATCAATTGTTTGCAGCATTGCTTGTCAAGGTTAGATAATAAGTAATTCCACAGGATTTAATAATTATTGAAAAAATTGAGGATTAAGAATTCTAAAAAGGATTGAAATACAATCTATGAAAAGAATCCAGTACAAAACAACAAAACACTTAAATAATAAATGTGATTGATTCTTCATTGGATTTAATTGAAACTATCCACAAGTGGGATCATCCTAATTGATGCGTATACAGTCGTTCGTCGTCGTGGAACCTCTTTACTACTACACATAGAAAATCTTAAAATATTCGATTATGTCCAAACGGTTCCGAAAGTTATGGGATCCTGCCCTTACTCCAACTAATACGTCATTAGTCTTTACCATATCCCGCATTGTGTTTGTCACAAGTCCATCACAATTCATTTTTGCAAATGGTAAATTTCATATTGCAAATTCCTCACGGCACATGAGATGCCGAATACTCGCCCGTTTCAGCCTAATGCTTCACCTCATTCTTATATTACGATGGTTCCAGGGTTATCTTCATATCTCCAGCGAGATCGCGTTCTGGAAAACTGTCATGATGGCATATTTCCTAGCCGTATATATTGCACTACTCATACTTCTGGTGCACTAAACTCGTGTACTTAACCACGTCCTGTTTCTATTGAATTATTGCATCCAAATTGAAACGCAATGGGTGGCGGAAAGTTAGCACAGGATTAAAAATTTTCAATTAATTCATTAAATAACTTCACTACCTAATTTTTTTTTCTCATGAATTTTTAGGAACTTCAATCATAGTTCATCGATATTATCTTCTATTCGCGAACCTCCTGAATTTTACTGTTCTTGATTTTCCAATTGCAATAACTGTCTTAAGCTTGTTTCAGCCCTGTATGCCCCAGTTGCTTAGTAGTATGCTTATACTGGACTGTAAATCTTGATCCGATGATGGAGGATCACGTATCATGTCCCGAATCGGCATTGCTTTAGTGGAAGGATACACATGGACAATGGCTGCATCTATTGCCGGCTTCACCATAATTGTGGTATTAACATACCCCGTGGAAATGATTTTGTTATGGATAACCTTGTTGAGACGGTAATTTGAGCTAACAAATTTCCAATCTAAACCAGGGTGCCGGATTATGAAAATACTGTGATTTGTGATTTTTGTCCATCCCCTGATTTAATCGATTTTGATGGTCGCCACCTTGATGTATACATATTGCAAAGCATAGTAAATATATTCACCTGCTATGAGGCGACCAACAAAAGCACATAAATCACAACATATCACACTGTGATGCGATTTCCGGAACCCCGTTCTCAACGGGTTAAACAGATTCTAATCATTTCTGTGATTTAATTTCTGCTAGGAAAATACAAGTTGCCGTGAACCCAAATTTGTTAACCAAGTACCGGTTCGTTCAGATTACTACCAAATTGTTCAACGACCTTTGGAAAATTCCTGCAATGTCGGCAATGGTTGCAACATGTGTAATTGTTGAAATTGTTGCATTGTTTATCCTGACCACGTCCCTGGACAAATTACCATTACCTATCATTGGGCTCTTTCTCCTTCTCGCAATCATTTTCTTTAATGTGATACAAGGGTTATTTAAGGTTTTGTCGAAACCGTTTGAAAATTCTAACATGTTCATTATCGAAATAAGGACAGGAAGACACTCAGCGTGGGTAAAGCGTTTCATGAGGTCATGCCCTCCTGTAAAGATATCAATGGGAAATGGTGCATATTTTGATGGGTTGTCGGCACTGGTGATTTGGCAATTTTGCATTGATAATTTGGTAACGATATTGTTAATTTAAAGAAGAGTATTTATAAATGAAGTCGCATGCTAATTATTCTAATCAATTATATAAAGAGACGATTAGCGCTGCAATGGGGTTATTCTAGTGAACATTAAACCAACAAAAGTTGTTAATTCGGTTTCAAATACATGTACAAGTTTAAATTCCACGAGGAAATTATCTTCCCATTATTATATTATATACACTCGAGTTTAAACCAAACAGAGCAATAATACGACAATTCCTTTGCATAAATTTACAACAGTTCTAATGCAAATTTTATACATAGCAAGAAATTAAGGACTATAGGCACACCGTTGCTCATACCTCCAATAATAATTTTAAAATGTTATTAGTAAAACCATACTTTCTATACTGTCCTAAATGCACATGTATCTGGTGATTCAACCTATTGTTCGTTTATTTAAATTATGGGCACTAAAAATAATGAAAAGTTATGCTGCAGACGGTTACCGCCGAAAATTCGAAAATACAACAAGATTCCAGTTCAATTGTAATTTGTGATCTTGTTAATTTAAAACGCCAGTTAATCTTTTGGGAAACGTACCAAGAAATTGTGGCTAATTTATATGAATGAATAATAGTTTTGTATGAAGTCGGAGTTGAGGATAGAGGTAGCATATATATGTATTATTAAGATGAATAAATCCAGGTAAGTACTTTCTGAAATCTAGCTTATCAAGGTCCATACGACATTAGCAATGTAATTGTCCAATCCTGAATTGTTGAGAAGAAGGATCCCAAAACAGGCTTATGAATCTTGTAAAAGATAAGATCGTCTATCCCCGCAAAAAAACATAATGTACGCATTGCTCTCACGGTCTTGTGCAAGAACGCTTTGCTCCTGCCTTTCAAGGCGGTATTATGTCTCCATAGGCGCAATATTTCCACTGAGCGCTCATGCATATCGATTGCAACTGGTAGCATCTCTCGCATCACAACGGTCAGGATAAACCCCAGTATTGGAAACATCATGTAGTACACGATTGAGAGGCCGTAATGCAGGAACCGAATCGTTCCAAAATTTAGACACACCAGGAAAGCAAATCCAACAAACATCAGCAGAAGCGTTTGAGTTGTAGCTACCCTTTCTGGAATGATGACGAAGAGTTGAATCTTTTTGAAGATACGGACACTGGCTTCGCGTAGGAATTTATTTCCACTATAATTGAAATGAATAATTTTGATTCGATTATTAATTCATTCATTATTTATAAACTCGAGATATAGTGCCACTCTTAAGAATTCGGTAATAGCCGTTGAGCATATATATGACTCTATCGTTGGTGACAGTTTAACACCGCGTGGTGTGAAGAGCTATCGTATTGCGGAGACTAATATCACAATAATATTAAAATTTTGTAGACAATTCTGTAGAGTAAAAATTATTACCGAATTCTGAAGAGTTTGACCACCTACCCAAATTCAGTTGCATCATCTAAGAGTTTGATAATGCTCTGGACAAATAACTGTAACGGCATGGCCATGAAGAACACCACAAATGGAAGTGTCCTTTGGCATTCCATGAAGAATGTGTATGTCAATGGTGTTCTTATTATGATATCAATAACCGTAGTGATTGGATTTCTCCATACTCCTAGCCATATCCACAAGTCATGAATAACAAACCCACAAATATCCAATCTGAGAAGTACCACCATTGGAAATATCACAAATCGTGAAATAGTTGTGGAGGTTGTTAAGCAAACAAGATACAAGATCCCTAAGCAACACCATAAAATATTTTTAACGAAATATTAACTATGTGGATCAAGAATTTGATACCGATTATATCAATTTTTCCATTCTTCAAATGTAACCCAGGTATTCCAAAAATTTCCAAGATGGAATCAATACGAGGTTTTGGTCCGTACATATTTTTATCATCTACAAAACATAGTATGTTGCACGTTATAATTATCATTTGCGAACTGAATCGACATTGATTAATGTACTAAATTGTGGTAATCCAGCTGGCGGCAAATTACCTTGTCGAAAAAACGATTGCTAACAGTACAATAAGATTTTGCCACTTTGGCTTGGGGAATTGGACGAAAAAATAACTGATTACAAACCATTGTTTTTGCACACAAGGTATGTAACTTAGCGCCAGCTGATTACCACTATTAAATAAGTACTTTAGTTGAACAATATGGCTAGGTATGTACCCGTATCATCCGTCATCAGTTCTTCATAGGCTTGTAGATTCTGGTTAAGCAGCAAAATCCCTAGCCGCCCACAGAGCAGTATAGTGATTCCGATCCCGCATAGTGTTCCACATGTAATGAAGACCATGCAATATTGAACAATTTGAGCAATGGTGAATCCTGGTGAATCAGCGAGAAATACCATCCAAAAAATTTCCATGGTGTTGATTCATCGAATGTGAACTTTCTCTTTGCATAGTTAAATCCAACTGGCGTCTGAGGCAACCCTCGCTTATTTAGACGAAATGCCTCATTGATGGAGTAAAAAATCAGTGGGCTAGGCATTGGTTCTTAACAATAAGATAAATTGGAAACATCTACAAATGACCTAATATTCGGATCGGTATAAAGCTAGCCACGAACTGCGAAAAAATCAAGCCTGCAACTTGAATTTTTTAGCCAGCTAGGTTGGCTAACCTAACAAAACACGGCTATCTATTTGTCCGACTTTAGTTTAATTGATGATTATATTATCATAAACAAATCCTTTTTCCAAAGCGAAACTCTGAATCGTTTCGAATATTTATAATAATCATATTAACTTGGGGATTGACTAGAAACTCAAATCCACAAAAAGAGTTGTTTTGAATAATACTATGTCCCCACTTGAAATTTTCTTCATTTGAATGACCAGTTAGTTGATCAGATTACAAAGGCAACTCTTTATTTTCTAGAAATCAGGGATGTATTACTACAAAATTTATGTTAGTTAGTTATATCCTGTTTTTGCGAATTATATTCAAAGAATATTCATAAATCAGAAATTACACATTGCCTTTAGAATTGGGCATTTGAATTAAGTTAAGCAATCTACGTTTAACTAGTTTTTCCAGCAATAATCGAATGTCATTATAATAATTTGAACTGGTTGGAACTAACTATAATTCCCTTACTTGCGTTAATAACGAACACATTGGTTCTTTATTTAAAATTCTTGCCGATTTCATCACTAACATATCCGTATATGCCACGAAATTTGAATATTCATCAATTAGTAATCTGACGGAAATCCTTCTTTGATAAAAATAAGCAGGATCCAGATTATCACTAGAGGAATACCAAGCCAAATGCGTTACAAATCCGGTTGCCATATTTTGCGAGAAAGAGTGAGAAACTCTGATTCTAAAAAAAAAAAAAAACGTCGTCTTTATTTCCAAATTCTAGCCCAATACATTTAATACAAGTGCACCAAACCTCACATACGTGAGAAATACTTGGCCCACAGGTTCCTTAACTATGGTGCCCGTTGTGCAATGGACACCGCACCGGCCTGTGTAACAAGTCAGAGAGGAAAAACCTCACGGCATGATGGGCACCGCAAGGAAAAACTCTCTGCCAGCTCTGGGAATTGAACCCAGACCCTCCATTTGGCTTGAAACACAGTGCGAAGACCACTCGGCCATCGCCGCCTGATTCGTGTCTACCACCACCACCATCGTGAGACAGTGTCGTGTTTGACATCTCCGTTCTCACTCTCGCTCTGAACCAACATCTTCAAATTGATAAGTAATTAGATGAACAAAGTACCGCTAACTTTTTAGCAGCTATGGTCGTTCAGATAACCTTAATTCTAGAATTTGAAGCAACTTGGGTTAGTTGATGTTGCTTATCTTAAAAATTGATAAGCACGTAGATAAGCCTCGTAGCCCTAGGTTTTGATATAAAAGTCACTATAAATTCAGATAGGCTTAATTTTTGAATTTGAGGCAGGTTGGTTTAGTCGAGTTTGCTTATCTTAATAGTTGATAAGCACACTGATAAGCCCCGTATCGTTAATTTTCCGGTGGATGTCATCATTATAAATTCAAATAAGCTTTATTACTTAATTAGGAACAATTTGGATTGAAATATTATAAATTGTATTTGAAGTTGAAATGTACAGTACCACTCATAGTGTGTACGGCACTTGCCGTATAAGCCACTCCCTCATAAACTTTGACCTCAAGTATCTCATGGCCGCGGCCATTTTGAGTCGGACAACAAAAGCTGAAAATGTAGCTCTTCTCAAGGAGAAAAATCTGGGATTAGGTTGTCAGACTCAAAATCACCTTGAGTTTTTTAATGATTTATATATTAGGTCCACACCCACAATTCAGCAACCTTGGCCAGCACAGCTATGACAATTGCACAACCGCATATACAATAAATAATGTTATAAGCGCACCATCAAACCCTAGTGGGACATGTATGCGGGTGACTTCGACTTTGAAGTATGTATGCTACTCTTCCTCATTCGCATTTAATGATCGAGACGTCCTTGAATTCCAGTTTCTACTAGGGATTGAAAATATCTAGGCACGCGCGACTCCCCTTGACCCTCAAAACTCCATCCATATAGCCTACAGTGCAGACTCCATTTAGCCCGAGTCAGGGATAGAGTCCGCTTCTAAACTTCTGTCCGATTTGACCGGACTACTATTACCACCCTACTAGTATATTATGGTGTGGATGGTCAAATGTTTCTTAAAAATTTTATATTACTTGACACCTAATTTTTGAAATATTTACGAATCCTTCTCCATCACCAGTAGGGCAGTAGGGCTCACTTCTTTCAGTTATTAAACTTCCAAAGCTTTACTTGCTACGCATAACAAATTTTTAACCTGCATACCAAATTTCAGCTGAAATTAGCAACTTTTAAAAAACGGTGTGGGTCACCTCCTAGGGTCACTCCAGTTACATTTTGCTCACTTTTAGCTTCATATTCTCTCATTAGAAGCTATTACGTATAAACGTTCCGAATTTCATATTTTTACGACAATTTCTGAAAATCGGTATGGGTCGCACCATAGGGTCACTCGACATAAAAATTTTGTCAATTTCACATCAAATTTTTCCGTTAGGGGTCATAAGCAACCTCTCTACCAAATTTCAGCTTAATACGACAATTTTGAAAAATCGGCATGGGTCACCCAATACACACTTAAAATAAATAAACACATACCGAGTAAAAGTCAATCCGTAGCGTGGTAAAAAGGGCCACGACCCTGTACATGGTTAGCGAGCCCAGAAGTGCCAAGGGGTAACCAAGTTTACTTCGGTCTGAGTTAGCGACCAACCCTAACTGGACTAACCTCGTTAACTCTGTTCTGGGCAAACTTAACCCTGAAATTCTGCAGCGGTTTTACACGGTTCGTGTTACTGTTACTTTTTATGAGTTACAATGTCAGCCCCGCCAAATGCAAATAAATCAAAATTTTAAAATTATTTATGCATATTTGGTTTATTTGAGCTTATAGCAATAATAACTTTAAATTCTACCCACAAATAAATTACATGATAGCATTACCTATACATAATATTTAAACATATTAATTAACATATTAACAACAGTTTTATATATAATTCAATCGATCCGAGGAATTATCTGTCCAATTAGAGCTTGAACAATAGGGGTCAATGTTAGACTGTCACAAGATTTTCCTGCAATTCCGTGCTGAAGAAATTCCCAGACGTTTTTAGATTCCACAGGTGGTGGTAAATAAAATACGGTAAAATATTTCAGGCAAGTATCCAGCGCAAGAAGGAAACTTGATCCACACGGGATGGCGAATGTGTCCAAAATTACAAAAAAAGACTCAATTTTCAAATCGTACGTCGATCCAAGGGCTAAAATGAATGGTGCGGCATTCCGGTTTTCACTCAAAATATCCGCTACGTGGGTGTTTTTCTGAATAAAATGAAAATTGGAATTAGTCAAATGCTCGGCATTAGAATGTGATAAGAAATTCTCACCGATCGGAATAGAATCATACTATCTCGGGCGTCAGAATTAGTAGCTTTGACGGTCCGAACCCGACTAGTTTTTTGAGCCACTCGGCGTTCTTTGTTTTCTTCCTCCGAAGAGCTTTCTGCAATTTCTAAGTTGTTTCGGGCTGCTCGAAGTTGCAATTTCATCTGTCTCGCTTCTTTATTTTGTCCAGTCTTTCCTTCCTCGAGGGACTTGACCTTGGTTGGAATCTTACGAGCACATGAGGGGAGCAAATAGGGAAGAAGTGAATATGCCAACAAGGAGACGTCATCTGCATTGAACGACAATTTAGCGATCAACAAAAAATTAAAATAGTAAACTATCGGCTGAGCAGAAATCAAAACAATTGCACATTGCCGTTACCATCGGACAAGTCTGATCTTGGCTTATGAAGCCCCAGTGTCTTCTTATAATCAATTGAACTTTCTTCGGCATATTTGATTAGAAGTTTTGAAGCTATTGGCCAACGTTCATAAATTATTAGTTTCAGCTGTGGGTGCCGCAGATTAAAATCTTGAACGATCTGAAAAAAAGTTTGCAAAAATACGGTTATTTAAACATAAAATATCACACGAATCTGTTTAAAAAATTAACAGCGTTTTGAATAAATTAAAAGAAAGTGCCTACCGTTCCTTGCATATCAAATAAACGAGGAATAATTGCAGGAATTCGACGAAAACCAGCCAAATTGTCCTTCATCTCACCTCTGATGACTGTTCGGCGCATGAACACGGTTGATTTCATGGTGTCAATAATATCTGCACTTCGATTCTGCCGTAAATACTCCAGCGTTTTTTCGTTAGGTTCGGGATTTTCTGAATAAATGGAAGCATTAAATTAATCAGCCTAAACAAATTATGAAATTATAAACAAATTATATATTGGAAAACTAAAAACTTACCTTCGTCAAATTCGGAATCCCAGGAGAGTGGATAAATGTCTATCCGACAGTGTTTTCAATTGTCTTCTTCTTGGTAAGTTTTTTTCGTTGATTTTTGATCCTTTCTTCCAAGAATCCTGTCGGTCCTTGTGAATGTGCAGAATTGAAATACCACATTTCAGCCCCTAAATTCTTTTTGCGAGGGTCTCCAAGTAGTGGATATTTATTTACTAAATCCAGTGCCAGCTGCTCCATTGCCTGCTTACTTGGGCTAAAAAACACAGTAATGCGATTATTATTTCGAAATGTTAAAAAGTGATATACAAATTATTTTGATCGAATTCTGATGATGCTTACCTTCTATCCAGATTTTTAATCAATGCGTCCACGAGTGCACTGCAAATAGCCTGGCGATCTTCACGAATTATAAACATTTTGGCAGGGATTTTGTCCTTGATAACCCGTTGAGCGGCCTCGTTTTCCAACAAAACAGATTCCAAATTCTGTTGCAAAATAATAATTAATTTATAGTTTATAGTACTTAAAATTAAGAATTAAAACAGGCATTATACAATTATTGCTAACTCACAAAATTATAATACTTCTTTAACATTATAATTTCGAAAAGTCCGTCCCGTGAAATTTTCCGTGACATTCCTGCATTATGATTGACTGTTGGCATTTTAGCTGAACCAATCACAGCACGGATATGTTTTTGATTATGATTATGATTATGGGTATGGTTCTGATTATGATTATGATTATGATTATGATTATGGTTATGATTATGATTATGATTACGATTATGGTTATGATTATTATGATTATGGTTATGATTATGGTTATGGTTATGATTATGATTATGTTTATGATTATGATTATGGGTATGGTTATGGTAATGATTATGGTTATGATTATGGTTACGAGACCAGAAAATTCTTTAGCAACGTTAAAAAAATTCCTTAGCAACGTTAAAAAATTTTTTAAGCAACGTTAAAAAAATTCCTTGGCAACGTTAAAAAAATTCCTTAGCAACATTATGATTATGATTATGATTATGATTATGATTATGGTTATGATTATGATTATGATTACGATTATGGTTATGATTATTATGATTATGGTTATGATTATGGTTATGGTTATGATTATGATTATGATTGTGATTATGATTATGGTTCTGATTATGATTATGATTATGGTTATGATTATGATTAAGGGTATGGTTATGGTAATGATTATGGTTATGATTATGGTTACGAGACCAGAAAATTCTTGAGCATCGTTAAAAAAATTCCTTAACAACGTTAAAAAATTTTTTAAGCAACGTTAAAAAAATTCCTTGGGAACGTTAAAAAAATTCCTTAGCAAAGTTAAAAATATTCCTTAGCAACGTTAAAAAAATTCCTTGGCAACGTTAAAAAAATTCTTTAGCAACGTTAAAAAAATTCCTTCGCAACGTTAAAAATATTCCTTAGCAACGTTAAAAAAATTCCTTGGCACCGTTAAAAAAATTCCTTAGCAACATTATGATTATGATTATGATTATGATTACGGTTATGATTATTATGATTATGGTTATGATTATGATTATGGGTATGGTTATGGTAATGATTATGGTTATGATTATGGTTACGAGACCAGAAAATTCTTGAGCATCGTTAAAAAAATTCCTTAACAACGTTAAAAATTTTTTTAAGCAACGTTAAAAAAATTCCTTGGCAACGTTAAAAAAATTCCTTAGCAACGTTAAAAAAATTCCTTGGCAACGTTAAAAAAATTCCTTAGCAACGTTAAAAAAATTCCTTGGGAACGTTAAAAAAATTCCTTAGCATAGTTAAAAATATTCCTTAGCAACGTTAAAAAAATTCCTTGGCAACGTTAAAAAAATTCTTTAGCAACGTTAAAAAAATTCCTTAGCAACGTTAAAAATATTCCTTAGCAACGTTAAAAAATTTCTTAGCAACATTAACAAAATTCCTTAGCGACGTTACAAAAGTTCCTTAGCAACGTTAAAACAATTCCCTGGCAATGTCAAAAATATTCTTTAGCAACGCAAAAAGTCCTTAGCAACGTTAGCAAATTCTTCTTGGCAGTTTTAGCTATATTTTTCAGCTTTGTTTTTTATAAACAATTTCTAAAACAAAATATTCTTACTTCGAACCGCCATGATTTAATAAATTTGATAGGTTAATGTCCAATTCTAAATGGGGCCCGTCTTTAAGACGGGCTTATATGCTAGTACTTCTTTAATTCAGAGGGCGAAACACCTAAATCAATCTGGCGAGTATCAGCCGGCAGATTTTCCTCAAATCCAAGAAGCCCTTGAGAATTTCTTGGCGAGGAAAGGTCCACATCAAAATCGATGCTCTGTGTATTTGGGGAAGGTGGATTACCAAGAATTCGCACACTGGCCTGTACAGACAACAAGTAGTTTAATTGGATGCTACATAATATATATTTTAATAAAAACATGCTCAATGCATTTTAGCTGCATTTTGCTGCAATTTACCTGCGGAATCGCCAGGACCAAAGCTTCTGGCAAGACTTCTTGGACACTGGAAAACTTTGGGTGAACTTTAGGAGTGGACGATTTCAGGAAAAGGCCTGGCGAAACTTTCAGTCCTCTTTCTCTCATTTCATGTTCATCTAGCAATGCACCACTAAATCCTGATGACTGGGAGTCCTATTTTAAATAAGACAACGGAAAACAAATCAATTCAAATAATTATTGGTTTATTCGGAACTTAATATTCTATGATATAAACATACTGTGCATAAATTACTGCAGGTTTCATTAATCTGAATGTGCAACTTACAAAACTATGCAAATTATACAGGCAACGCAATGTATCTTTCTAAATCATTACAAAATGAAATTGATGGATAAAAACACTGAAAGTACTTTACATCATTAAAATCTATTATAACTAAATTACCCAAATCAATTAGTCTATAACTAGAAAAATTCGCTACATATTCAGAAGTAAATTGTTGCAGCATAAAATAGCATTCGCCATCGTCATTAATAATTGTCTTAATTAAACCGAAAATTGGGTTTTGATTGCAACATTCCAATAAAACAAATCCTCCTACCTCAAAGACGGAACCATTTTTAATTATTTTATGTGAGATGGATACTTGGTCGGAAATATTTTTGCGAAGATAACTAGCAATCACATTACCATCTTCCATATCAGACAGAAAATTATTTTCTAGATCAATGTATTCGAAATCGTGTGGGGTGAATTCATCAACACCAAGCAATTTAAAACATCGGGCGAGTTGAAAACGGTAAGCTAAAGACTTAGAAATATTTCTAAAGTTTCCAATTACATGAGCAGTGGTTTTAAAAAATTTGTGCCTAGCTTCGAACGGCATGCTCCAAAATTGTCGAAGTGGACCTATCTTCTTAATAGCTGAACTGTAATGAATCATGTGGTGGTGCTTAGGCTTTAAAGGTTTTTTAAGTATGGCTTGGTAGGAATTCAAAAATTCGGAAATCAGCGAATCGAGATAAATTAAACCACTTTTACTAATCTCATTACATAAAAGAATTCTAGCTATTTCATTGAGTAAAATATATAGTGACCACACTTGATTTTTTTCATCAATTAAATCGCCTAAAATGATTGGCAGAAATAAAAGTAAACAAATATTTTGGGAAGCATTCTGACCTGACTTCGTGTCGCCTTTCAGAAATGACTGCTTAATTTGAGAGGGTCGGCTTTTAGAGTAATGTCGCCCAAAGTCAAAGGATTCTAAACGATAATTAAGCTTATCAATACTAATTAGTTTTTCCGAAACTAAATTATTAATTAGTGCATGAAAAAGATCTGGACCAACTCCCTCAAACAAATCATGCATAATATCAAATACATAATTTTCTGTGACATGAAAATACGGCAAATCATTAAAAATTGACCGAAAATTGATTCCTGTTTCACTTAAATTGTTAACTAAAATATCCTGCTCGTAATTAATTTGTGAACGTAGTTGCACTTTTTCTTCAAAACACTTAGTTTGACACTCTCTTTTCTGCATTTTACATCTTCGACAGGGATAGTTAGCATTAAATCCCTCAGAAAATCCAAGAATAGTGTGCAATCCTAAATTGTCCCCTGATAGCTGAGCTAAAACAATTTTAATAATTATTTTTTCGCCATTGTGACAAATTTCTATTCCCTCATTCCATAACTGCAATAATTCATTAACAATTACTCCAACGACAGCGTTTGGAGAACAAAGTTTAAGATCTTCTGTCTTTAACGATGCAACTAAAATAATGTTTTCGAGCTTTGAGTTATAATGTTGTGGTAGATTAAGAATTGAAAAGTAAAAATTTGCTAATTTATGCTTTCCACTTTTCGATCCTAATGGATTGGCAACCTCTGCATCATCATAGTACAAATTGAGAAACAAAACATTTTTATCGAATTGCTTACTTAATTTACAGTTGTAAAAATTGGAATAAACCTCACCGTTATAACTAGAACGATTTTGTAATATTGAATAAAAACCTGGTTTCTTGAAGAGTTGCTCAATGGATGACCTGATTGGGATATATTGCATTGCAACAGATTCATAAATTTGACTTCGATTCTTTAAATTACGTGATTGAAAACAAATATCACTGTCTAACACAACTTGTCTTGGTGCTATCATAAAATTATTCCTGATTAGAAATTTGTCCATTTTATATTTACTACTAAATTTACTGAATATTCCTGTCAAACTATTTACGGAGTTCAAACTAACATCTGGTTGTACACAATTTCGTTCAAGCTCTGTTTTCAATTCACCTTTGCAAATATTAATAACTGTATCAATCGTTTCTTTCACTACAGAGATAATTTTATGGCAGGTCGACATTGGAATTTTACCGGATTCTAAAATACAGGCGTACAGTTTCGACACGCAAAATTCTAGTTCCTTGCTTGAATTATTTACATTTTGAATTTTAATCTCCTCTTCTTCGTTATTTATTGTATCAAAGGCAGTCCAAGAATTACCAGCTAAATGTGGCTGGTAAAAATAAATAAATAAATTTATTTTTTAAATAAATTTATATCTATTTTATTATTGGTTACATAATCTATTTTATTATTTTTTAAATAAATTTTAGATAAATAAATGTTAAAAGGTACCTCGCCTTGTAATAAATCTGGATGGAATTTAAAGACATTTCTAAAATGGTTAAGATACGATCACGCCTTGAAACATCAAGGAGTCCGCAAAGATGATCCATTGTACTCAATTGGACCTCGAAGTTACTGTGATTGATTTAAGAAAGGTTGGTATTTTTGCTTCTCGTAGAACGATAGCAAATTCTGTGACCGGTCCCACAACCGATACCACTGTGGCTGTCCAGCTACACATTTTTACTCTAAATTGCCAATGTTGAATCAGTTCAGAACAACAGCTTGTGACAAAGCCAAAATATGTCGGAATTATACAAACGAGCCACAATTGCATAATGAGCTTAATATTCCTTGCTCCACGTTGACGTTTAACACATGACCAATCGATTTTGCCCTGAGGTGTGCAATACATATGTATTTCATAACTTGGGATATCCTAGATATTTTTGTGACTTTTCCACTTAATCTCTTGGGATTTGTTTCGTCTGAAAACTTACCCAATATTTCAAAATATTCCAGCTCGAATTGTCTAATCATCAAGTTCACAAACCTCTTTGGAGCATACAACATTGGGAATGTAAGCGAATATCCTGTCACCCAGCCGATTAGAAATGTGACGATGAAAGCTTTTCTCTCCGAATTGACACCGTCAAATCATTTGAATCCACGAGCAGAATAACAACTGTGCCCGATAACTTTCACCTTATCCCGGCCCAAGGACACGAATTATTTCCTTCCCATATCATAGAAAAATGGCTTAAATCCAAATGTGGCTAACAATTGTAAATTGCAAAACATCAGTTTAACTCCCGACCGTAGAAACATTTTTTTAAGAATGTTGACCAGCGACCTTGATTGACTGATTGATCGTTTTTATTACAGGAGTCGTATGAGCGTCTGCACAAGTGCTGGTTTTCAGGTCTGGACTCCGGAAGACAAAATGTCGAATATAAATTTGCAAAACATAATTATTATACTAATTAGCTACGTTCTATGGATTAATATTAACTATGGGTCCTTTAGTCGTACATGTGCAATTAGTTACAGTATTATTAATTAACGCATATTAGTAATTAATTCTTTCACATTGTCACTAAGCGTTGAATCTGTCATTTTGTGGAAATCCCAGTAATTCGGTAGTTCATTCCATAGTTTATACCTGCGGTAAAGAAGGGATCTCTTCATGGATTCGGTATTGTGTACAATTGGGTTCATCCAGGGCATTATTAAATTTAACGTTTTTCTCTTGTCGGCAAAAGTGGTCTTACCCAGGGACCACCTATTATAAGCATTTTTTAATATTACATACTTTATTATTTCCTTTATCCTTAGAAAATTGCAGGCGTTCCTTATTTTCACCATTTCTTGCGTATGACGAATTTTCGAGAAAGAAAGGACGCTGTGGACTTTCTTTTTCGCAGTTCTTGGGTAAAAATAATAACAGGAATTTGTCTATTTTTTATTGGATCAGGTCTAAGGGGCTATCCATAAATTACGTAACGCTGGCCAGTATGGGCAAGATAGGGATTTTCCCCTATCCTTCCCATACTGGCCAGCGTTACGTAATTTATGGAGAGCCCCTAACTTGTTATCACAGAGAATAGCCCAGATATCTAAGCAATAGTCGGTTACAGAGCGTAAGTGCGCGTTGATCTTCGCCTTCATTGACTGAATGTTTAGATATCTTTTTACGCTCATAAGGAATGCTACTCCGTTACATATTTTGTTTAACACAAAATCAAAAGCAGGATCTAAGGTGATACCAAGGTATTTAAAACTTATAACACGCTGATCAATGAAGCGTTAACTTGTTACTGCAAGAAATTGATTACGTGCATCGTTCTAAAATATATTTATTGAATGATCTCATAACGCAGTGTATTTCTAAATTTGTGTAATTGTTTAAAGTTTCACCTTTAAAAGGGTAAATAATTGCATAAATTAATTTTCATCCAGGTGCGAATGACAAGTTTGTACATACACCGAACATTCGAACATTATAAAGTTGTGTACCTCACCTTGAACACTTAGCTTTCTTAACGTACCTTAATACCTTAAAACCAATGTATGCACGTACATATGTAATACCAATGCAGGTAACTACCAACTTGCTTAAACCATAAAATACCTCTGTTTTAATTTTCATCCTAGCTTTTCAATTTAATTCTCGGAATTTAATACCCAACGGTGAGGAAAGGTTACCAAAGATAAAATCATATACAGTTAGGTCTTCGTATTAAAATTTTGACATTTATGTATCAGTAAATAATCATTCGCAAGTTGTAATGTGTATTTTGTTGCGTGACTTATTTAAACAAACATTATTTCAAATCCTATATACATTTATCTACTTTACCAAAACCAGGTGACCCTTTTTAATTATTAATACCGATACCATACTTTAACGTCTATTTTACCCTTGTGTAAGTTTGTTACGGGTGTAGAACGCCAGACCCGAGAAACTGCTTCTACTTAATGTGTCTAGGTCAAACTTGATAAGTGCCCTTTCTAATGTGAAATATGACGTTATTTTAAAGTGAGATGGAAATAATACACTTTCAGAGTCGTACTGATAAATGACAAACAGACCTACTTTATTCAAACAATTTTAAAGGGTAATTGTCAACCAAAAATTATCCACTGTTCTCGACTTAATTTTCCACATCCCTCAATACTACGTGTCTGGTTGGTAAATAAAAAAGGACGGCGTGCTCCCATACGAAAAAGAATAAAGAACGACTTCCAATCCGATCACACCGCTCTTTTCAAATTTGAGACACTTTGTCTCCTTAACTATGGTACACTAAAATAGATACATACAGCAATTTACAACGGGTGTGTATCATAAATATGTAGGAACCATTCAGTTTATTACAAAATGCTAAAATGCTAAGAATAACTAAAGCTCCCAAACTCTTGCCATGTAAAATATGTCATCCATCATTTTATAAATATATCAATACATTAATGTACATGTTTATATGCATGACAAAGTAAATTTCTGACTTCCGTTTTTATCCTCATAATCGATAACCTTGACTATGTACAGTTATATAATTGCTATTTATGTATAACTAATTTTTAGGAAAGTAATAACACTTTATGTAAACATTTATTAAAATACATAAGTGCATACATAAATTCTTAACGAAATACATATGTATGTACGTACATGCATTCATGCCTGATGCCATATTTCTTGTCACACATGCATTCAAACCCAGGTGGGTTATCATTTCCGTTCCTTGTTTTTTTGTTGTTGCAGCCATTGACGGTGATGCGTCGCAATAAATCATTGCCGGATCCAATACTTACATACATACATAACTCTGCCGTGGTAACAGCCATTACTACTGCTTAATAATATGATCATAACCAGTCAGAAATACATAAATCATTATCAACCCGTAATAAATTATAACAAAACAATTACCAACAAGGAGTTTTTCAATAATGTTAATAAATAACTGAGAAAATATCCACTAGAAAATCCTTCTGAACACAATTTCCTGTAAATCAGCTATACAAAAAGGTCCCTGACATTTACACGCAAATACATACCTAAGTACAGATTTACATATTATTCACATAACCACAATATACACAATAAGTTTGGGCAGCAGTAATATTGCACGTCTTCGACTCAACGATGACAACAAATTAATCAAATTCTTTATAAATCCGTCAGCCCTCATAATAAAATCAATACCCCATTCAATTCACAATCTCCAAGAAAGCCTCCGGGGCAGACGATGTCACAAACACGTAAATAGAGATCAATTCCTCGAATCATTGTTTTGTAACTTTAGCCTTGCAAAATTAATGTATGGCTTAATTTAGCATCAATATACGAATACATATCTCAAGTGTTATCTTTATACCTTGTACGTACATGCACAAAATTGCATGAACATGTAACATTTCGTATCACTACTGCAGCAGGATATAAATATCATTTTCACATCAAGTCAAATCAACTCCAGAGTTGTGTAGTAAATATGTACGCAGTGCATTTTATTTCGCCGGCAAGACCAGTCAACATCCACCTTTCTGAAGTTTTGAGTTTTGATCATGTTTGCATTCAATTTTCTTTAGATTTTAATATTGTTGGAAGTAGGGTTGAAATTTGGCCGATTGGTGAGTCCCACTCACAGTCTCAATACTTTATACATAAATAGATTTTCACGTCACCTAAAAATTGACATACTGGCCATAATCATAATCCTTACATACATATTCAGTTTAATTGCCAAATAATTTTCCATGCACCGCAAAAAATGCCGTGTTATGTAATTATCACAGCGTGGTGTATATACGAGACTTCGCCGACGTGGCATTAGTTTTTACATCGCCTTGTGATAATATGGACACCATGGGGTTATAAGTTTTACAGGTATGGACACCGCACGGTGATACTTACAAGGGACACTCACGACCTGTCGTTCGTGTCCAGGGTACCCACTATGTTTTTTAGAATCTACTAGGACCCTAAATGAAGGATCCATTCTTATTTCCGTGTAAAACTCATATTTGGCGCCGTGGCGTGGCGCCAAATTCGCCAAATTTGCAGGTTTTCATTTGTAAAACCGCCATAACTTTTGAAATCCTGGGTGGATTTTCAAAAAAATTTCCGAACATCATGAAAAATAGTTCAACTTTAGTATGCAATCAAGTTTTTCAAAATATTAATTGTTTCAATTTTTGTCAAAATTTTGAGATTTTTTTACGCGTGGAAATTCGGCGAAAACATCTTAAAAATCTCTTAAAAATAAAAATTTTACATTTTTTTCTTCAAATTTTGACCTTTGTGATCATTTTAAGTCCAAAATTTTGAAAATCCCACAGAAAGTGAAAAAGTTATGGAGGTTTGAAAATGGTCTAAAACGCAGATTTTTAAGTTTGGCGCCACGCCACGGCGCCAAATATAAGTTTTACACGGAAATAAGAATGGAACCTTCATTTAGGGTCCTAGTAGATTCTAAAAAACATAGTGGGTACCCTGGACACGAACGACAGGTCGTGAGTGTCCCTTGTTAGCACCTCCATGTTTTGCATTGTATATTTAATGTCGTTACACAATAGCATATCAACTTGTTGTTGATCAATAAGCTAATAATTAACCCCCAAATTAAGGGACAGATTTTTCATGAATCCATACACCGTAAAAAAAGTTGAGTGAAATTGCCACCAGGGCAACTATTGAGTAGAATTTACCCCGCGAAAGTTAAAATTTACTCAAGGTTGAGCAAAAATCTTTCAAGGTTGGATAAATTATAACTTTTATTGGGTAAATTTTACTCAATAGTTGTCCTGGTGGCAATTTCACTCAAAATTGAGTGAATTTTACTCGATATTTTTTAGAGTGTAAATTCCTCCAGAACCATCCGTAATTAAACCGAGTATTAAATACCTTTCCAGGTCCAAGGTACGCTCAAGGATGATTTGAACGATGACGAAACCCTTCCTCAAAATCTCAATGATCACCTCGAACGCGTGAGTAACATTTCAAACAGGATTTTCACCCTTGAATTCGACTTAAAAATTCAACTTTTGACTATTTCTCAAGGTGGTCAGCCATTTAGAAAAAATCCCCACGAAGGTTGATTTTGCCGCTTTGGAGGCCAGATTTCACGAGAAATTGAACCGTTTAGAAGCCGCTAATGATGTAATGAAGCTTCCAACACGCATAAACAAATTTGCAATATGGAATTTGAGTAAATAATTTGCAAATAATTTGCATTTTACAGTCAAACTTAAACGAGACATGCAAGTTTGTAGTAGAGCTTCAATTGGAACAGGCCGCCATCTTGGCAGACATCAGATCCACGAGTTCCAGGATGTCTCAAAATATTAGCGCCATCTTGACGGAGTTTGTGTCCTTGAAAAATAAAGTACGTACGGTTTATGAAGCTGTAAATTTTAATTTTGCAATGTAAAAATTTGCAGCATAAATTGTAGTATTAGCAATTCGAGAATTTCCACGATTCCTTCCCGAAATACCTGCAAGTTCACAAAAAATTAGTTTTACTCGAAGTGGTATCAATTTCACTTTTAGCTATTTAGAATTCTCTCCGAACTTTCAAAAGTTTCGCGCACAGATCGTACGGAATTCGCAGAAATAATTCTAAATCTCATACTACAATTTATACCCAGGTTGACTTTGAAACAACGAAACATTCCTCAAAATGTGGGGATGATGCCGGCCTAGCAGACACTAAATTTCGCTCTAAAAAAGTAACCACTTAAGTATAAACTGACTTTCAGAATTAAAATCAATTAATTAATTTGACAATGACTCAGCTGGTCTGTGACAATGAGTGGGTCATAATTCAAAGAAGGGGTACCCCAACTCCTGAAGGGAAGGAAAGAACGGTTTTCGAAAGAATTTGGGAAGTTTATGAAAATGGATTTGGCAGTATTGACGGCGATTTCTGGCTCGGTACAAATTTCAATTTTGTGCAAATTTTCCTAGCATGTGCTTACTCAAAAAATGCAATGTACGAGGCTCATATGTATGTAGGTTTAGAAACCATTCATGGTCTTACGTTGGAAGGATATACACAGTTACGCGTGGAACTCGAAGACTGGGAGGGGAACAAGAAGTACGCGATTTATGACGTCTTCAGAGTTGCTGATGCCCAAGAGAAGTACAACTTAACGGTGGATGGATACTGGGGAACGGCAGGTGAATGATTGCAAATGCTGCCTAAAATTTGTGTGGCAGGTCACGTTACGTGTCATGGATACGGCAACCAGGCTATGATACTGAGTTCCGGAATAGAGGTTTACATTAGACCTGTCGACAAAACATTAATGGATTTTTATACGGTCGACACGTTTTATACATCTACCTTAGGTTAGGAGTTGTCGGAAAAACGTCAACGTTAAGTTGTTGACGAGTACGTTGTCGACAAGACTACTGTCGACTAAAAATCCGTCGAGATTGCACTTATCAACCTCTATTAACCAACCTTATGCCAGCATACCAACGTTGCAACGAAAATCCCTATAGATTTTGGACCACTAATTAGCAAATCATAGAACTGATTTCTACAATGTGTAGAAAACTAAATTATTTTCAAGTTGTGTCTGACAACGACTCTCATGAGTTACAAGATATCAAAAATTATCACACAAAATCAGAACGAACTCTCTTTCCACAATTTTCCCCAAACTATCCTACACACGAACTAAACACCAAATTTGATCTCTTAAAGTTACTTTATTTTCCAGGCGATTCATTCAGCTATAATGACGGCAAGGAGTTTAGTACTTATGAAAATGACAACGATGACGCCCTGGGGAATTGTGCGGCAAAGTGGCGGGGTGGGTGGTGGCATGGCAATTGTTCTTACGTGAGTGCATTTACATACGTTTCGAAATAGCCATTAAACCAGAGATTAACTAGTTTCTCACGAATTTCTTCCTGACTTATCAGACATTCCTCAACTCTATCTACCATAATTCCAGCAGCGTAGACACCCCTGGGCTATGAGTCATCTGGCACGATTGGAAAGGTGCAAATTATTCCTTGAAAAAAACCGAGATGAAGCTTCGCAAGCCACTCCGGCTCATCTAACAAGGACTATGAAAACTAACTTTATTCACTCATATTTTTATGTTGAATTGCATAAAATTTTTATTCGTGCAATGCTAGAATTTAATTTTACGTTTTAAAAATATTTTACAGAAAATATGGAAATTAATTATAGAAAATTTACAGAAAATGGGATAATTTTGAGACAAAATCTAATTTTGTAGGTATGAATCCAAGTAGAAACTACTGCTGAATGATTTTCAGAAATACTTTGAATATTTAAAATCACCGAGATGACATCGATTCTGCAACAGCCCTTTCCGCCCATCTTAAATACAATGGGAACACATTATATTACCAGCGTTCAAAAACTTATGGCAATTTTTTTAAACTTAATAAAATTGAGAAAATTCATTCTCAAAATACGCAACATTATTTTAGAATGATGTTTTCATCTTTACAAGTTGAAGAATTTTTTGGGGAATTTTAGTACATTGTGAAGAGCGAATGGTCTGCATCGCCAAATTGGTGTAAATAATGTACACATTTTCACAAGTTGCGACATAGGTATACCTATGTCGCAACTCCTATAGGAGTTGTGAAGTGTACTTGCAATTATTATTCAGATTTTGAAAATTTCTACCTTTAATTTACATATCAAAGCAATTATTGTTTGTTAAAGTGGATGATCTAAGGGACCTTGCAGTATTTTTTTGCTATGCAGACAAATATTTATTAATGCACTAAAATTTACACAATAGAATATAAATTATGCATGCATTTCTCCGAGCGATAGTGTAAAGCCTGTGTATTAACATTGTCAGTTTCAAAATTTTAAATTCGCATATGTATTATAGTTGACCAAATGGATAAGATTATTCCAAAATCGATCCAGTGCCAATACCTAGCTAATTTTTAGGCAACAAAAGAAATCCTGAGTGTTGAAGAATGCCAAGTTTAATTGGCAGTCAATTTAATACTTTTCCACTTTTATGTAAACTTGTTTTCATGAAGAGAAATAGGGTGCGTGTTTAAATGTAAACTTAGGGATGTAAACTAAAGGCCGTGATCGGTATGACGTGCTGAGAAAGATGATATGTCGCATGATGTGGTTTAGCGAGAGTCACAGGGCACCAGCAACCACACCCACTGGGAGGTGGGGTTTATCGAAATCTAAGAGTGGCGCTGTAACCGCCCTGACGGGCTGAGAAGAATAATATGTGACATGACGTGTTTCAAATGAGTCACATTGCACCAGTAACCACGCCCACTGGGCGGGGTATGGTTTTTCGATATCTAGTAGTTACGCTTTAACCGGCTTGACGAGCTGAGAAGAATGATATGTGACATGACGTACCTGAGGTTGGTGGTCGCAGAAGCGCCGATGGCCATACCCCCCGTCGCCACAGCGTGTCCGACAATGTCCCGGCGTACAGATAACGTACACAGATAAGTATAATGCGCTATGGTGGCGATGAAATCAACAGAACCCGGCGATATGATTTTTTCATAATGAGGGTTACTTTCCGCAATTATGTACATAATTATGTAGGTTTAGTTTACATCCCTAAGTTTACATTTAAACACGCACCCTATTTCTCTTCATGAAAACAAGTTTACATAAAAGTGGAAAAGTATTAAATTGACTGCCAATTAAACTTGGCATTCTTCAACACTCAGGATTTCTTTTGTTGCCTAAAAATTAGCTAGGTATTGGCACTGGATCGATTTTGGAATAATCTTATCCATTTGGTCAACTATAATACATATGCGAATTTAAAATTTTGAAACTGACAATGTTAATACACAGGCTTTACACTATCGCTCGGAGAAATGCATGCATAATTTATATTCTATTGTGTAAATTTTAGTGCATTAATAAATATTTGTCTGCATAGCAAAAAAATACTGCAAGGTCCCTTAGATCATCCACTTTAACAAACAATAATTGCTTTGATATGTAAATTAAAGGTAGAAATTTTCAAAATCTGAATAATAATTGCAAGTACACTTCACAACTCCTATAGGAGTTGCGACATAGGTATACCTATGTCGCAACTTGTGAAAATGTGTACATTATTTACACCAATTTGGCGATGCAGACCATTCGCTCTTCACAATGTACTAAAATTCCCCAAAAAATTCTTCAACTTGTAAAGATGAAAACATCATTCTAAAATAATGTTGCGTATTTTGAGAATGAATTTTCTCAATTTTATTAAGTTTAAAAAAATTGCCATAAGTTTTTGAACGCTGGTAATATAATGTGTTCCCATTGTATTTAAGATGGGCGGAAAGGGCTGTTGCAGAATCGATGTCATCTCGGTGATTTTAAATATTCAAAGTATTTCTGAAAATCATTCAGCAGTAGTTTCTACTTGGATTCATACCTACAAAATTAGATTTTGTCTCAAAATTATCCCATTTTCTGTAAATTTTCTATAATTAATTTCCATATTTTCTGTAAAATATTTTTAAAACGTAAAATTAAATTCTAGCATTGCACGAATAAAAATTTTATGCAATTCAACATAAAAATATGAGTGAATAAAGTTAGTTTTCATAGTCCTTGTTAGATGAGCCGGAGTGGCTTGCGAAGCTTCATCTCGGTTTTTTTCAAGGAATAATTTGCACCTTTCCAATCGTGCCAGATGACTCATAGCCCAGGGGTGTCTACGCTGCTGGAATTATGGTAGATAGAGTTGAGGAATGTCTGATAAGTCAGGAAGAAATTCGTGAGAAACTAGTTAATCTCTGGTTTAATGGCTATTTCGAAACGTATGTAAATGCACTCACGTAAGAACAATTGCCATGCCACCACCCACCCCGCCACTTTGCCGCACAATTCCCCAGGGCGTCATCGTTGTCATTTTCATAAGTACTAAACTCCTTGCCGTCATTATAGCTGAATGAATCGCCTGGAAAATAAAGTAACTTTAAGAGATCAAATTTGGTGTTTAGTTCGTGTGTAGGATAGTTTGGGGAAAATTGTGGAAAGAGAGTTCGTTCTGATTTTGTGTGATAATTTTTGATATCTTGTAACTCATGAGAGTCGTTGTCAGACACAACTTGAAAATAATTTAGTTTTCTACACATTGTAGAAATCAGTTCTATGATTTGCTAATTAGTGGTCCAAAATCTATAGGGATTTTCGTTGCAACGTTGGTATGCTGGCATAAGGTTGGTTAATAGAGGTTGATAAGTGCAATCTCGACGGATTTTTAGTCGACAGTAGTCTTGTCGACAACGTACTCGTCAACAACTTAACGTTGACGTTTTTCCGACAACTCCTAACCTAAGGTAGATGTATAAAACGTGTCGACCGTATAAAAATCCATTAATGTTTTGTCGACAGGTCTAATGTAAACCTCTATTCCGGAACTCAGTATCATAGCCTGGTTGCCGTATCCATGACACGTAACGTGACCTGCCACACAAATTTTAGGCAGCATTTGCAATCATTCACCTGCCGTTCCCCAGTATCCATCCACCGTTAAGTTGTACTTCTCTTGGGCATCAGCAACTCTGAAGACGTCATAAATCGCGTACTTCTTGTTCCCCTCCCAGTCTTCGAGTTCCACGCGTAACTGTGTATATCCTTCCAACGTAAGACCATGAATGGTTTCTAAACCTACATACATATGAGCCTCGTACATTGCATTTTTTGAGTAAGCACATGCTAGGAAAATTTGCACAAAATTGAAATTTGTACCGAGCCAGAAATCGCCGTCAATACTGCCAAATCCATTTTCATAAACTTCCCAAATTCTTTCGAAAACCGTTCTTTCCTTCCCTTCAGGAGTTGGGGTACCCCTTCTTTGAATTATGACCCACTCATTGTCACAGACCAGCTGAGTCATTGTCAAATTAATTAATTGATTTTAATTCTGAAAGTCAGTTTATACTTAAGTGGTTACTTTTTTAGAGCGAAATTTAGTGTCTGCTAGGCCGGCATCATCCCCACATTTTGAGGAATGTTTCGTTGTTTCAAAGTCAACCTGGGTATAAATTGTAGTATGAGATTTAGAATTATTTCTGCGAATTCCGTACGATCTGTGCGCGAAACTTTTGAAAGTTCGGAGAGAATTCTAAATAGCTAAAAGTGAAATTGATACCACTTCGAGTAAAACTAATTTTTTGTGAACTTGCAGGTATTTCGGGAAGGAATCGTGGAAATTCTCGAATTGCTAATACTACAATTTATGCTGCAAATTTTTACATTGCAAAATTAAAATTTACAGCTTCATAAACCGTACGTACTTTATTTTTCAAGGACACAAACTCCGTCAAGATGGCGCTAATATTTTGAGACATCCTGGAACTCGTGGATCTGATGTCTGCCAAGATGGCGGCCTGTTCCAATTGAAGCTCTACTACAAACTTGCATGTCTCGTTTAAGTTTGACTGTAAAATGCAAATTATTTGCAAATTATTTACTCAAATTCCATATTGCAAATTTGTTTATGCGTGTTGGAAGCTTCATTACATCATTAGCGGCTTCTAAACGGTTCAATTTCTCGTGAAATCTGGCCTCCAAAGCGGCAAAATCAACCTTCGTGGGGATTTTTTCTAAATGGCTGACCACCTTGAGAAATAGTCAAAAGTTGAATTTTTAAGTCGAATTCAAGGGTGAAAATCCTGTTTGAAATGTTACTCACGCGTTCGAGGTGATCATTGAGATTTTGAGGAAGGGTTTCGTCATCGTTCAAATCATCCTTGAGCGTACCTTGGACCTGGAAAGGTATTTAATACTCGGTTTAATTACGGATGGTTCTGGAGGAATTTACACTCTAAAAAATATCGAGTAAAATTCACTCAATTTTGAGTGAAATTGCCACCAGGACAACTATTGAGTAAAATTTACCCAATAAAAGTTATAATTTATCCAACCTTGAAAGATTTTTGCTCAACCTTGAGTAAATTTTAACTTTCGCGGGGTAAATTCTACTCAATAGTTGCCCTGGTGGCAATTTCACTCAACTTTTTTTACGGTGTATGGATTCATGAAAAATCTGTCCCTTAATTTGGGGGTTAATTATTAGCTTATTGATCAACAACAAGTTGATATGCTATTGTGTAACGACATTAAATATACAATGCAAAACATGGAGGTGCTAACAAGGGACACTCACGACCTGTCGTTCGTGTCCAGGGTACCCACTATGTTTTTTAGAATCTACTAGGACCCTAAATGAAGGTTCCATTCTTATTTCCGTGTAAAACTTATATTTGGCGCCGTGGCGTGGCGCCAAACTTAAAAATCTGCGTTTTAGACCATTTTCAAACCTCCATAACTTTTTCACTTTCTGTGGGATTTTCAAAATTTTGGACTTAAAATGATCACAAAGGTCAAAATTTGAAGAAAAAAATGTAAAATTTTTATTTTTAAGAGATTTTTAAGATGTTTTCGCCGAATTTCCACGCGTAAAAAAATCTCAAAATTTTGACAAAAATTGAAACAATTAATATTTTGAAAAACTTGATTGCATACTAAAGTTGAACTATTTTTCATGATGTTCGGAAATTTTTTTGAAAATCCACCCAGGATTTCAAAAGTTATGGCGGTTTTACAAATGAAAACCTGCAAATTTGGCGAATTTGGCGCCACGCCACGGCGCCAAATATGAGTTTTACACGGAAATAAGAATGGATCCTTCATTTAGGGTCCTAGTAGATTCTAAAAAACATAGTGGGTACCCTGGACACGAACGACAGGTCGTGAGTGTCCCTTGTAAGTATCACCGTGCGGTGTCCATACCTGTAAAACTTATAACCCCATGGTGTCCATATTATCACAAGGCGATGTAAAAACTAATGCCACGTCGGCGAAGTCTCGTATATACACCACGCTGTGATAATTACATAACACGGCATTTTTTGCGGTGCATGGAAAATTATTTGGCAATTAAACTGAATATGTATGTAAGGATTATGATTATGGCCAGTATGTCAATTTTTAGGTGACGTGAAAATCTATTTATGTATAAAGTATTGAGACTGTGAGTGGGACTCACCAATCGGCCAAATTTCAACCCTACTTCCAACAATATTAAAATCTAAAGAAAATTGAATGCAAACATGATCAAAACTCAAAACTTCAGAAAGGTGGATGTTGACTGGTCTTGCCGGCGAAATAAAATGCACTGCGTACATATTTACTACACAACTCTGGAGTTGATTTGACTTGATGTGAAAATGATATTTATATCCTGCTGCAGTAGTGATACGAAATGTTACATGTTCATGCAATTTTGTGCATGTACGTACAAGGTATAAAGATAACACTTGAGATATGTATTCGTATATTGATGCTAAATTAAGCCATACATTAATTTTGCAAGGCTAAAGTTACAAAACAATGATTCGAGGAATTGATCTCTATTTACGTGTTTGTGACATCGTCTGCCCCGGAGGCTTTCTTGGAGATTGTGAATTGAATGGGGTATTGATTTTATTATGAGGGCTGACGGATTTATAAAGAATTTGATTAATTTGTTGTCATCGTTGAGTCGAAGACGTGCAATATTACTGCTGCCCAAACTTATTGTGTATATTGTGGTTATGTGAATAATATGTAAATCTGTACTTAGGTATGTATTTGCGTGTAAATGTCAGGGACCTTTTTGTATAGCTGATTTACAGGAAATTGTGTTCAGAAGGATTTTCTAGTGGATATTTTCTCAGTTATTTATTAACATTATTGAAAAACTCCTTGTTGGTAATTGTTTTGTTATAATTTATTACGGGTTGATAATGATTTATGTATTTCTGACTGGTTATGATCATATTATTAAGCAGTAGTAATGGCTGTTACCACGGCAGAGTTATGTATGTATGTAAGTATTGGATCCGGCAATGATTTATTGCGACGCATCACCGTCAATGGCTGCAACAACAAAAAAACAAGGAACGGAAATGATAACCCACCTGGGTTTGAATGCATGTGTGACAAGAAATATGGCATCAGGCATGAATGCATGTACGTACATACATATGTATTTCGTTAAGAATTTATGTATGCACTTATGTATTTTAATAAATGTTTACATAAAGTGTTATTACTTTCCTAAAAATTAGTTATACATAAATAGCAATTATATAACTGTACATAGTCAAGGTTATCGATTATGAGGATAAAAACGGAAGTCAGAAATTTACTTTGTCATGCATATAAACATGTACATTAATGTATTGATATATTTATAAAATGATGGATGACATATTTTACATGGCAAGAGTTTGGGAGCTTTAGTTATTCTTAGCATTTTAGCATTTTGTAATAAACTGAATGGTTCCTACATATTTATGATACACACCCGTTGTAAATTGCTGTATGTATCTATTTTAGTGTACCATAGTTAAGGAGACAAAGTGTCTCAAATTTGAAAAGAGCGGTGTGATCGGATTGGAAGTCGTTCTTTATTCTTTTTCGTATGGGAGCACGCCGTCCTTTTTTATTTACCAACCAGACACGTAGTATTGAGGGATGTGGAAAATTAAGTCGAGAACAGTGGATAATTTTTGGTTGACAATTACCCTTTAAAATTGTTTGAATAAAGTAGGTCTGTTTGTCATTTATCAGTACGACTCTGAAAGTGTATTATTTCCATCTCACTTTAAAATAACGTCATATTTCACATTAGAAAGGGCACTTATCAAGTTTGACCTAGACACATTAAGTAGAAGCAGTTTCTCGGGTCTGGCGTTCTACACCCGTAACAAACTTACACAAGGGTAAAATAGACGTTAAAGTATGGTATCGGTATTAATAATTAAAAAGGGTCACCTGGTTTTGGTAAAGTAGATAAATGTATATAGGATTTGAAATAATGTTTGTTTAAATAAGTCACGCAACAAAATACACATTACAACTTGCGAATGATTATTTACTGATACATAAATGTCAAAATTTTAATACGAAGACCTAACTGTATATGATTTTATCTTTGGTAACCTTTCCTCACCGTTGGGTATTAAATTCCGAGAATTAAATTGAAAAGCTAGGATGAAAATTAAAACAGAGGTATTTTATGGTTTAAGCAAGTTGGTAGTTACCTGCATTGGTATTACATATGTACGTGCATACATTGGTTTTAAGGTATTAAGGTACGTTAAGAAAGCTAAGTGTTCAAGGTGAGGTACACAACTTTATAATGTTCGAATGTTCGGTGTATGTACAAACTTGTCATTCGCACCTGGATGAAAATTAATTTATGCAATTATTTACCCTTTTAAAGGTGAAACTTTAAACAATTACACAAATTTAGAAATACACTGCGTTATGAGATCATTCAATAAATATATTTTAGAACGATGCACGTAATCAATTTCTTGCAGTAACAAGTTAACGCTTCATTGATCAGCGTGTTATAAGTTTTAAATACCTTGGTATCACCTTAGATCCTGCTTTTGATTTTGTGTTAAACAAAATATGTAACGGAGTAGCATTCCTTATGAGCGTAAAAAGATATCTAAACATTCAGTCAATGAAGGCGAAGATCAACGCGCACTTACGCTCTGTAACCGACTATTGCTTAGATATCTGGGCTATTCTCTGTGATAACAAGTTAGGGGCTCTCCATAAATTACGTAACGCTGGCCAGTATGGGAAGGATAGGGGAAAATCCCTATCTTGCCCATACTGGCCAGCGTTACGTAATTTATGGATAGCCCCTTAGACCTGATCCAATAAAAAATAGACAAATTCCTGTTATTATTTTTACCCAAGAACTGCGAAAAAGAAAGTCCACAGCGTCCTTTCTTTCTCGAAAATTCGTCATACGCAAGAAATGGTGAAAATAAGGAACGCCTGCAATTTTCTAAGGATAAAGGAAATAATAAAGTATGTAATATTAAAAAATGCTTATAATAGGTGGTCCCTGGGTAAGACCACTTTTGCCGACAAGAGAAAAACGTTAAATTTAATAATGCCCTGGATGAACCCAATTGTACACAATACCGAATCCATGAAGAGATCCCTTCTTTACCGCAGGTATAAACTATGGAATGAACTACCGAATTACTGGGATTTCCACAAAATGACAGATTCAACGCTTAGTGACAATGTGAAAGAATTAATTACTAATATGCGTTAATTAATAATACTGTAACTAATTGCACATGTACGACTAAAGGACCCATAGTTAATATTAATCCATAGAACGTAGCTAATTAGTATAATAATTATGTTTTGCAAATTTATATTCGACATTTTGTCTTCCGGAGTCCAGACCTGAAAACCAGCACTTGTGCAGACGCTCATACGACTCCTGTAATAAAAACGATCAATCAGTCAATCAAGGTCGCTGGTCAACATTCTTAAAAAAATGTTTCTACGGTCGGGAGTTAAACTGATGTTTTGCAATTTACAATTGTTAGCCACATTTGGATTTAAGCCATTTTTCTATGATATGGGAAGGAAATAATTCGTGTCCTTGGGCCGGGATAAGGTGAAAGTTATCGGGCACAGTTGTTATTCTGCTCGTGGATTCAAATGATTTGACGGTGTCAATTCGGAGAGAAAAGCTTTCATCGTCACATTTCTAATCGGCTGGGTGACAGGATATTCGCTTACATTCCCAATGTTGTATGCTCCAAAGAGGTTTGTGAACTTGATGATTAGACAATTCGAGCTGGAATATTTTGAAATATTGGGTAAGTTTTCAGACGAAACAAATCCCAAGAGATTAAGTGGAAAAGTCACAAAAATATCTAGGATATCCCAAGTTATGAAATACATATGTATTGCACACCTCAGGGCAAAATCGATTGGTCATGTGTTAAACGTCAACGTGGAGCAAGGAATATTAAGCTCATTATGCAATTGTGGCTCGTTTGTATAATTCCGACATATTTTGGCTTTGTCACAAGCTGTTGTTCTGAACTGATTCAACATTGGCAATTTAGAGTAAAAATGTGTAGCTGGACAGCCACAGTGGTATCGGTTGTGGGATTTAATAAAGTAATAGATATGAGAAACAGAAGGATTCGTAATTCCATTACGGTTGAGGACACCATACCGTTTTGCAATGTCTGCATACGTGAAGCAGATCATGCGAAATTTACACTGGAACGACCTTGTTTCATAAAAACTATGTGAATTAAATATTTATAATGTAAGCTCAAGTCTTTTGTATATTTTGATTTTGTATCTTTGTTGTGTATATGTAGTCTAATATACTGTTGGTAAATAAAGTTGCAATTCATGAATAGGGCCACCATTAAACCATTAAACATTGGTGCAGAATGATAACTAACGTACCTATGTTCCATTACTTCAAAATTATATGTTAAGAATTATATCCACTTATTGTTAGTTATTGTGCATAATAAGTCTAAACGATTGGGTTACCAAATTATTGTATCTACTGCAAAATTGTCGCTGCCTACAAAAATGATTTAGGTATTATATTCTGATAATTTAAATTTAGAGTAAAGTAAATAATCCACAATTTTTACACTAATTGAAAATGCAAACATAATTTTCCATACGGTTTTTATAGTTGTTAAAATTGAAATTGTGCAAGCTAAAAACAAGAACATTGCCAACAAGCAAAGATGATCAATAAATCGAAAATTAAATAAACTATTCATATTTAGAAGGGCAATTCGCAAAGGTTTAAATTAATTGTAAATATTATGAAAATTAAAAATGTCTATATTGAGTCATATCTTTAGGTGAATCATTCATTAAATTAAAACAAGAATCAATTTCAATACAGCAGGACGAGCAGTTATTAGTTACTCAGTAACTTTAAACTAGTATAACACCAAATTTGAAAGAAAAAAAATATAAAGAAATTACTTGTTACAGAAGTAAGAAAAATTTGATTCTATATATTTTTAAATCATTAACGTTTGAGTAATTTCGTGCCGAAACGAACATCATATTTATCAAATATTTATTCAAGTTCATTACTTGCATACTTTTCCGGATATATTGTATATGGATTTGTACTTTGCTCGAAATGAAGATATTGATTTTGTGTAATCATTTGATCATGCATGCAAATATTAAATCCGAATCATGCATAAAGCATAATGTTGCGCTTACATATGTAGAGTTAGCTGTATGTAAGATAGTGCATAAAACATTTATACCGAACTATATTAAACACAGATGTCGAACTTCTTATGGGAAGGATTTCTGGAATGATTATTTCTTCAACAGACATGTTATTCATTTTAAAATTATCATGATCGTACTTATTATACACACTCATTCCTGCACTCTAAATAAGAGTTGTGCTAAATTTACACAAGGTTGAGTAAAAAAGAGGATGACACAAAGTTGAACAAAATTTACCCAAGGGTTGAGTAAATTTTTCACAATTGTTGTGTCATCCTCTTTTTTACTCAACCTTGGGTAAATTTTCCACAACTTTTATTTAGAGTGTGTAATTGTTTTTAATGTTTGATAGATTACATAATCGCTGGTAATAAACTCTTTATTAGTCTTGTATGGATGCTGTATAATGTCCAAACATAAGTACTCCAGTTATGCCAGGGACCCAGTATCTAATCTAAACCTTTAAACTTGGATCGTCGTGTGCGGCCAGAATCATAGATTTCTAATTCTTTGCTCGATCATGATCCTGATAAATCCCCAGAAATTTATTCCGACCATGAGAAGTGAATTACATCCTATTGCATTTTCGATTCTCATTACTCTTACTGCTTATGTGTTTGTGATTTTTAGTCTAATAGTTTTTTTTGTTTTTATTTAACCATTTGAAAATCGGTAGTTATGCTATAATTCTGAATTCCATTGAAGACGTGAATTACTTAAAATTTTCCACTCTGATGCAAACCAAATCATGGAATGGTGATTGATTGGCATATAAGATTATTAATAATCTGGCATAAGTAAAGTGTGGATCTGCGTTGGTGTTCGACCACCCAACTTCATCTACTTATGATAATATATGCACTTCCATGAACCATACAGTATTTAAAGGAGATGCATTACCTGCTCTTATTCATTATTATCAACACAATTACGGTTATAATATTTTTTTCTGACCACTTGAATTCTTGAAAATGCGAAATCTCAATTTCTCCTCCTTCTTCCTGCTCGTCATAATTCTTGCATCGGGTTTAGTTCAAGGTACGTTTCCGCATCAAAATATGCATTTTAATCTTTGCTAAATTAGAATCAGATGAAATATGTGTGCAAAAATTGTTACAGATTCGATAGCAGAAACCTGCCCCGGTGGTAGTATTCGCGAGCCCTGTAGCGAAAACGAGGGTTGTCCGGAGGGTTACAATATTGAATTAGGGCCTGTCACTAAAGGATCTCAATCCTGTCAATGTGTCCGACCATTGACACCGGAAGAGCAAGCTAACCAGAGAGCATGCATATGCAACCAATTCATCAACTCCTGCACAGAAGACGACCTATTCGAATGCATTGTGGACATCACGGTTTGTCCGAAATCAATTCAGCAGGAAATTTGCAGTGGACAAAAAGGGTTTACAAAATCAGCAGGCGTTTGCAAACCATCCGACCCAACCCATAGTGTAATTCACCCTGAAAAGGCACGTGATTGGATTGAATCTACTTGTAAGAAGATCGATGGCTATTGCAGAAAAATTACCAGAAAATCCAGGGGCAATGTACACTATCGTAAAATATCGTTTTCGCAGTGTGTTGCCGTTAGCAATAAAAATTGCAAATTAATTTTCTCTGGCAAATATTAGACATTATGCAATTCGTTTTAGTTCCATTGAGAACTATTTTATTATATTCAATTCTGGCTACATTTTTCTAATACTGTTGAAATTTACTCTCTTTGGAAAATTATTATGCACCTTATTATTTACGCAATTAGAATAAAATAATTTTCCTCAATTGTAATGTGTTTGAATGAAACAGTTCTATGAATACTCTGCAGCTTAACCCTTTAAGGAGGATGATTAACAACAAGAAAATGCATTAATTCGGGCACATTATAGGTATGCTGTGGTCATGGTGCGGGAGAAGGAATTCAGTCGTTTTAATAATACTCGGAAAAAACTTAAAAATTCCTATTTTAAAATTGCGTTATATCGGGAAATATCCCATTTTTTGACTGGAAAATGTTCAAATTTAACGTGTGGTTGGCGTAGGAGAAATTCCCCAAAATGGCAGAGAATTTTATGCCGCAGGGATAAATCGTGAAAATCAATGACCTCGCGGAAACGACAATTGTTTTCCTCCCGCACCATGACCACAATTTTTCAGGACGACTTTTGTCTTCCTCCCGAATTAAACCATTTCCAAGAAAACGACAATTGTCCTATATCCGAATTAAAGGGTTAATCAAAATTAACTAACACCAAATATAAATGTTCCCAACTAGACTGGCTAACTAATATGTAAATATTTGTCTCCATATAAGTCTTCTAGTTGCTTGGCAACCACGACGATGATGCCTATGCAATGACAAAATTTTAATAAACCCTTTTGAGTATTTTGCCATTTAATTTTTATCTGAAAATCGTTATAATTCTTCTCTCGCTTCCGCGAAGCTTAAACTGATAATTCATTAAGCGTTTCAATTTTTGCGTTAGACGGACCAATTAAGCATTTATAGCCGTGGGCATGCAATAATCGCCTACAAGTTGGGAATTCGTACATGATAGTGCATTGAACATTTACATCCAAATAGTACGAAACACAGATGTCATATTTCTAATTAGACTGATTTCTTCAATGCTTATTTTCAAAAAAACATTATTTATTATAAAATTATCATGAGTGTACTTATTTATTATACACACAGATTACTGTAATCTTTTTCATTGCTTGATAGATTATATACCTAATCGCTTATAATAAACTCTTGGTGAATTTTGTACAGGTTAGACGTTAAAAGTTATGGTATATGGAGTAAGGTGCAAAATAAAAATAGATCCTCCTGTGCGGCCAAAATTGCTGATAATTCGTTGCATGATCATGATCCTGGTAAGGTTTAGGTTAACCTAACCTCCCCTGAAAGTAATTCCGACCATGAGAATTGTTTGTCACACACTAAATAAAGTTGTGCACAACAGGTTGAGTAAAACCGAATTGACCAATTTTTACGCAAGGTTGAGGAAATTTTACTCAATCGCAAACTAAAAATTAGCCAATGAGGTTGTATGAATCGATATCTACACAAGGTTGTAAATTTTGCAGTCAATAATTGTGAAAATTTGAGTTTCAACAACATGGGTTAATATTGTAACAATCGTTGTGTAATTTTTAATCAACAAATGGCACGAAATAAATCAACACGAAAGTTAATCATTTTGAGATATTTAAGAATGATATTTCTACACGAGTTGAGTAAATTGTACACACAAGTTGTATTGAGATTAAACAACCGCTTGTAAAAATCAAATTACCGCCGTCCGGCAACTTTGAATCTTTTTTGCCCAGTCACAACCCAACTCAATTTTGTGACTTTGTGCCTCAAAAAATATTTCCAAATTTTTCTAAAAAAAATGACAGAGCTTTTGGAATCTATTCTGCAGACCGTAGGGTTGGAGGAACTATTGGTTACGTTCAAAGGTAAAGAGTTCTAATCATTTGACTAATTTTTTCAAACTTTTTTATTATGTATTAAGTACCCGGTCCACATAGCAATACTTTATTGCAATTTCTCGCTTAAAATAATTAGTCTTCTAATACCATTCTAGAAAACGATTTCGACGATGACCTTCTTCGCCAACTTCCTGACTGCGTTGCTGGTTCACTGGAGGATCATGGAGGAAAAATAAAACCATTATAATCGATCCCACGGAACTTGATCTTGAGAACCCTTTGGTAATAGTTAGGGCATTTGATGAATGTGATCCATCGGATAATATTTGCTGTCCCATTGAGTTGTTATAGGTTCAAAGGGATTAGATAATAATACTTTAATTTTTGAATAGTGTACAATTTTAGTATCAGAGACCCCAGATGTGCGACAGATTTCTGAAAGTAGCCAGCACAGTCAGGAGGACAATGTCATTCAATATTTAATGGTTCGTAAATTTTATACTGCCCATCGATTGGATTGGATTGGTTTATTGGATTGTTCAAAAATAAAACATTTAATTAATTACAGGTAGATCACCCTTCTAGCACTCAAACTAGTTTTGCAGAAGCTAAATATATAGCAGATTCAGAGCAAGTTCAAACAAATTCATCATGGAACCCTGCTGATCCTCTATTTGTGAGTCGAGCTTCAATTAATTAATCATGACCCATTTTGCTTAAATTTTTATTTGTAATCAGGATATTAAGAAAATTATAATTTCATCGGATGCGGATAAGGGAACCACAAAAGGAAGGCGAATGTTAGCCGACTGTGCCGAGAAAAATGTGGTCAATTTCGCCTTGAAAAATCTGATTAAACGCCGGACAGTAAATAACCTGATTAAAGAATATTCATACTAGTAAGAGTCATGAGGCAAATCCGCATGCAAATAATCCCTATTTCATAATTAATTGCTTTTGATAATTACGTTTAATAATTACATTTGTAAATGCAATTTTTTAGCCCTCCCAAGTACATTAAAGAAAATCTGGCTCAGTGTATTGCGACCCAGCTATTTTCCAGTCTCCCGGATTCTCAAAAATTAGATATAGTTGTACGAAATTCTTATCTTATTAACAGATCTGATAATAAATTAATAAATTTTGTTGTTTTAATACACCATCTATTCTACAGCGAGTCTAAATTATCCAATTCAAAGAGAGATGGATCAGATGGAAATATTTACAAGAGGATTCCAGCCTCCGGGTTAATCGAGGACAGACTGAAGTACATCCGCCGAAAACATGAAGTAAAAAGTCGATCGAAATCGCTGCATGTAGAATCAAGTGAAGTTTTAGGTAGCGCCAATTACTAATTGTGAACAATTTTATATTATTTTGGGCAAATAATTTGATTATTTTGATTGATTTTACAGATCCAACGGTTGACGAACAGGAAAAGAAATCTTGGCTGATTAATTCTGCTGCCCCTATAACTCAAGTAGTTCAGTTTATGACCGACACCTACCGTTTGAGGACAAGCCAGTTCAAGGCTACTAAAAATTTAGCCGAATTGCTGAACCAGTGGCCAAGACTCCTTGACACTCCAGGAATGGTATCGAACCCTTCAAATCCCTTACCAGTAGAAATAAATTTTACATTGTATATTTGATAAAGGTTGAGCACGACTTCAAAGTCGTTTATCCCGACAAATGCGACCAGGTGCTCCTCAAGTGGCCGGCTGTGGCAACCCAAATTTGTAATTACGGGGAGAAAATCAAGGTGAATCTTGATGAAATTGGAATAAAAAAGCTCTTATCGAGCTGGTCTAATGGTAAGCAAATACTTATTTAATTCAAAGCATGAATTTATGCTTATTTAATAATGGAAGTAATATGCTGGATTTTTTTCACGTAGACGACAAATCAATTGGGGCACTTGTAATGCTTCCATTTCTGACTGCTAGCTCTGCATATTCAAAAAGAAACAAAAGGAGGCGGAAAATTACCTCGGTTGAATCAGCGGAATTTTCTATGCAGTTTGTATGTTTTGGTTCAATTTTATACAATTAATTTATTTCCGGATAAATTAGATAATCGATGGTATTTCTTGTTTGTTTTCAGGTTATCCATAATATTGAGGATTTAAGGATCTCAGAGTCAAAGAGAAATCAACCATTTATAATTTGTGTCGGGGATTTGGCGTCACGCACAATTCATGACTCATGTCATCGTGGAAAGGAAACTCATCAAGGCTACCTCACTAGTAAATGCCGTTGACATATGCTTCAAAATGTTTTATGTTCTTCAACTTCAATTCCCTGACGAGTGTTATCCTGTGTGGTGTTTCTTCGACCATTCGATTTATCGAACTAGGGAAATCCGTTCACCCCCCTCGGCTGTGCTGTCACTTGGATCTCAAATAACTTTAGATTAAACGAAGGTAGATCGTACAAAGGTAGATCGTCCATTTTTGTAGGTTGTGCAATATTTGCAAGTATTAATTGTATCGATTGTTTTTTGTACCTGTCTTAATTTAATAACTAGTGTGGAAAATGTAATTGAATAAAAACACTGTTTTTTATGTGAATGTACCAGAGGGTATTAATTTTGAAATTAGATTAACTTGCGAAAAGTATCCAACAATTGAAAACAGCTTAACCAATCGTTGAGGAAATATGGCTCAATAATTGAATAAAATTCATTCTATAATTGGATAAAATTTAGTTAATCGAAGAGAAATTTTTACTCAACTAATGTGCAGAATTTCATCAGCCCATGTTTCGTTTAACTAACAAGTCGAGCAAAATTTACTCAACTATTGTGTGATCGGATTACTCAACCCTTGAGTGAGATAGCTGTACAAGAGTTGTGTCATCGCATTTCGGCATCAACAGTTGATTAAAACTTGATCAAGGTTGGGTAAATTTTGACCGTATTTATTTAGCGTGCAATCACATCCTATTGAATTGTCGATTCTCCATACTTGTGTAATCTGCTCGAGATTTCCACTGGGATCACGTCCTAAGTAACTACCCGTTGGCTAGCGATCACCGATTTTGACTGTGCCGAGCAAGAAATGTAAAGATGACCGGTTTAATTCCACCTAAATAAAGTCATGCTAGCTACTCTGCAGCTTAACTGTTAAATAACTTTATTTAAATAACAACTTGGAATTAATATTTCAACAATTAAAAAATAACTGATCAATGTCGACCAGCTCACATTTTTTTTACTCAAAGACAAAGACACACGCACTCCCACTACTTTTCATGCTCTCCCTCCTCGCGTCTCAATCACCCTTAAATTGGATTGAGATTTCAACACATATACATATATGAAAATACCGATAGATTTAACACTCCCACCTTTCTTTTGCGGAATGCTAATGAGGAAAAGAAATCATAAAACTAATAACCAATCATACATAAAATTCAAAAATCAATCAAATTAATAATGAGCACTGAACACTCCAAGACGCTGTGGTTTCTTCACCTTCCGGCCTACTCTGGTAGCAATTTCCGGTTCTGCTTGATCGACTTGAGTTTCTTCCGGTTCCTCCACTTCCAAACATTCTGATTCTTCATCAAAGTTCTCCATCAAAATCTCAGGAGAAACTTTCATCATTTCTTGATCTTCATACGGGATCTCCAAAGGATAGAGACGCTGTAGAGGTCTTGACAAAATTCCTTTGGCTGTCTTCACAAGACCTGACCTCACCTCTCCATCTTTTCCCGGATTCAACTTGATGATCCTACCCAAAGGCCACTCCAAACGCTTCTTGTTGTCGGCTCCTACTAAGACAACGTCGCCAACTCGGGGGTCTTGGGTCCTCTTCTCGCTGGCCTTCTGTACCAACTCGGCGAGATACTCTTTCCGGAATCTGGACTGTAAATCTCGTTGTAACTTCTTAACATGTTTGAAGCGAACTTGGAGTTCTTTTCCTGTCATCACTTCCGCTTCTGGGAATCTGGTCAACTTAGTTCCCTTCAAAAACATTGCTGGTGTTAAGGCGACGAGATCTTCTTCATCTTCGGTCACAGTGGTCAACGGTCGGTCGTTAATTGTTGCTGCTACCGAACTCAAACATGTGGTCAGCTCATCTCGAGTCAGTGACGCCTTTCCCAACATTCGACGAAGAAGGTCTTTCACTGATCTTACAAGGCGTTCCCACCATCCTCCCCACCAGGCAGCAGTGGGAGGATTAAATATCCACTGAATTTGTTTCACGTGGCTTGCTCGTTCTACTTTCTCCCAATTCATCTTCATGAAAAACGAGTGAGCACCCACAAAATTTGTCCCATTGTCCGAGTACAGTGTGTTTGGACGCCCATAGGTGCAGATAAATCTCTCCAATGAGTTGATAAATGCTTCAGAGCTCAAAGATTCCACCAAGTCCAAGGCGACGCATCTGTACACGGCGCAAGTGTATAGCACGATCCACACTTTCTTCCTGTCTTTTAAGTACAATGGACCAGCCAAATCCACGCCAGTTGTGCTGAACACTTCTCCTGTGGTCACTCTTTTCTTCGGCAGTGCCACAGGGTTGACTTGCAAGGGCTTAGGGTCTTGTTTTCGACATGCAAGACATTCCCTCAGGGCCTTCGTCACGGTCCTTCTTCCCTGCGGGATCCAGTATTTTTCTCGGAGCTTCGTCAACGTGAACTGGATTCCACCATGAGAATACATACGGTGTACTTCTCGGATCAGCTCTTGAATTAATGGACAGTCTTGAGGTAACAATATCGGGTACCGGAAACCTTCGGTGTCATCTTTGTACTCCAACTTTGTCTTGATATGAAGAAGTCCATCTTCCATCTTCTCCACTCGCAATTGAAGTTTCCTTGGATTGGAATAATATCTTGACTGGATTATTCGTAGCATTGCTATTTCTGCTTGCCTCAGTTCTAATACTGTAAGGGCGTCGCTCAGCTTTTCTTGATCCATGCCTTTCAGGATCCGTATTGCGTAGCTTACAATCCGAACATTCTTGTAGTACGAATGAAACTTGGGCTTGGAACTTTCTTTAAATTTTGCCACTTTCACCCAAGTCTTTTCCTTCTCTGCAAGGATCTCTTCGTCATCTAGGGCGTCGGCGCCACAGGGCCAATTTTCTGGATTTTGGCGCAGCCATTCTGGTCCCTCCCACCATCTGGATGCCAATAACTCGTTTGGTGGACAGCCTCTTGAGGGAAGATCTGCAGGGTTCATCTTTCCAGGGACGTGACGCCAAAATTCCTTCTTTGAACATTTCAGAATTTGTCGCACACGATTTCCGACAAAAGTTCCCCAATATTCGTCTCTTCTGATCCACGCCAGGGCTGGTGTTGAGTCGGACCAGTACACGGTCGTAATGTCGTCATATTCCATTGATTTTCTGACCGTGTCTGCTAAACGAGCTCCTAATAAACATCCCAGCAATTCCAATCTCGGGATGGAAATTTGATTGCCATTCTTCTGTTTCTCGGGATTCTTCTCCAGTGGAGCTACTCTTGCTTTGGCCAATAATAACTGGATACTGACCTCTCCCTGAACATCAGTACATCTGGCAAACACGATCCCACTATAGGCATCTCTACTTGCATCGGTGAAGACGTGGAGTTGCAATTCTGCTGAACAGATTATTGCACATCTAGGAATTCTGATATTAGAAAGTGATGCCATTTGCCTACACCACTTAAATACTTCAGTACTTTTCCCCTCGTTCCATTCTTCATCCCACTTTAAATCTTGAGCCCACGCTTCTTGGAGTAACATCTTCAATTGTAGGACCGCTGGGGACAAGAATCCTATGGGGTCGAAAACTTGAGCAGCCAACGATAACACACTTCGCTTTGTTACTATTGGGTGTTCATCCTCGCTCCATGGTTGGGACAAATCACAGAATAAGTGGTCACTTTGTTTATCCTACTTATACCCCAAAACCGATGTGATTCTTCTTTCCATCGCTGGGTCTGTGTTTGACTCTAATTCCCTGAGGTCCATCTTCGCTCTCGCCAAAATGGAAATGGACTCCTCCTTGAATTTCTGATATTCTCCTTCAGTAGCAAAAGAAGTGACGCAGTTGTCGACATAAAGTGACTTCAACAGTTCCAAACTTGTCGTCCTCTCTTCTTCTGCGACGTTGGAAAGATGGAACTCCAGAACTGCGGCCAAGATAAATGGACTACAGTTCATTCCAAATATGACTCGACAATGTTGATAAATTTTCATAATTTTCTTTTCTTCATTTTCCCACCAAAGAAATCTCTGAAACTTGCGGTCTTCGGGATCCACTTCGATCATCTGAAAGGCTTTTCGGATGTCGGAAATCACTCCCACCCTTTCTTTGCGGAAACGAAGTAAGATGGCCAGAATTACTTCAAGTAAATTGGGACCCTTCTCCAGGCACTGGTTGAGGCACGATTTATTCCCAACTTTGCAGGAAGCATCAAAAACTGGTCGCACTGGTGTCGTCAGACTTCCTGGCTTGAAAACTGGGCGGTGGGGGAGAAAGTGTCCATCAGGCTGATCCAACAAGTTCACTTTCACTTCAACAATTCCTTCCAATTCCCAAGCACGAAAGATATTGTCATATTGTTGAAATTCTTCCTTGGCGAGTAACTTGTTTGTAGCTGAGATGAGTCTCTTCTCTGCTACATCTTTATTATTAGGTAGAGGAGGCGCTCCGTTGATCCAGGGCAGTTTTACAATGTACCTCCCATCCTCTGACCTCTTCAAATTGTTTTGGAAATCCTCTTTGACTTTCCTGTCGTGGTCTTCCGGGCTGGATTGCAGCGCAGTATCCTTGATACCCATGGTATCCAGTTCCCAAAGCACACTGATGTCATGAGCTCGCGTGGTCATCGCGATACTCCTAGCTGCCAGCGACTGATTTTTCTGGATTGGTACTTCTCCGTTTAAGTACCAACCAATGGAAGTCTCGGTGGCGGTGATAGTAGGGCTGACCTTGATCATCCTTCCTGTGAGTAATTGTCCAATTTGGTCTGACCCAATCAATATATGTATTTCAGACGGTTCTGATTCAACATCCGTCAAATACACATTTAACTTCATTAATTCTTTCACCCAGGGTCCATACGGAATCGGATTGCATATTCCGCATATTTTGTCTTCAGAGAAAGCGTTGAACTTCGTTTCTCCTCCGTTGATCCCCTTGAGTTGAATTGCATATTCTGTTCGCTGTGAGATTTCGAAACTTCCTCCGAACACCTCCGTCTGAAATACGCGCTTCCCGATCGCTTTTAACTTCAGGTCACGAGCCAGTGAACTCTTAATGTAGCTCACATCGCTCCCGGAATCCACGAGAATTCTCACCCTCTTCTCTTGATTATTGGCTCCGGTTACTTTAACTGTCATTGTCCCTCTGAGTACAATTTTCTGGTCGCTTGATGAGGATTCCAATGTCAACATTCTCGGTTGTGATGATACCATTGTTCTCACACCTTCCGTGACTTCCTTCATCTCGTCTGCTTCATTCTGCTTCTTCTCCTCACACATTACTGGATAGTGGGGCTTGTTGCAGACAGGACAACTTACAGAAACTTGACATTTTTTTGAAATATGTCCTCGTTTCAAGCACTTGAAGCAAGAATGAGCTTCCTTTATCTTGCCAATTTTCTCTTCATGCGTCATCTTCTTCGCTTTGTAGCACACATGGCTTTGATGACCAGATTTCGCACAGAAAATACAAGTCTGAGACTTCACGTCTCCTGTAAACAGAGCAGCTGCAGTGATCGGACTTTCTCCTCTCTCGCCTCTTCTGCTCCTCTTATCTTTGACACTGTACTCCTGGAATCCATACTGGGCCAAGGCAATTTGCTGTTGTCCTTGTACTTCAGCTTTTATGAACTCCATGAGCAGGTCCAAACAGCTCTTGGGTGGTTTATCCGCCGATCCATCATGCTTCGACATTGGACTTCTCTGCCACGCTTGTAAAGTCTCCACTGGTAAGCTGGATTCTACTAACGGGAACAGCCACGTCGCCGGATCCGCTGTCGCCAAATTAAGAGTTTTTAGCGCTCTCAAATGTGACTCGATCTGAATATACATCCGGTCCAATGGGAGCTTGTCCTTCTGAGTGACATTGGCCATCACCAGCTTCAACAACTCTCGGATGTATACTTGTAAAAGTAGACTTTCTCTTCCGTATCTCTGCTGCAACGCTTCAACGGCCAGTGGGTAGTTTTCGGCTGATTGTGGGTAACTCTTAACCAAATCCCTTGCCTCAGAACCCTGCACCATCGCTTGAAGGAGATACTGGAACTTGTCCGTGTCGTGTAGACTTTCATCTTCATGGATCTTTTGAAATTGTGACCAAAATCCAAGCCACTCTTTCAGATCGCCATTAAATTTCTTGAGCTCCACTTTCGGTAACTTGAAGCTTCTCTGTTTTTGACGCGTTGCTTCTGAGCACACCGATGCATAACTTCCGCTTGGGCTGTGAGAACTTGTAGTTTGGTGGATAACAGCGTCGACGCGGAATCTTGCTCTCGAGATCTTGTCTTGATACTCGTCATTCTTTGTCTTCTCCACATCAAGTTCCTCTTGCGTACACGGAACGCCCAACATGCACTCCAAAATCTTCTGGTCAAACTCTGCAACTTCAGTGGCCTTCCTTTCGAGCTTCTGCATCATGACTTGAAGGTCCAATATTGCGAGTTGAGGTTTTGTGAATTCGGCTTCCACTTCATTCGCCGTTTTGGTGATGGCAGTTCGCACCGACGCCCTCATCATCTTTAAACGCTCCATTGTGGTTGCACCTCAAAATCCAACAGAACAAACAATTAGAAAAGATTCGAATCTGTCAATCAGCACAGAACAATCTCTTCCCTCAAATGCCCCTGAATGCTCAGAGTGGGGCCCACAAAGTGGCAAGACAATATTATAAAAATACTCCTCCCCTTGGATGGGATGAATGGGATGACCTCACGGGCTGCTCTACCGGTTACTTGGCTCCCTCCAATGTATAAAATTAAGAAAGATATCACCTCTTATGACCCCGAATGCACAGGGTGGGGCCCACAAAATGGCAAGACAGGTTGTTGATATCCTCCTGATATTTTTTCTTGACGGTTCTCTAGGATTCTCCGCCCACAATGTCTTCTTTACTTCTTGACACTCGATCACGTCGAGGTCACCAAAATGTGTAATCTGCTCGAGATTTCCACTGGGATCACGTCCTAACTAACTACCCGTTGGCTAGCGATCACCGATTTTGACTGTGCCGAGCAAGAAATGTAAAGATGACCGGTTTAATTCCACCTAAATAAAGTCATGCTAGCTACTCTGCAGCTTAACTGTTAAATAACTTTATTTAAATAACAACTTGGAATTAATATTTCAACAATTAAAAATAACTGATCAATGTCGACCAGCTCACATTTTTTTTACTCAAAGACAAAGACACACGCACTCCCACTACTTTTCATGCTCTCCCTCCTCGCGTCTCAATCACCCTTAAATTGGATTGAGATTTCAACACATATACATATATGAAAATACCGATAGATTTAACAATACTCTTACATGCTTCTTACATATGAATTCATATTTGCCGAATGATTTTTTTGCTGTTATGTAACCATCAGTGGCCGCGGAAGATGATTTTTACCGTGGGGACATACTTGTCGAAAAAATATGCTTTAATTTTTGTCAGATTAATGACTAATTACTTGTATGAAGGGTTGCATGATGAAATTTTTTGGGTATTTTCATTGTGATCCTACATTTCTAAATTTGTGATAGCTCTCTACATTTGGGTGCAGTTTAATTTAATTTCCAAAAATCGTACGTACACTTTAACGCATATATGTAACTGTTCGCAAATCGTCTTTAAAAAGTTTCCAAAATCACGCCTGCGTTGACGCGCTACATATATACATGCGGTATTAGTTATGAAGCATGGAAAGATAATTGGAAATGAATAAATAAATACTCGAATTATGCGGGTTTGTGTGGAAAAATGAAAGCGGCTAACCCTAAAAGTAGTCACCTTGATTTTAACGTATTCAATATTGTATACGTACAATATTTTCTCTTTTTAGCCCTACCCAGAGCTTATGTGTCCGTGTTGTTCGTCTGTCCGTCTAACGATAACGCGTTTTAAACTTATTCGATCGACTTGAAATTTTTACTATATACATATTGGCCAAAGTTAGGAATCGAGTTCGAAGATGAGCAAAATCGGTGCACTGGTTGGCCGGTGGGGGTCATATAAGTGGTTGGGTTATTGTGCACCAAAATTTCAAAATTGTCGTAGAAAGCTGAAATTTGGTACAGAGGTTGCTAATAGCCTCTAATAGGACAAAGTGTAGTCAAATTGGAAAAATCTTTGTCTGGCCGGACCCTAATGGGCTGACCCATACCGATTTTTCAAACTCATCCGAAATTTGGTATAGAGGTTGAAAAAGGTTGGTAAAGCAAGAATATAAAGTGAAATTGACAAATTTTCATCTGGGGTCACACTATGGGGTCATCCATACTGATTTTTATGCATGCATTAAATATGGATGTATTCATGATAAGTGGTTCATTTAACCATACGGGTAAAATTAAATCCCTGGGTCGGGCTCCGCAAAGCTGTACTGAAAGGTATTTTCGTTCAGGTAACCTTCAAGTACCGAGGACTACTCCAATTACTATAACCGAGTTGTGATGACAGTTTATACTTATCCTTGGCTCATCCTTGGCTTTATCCTTGGCTATTAGGTATATACACATAGTTGCTAATCGATTATTAAACACATCTTTGCATAAATTCACTACCGCTAAATACGACTTTTTGGAAACGTGGCATTATTTGTGGAATTTTTTATGTATATAATGTTTCTGAACACGTGTCATATTATGCACTCCTACCGCAAACATTATGCCCTTTGTACTTGTATATACTTGGGCATGCACTCCTCGGAATTAAAGGAACGATGTCTAATTTATCGATCCTTGAATTGATATGCATTTCAATCTACGCATATGCGGGTATTAGATATGTATATATGTGAATGGTAAACTAGTTGGTAAGCTCGTACAGGAAATTCAATGCTCAAGAGCCGCATCCTCATTCTTACAGTATGTATCCCATGTCAAAGGTTATCATCATCTACGTAATAATAAAAATCCAAGGCGAACTATTCAAGTAATAAACCGGAAAACATCAAATCAAAAATTTAGATTTCATAGACCAATGTATTCAAGTTAGGGTTTTCATGGATTCCATAATTTGGTAATGTGCTCTGTTTTATATTTCACGATTTGATATAAGAAATAATCTTTAATTTCCTTGATATATTAAATTTACAAGAACCCTGACGGTAATTGAAACTATGCTAAGCAAGACCACGAGGTACGCTACTTGTCTAGTAGAAATTTGATAAGTAGGTACTTCAAACTGGTGGTCATGTTGTAGTTATGCGTTATTCATTCGCTGCCTGACAAAGCTGTATATTGTATTTACTTATCTATGTCACATTAGAAATCTATTGATCAGGTACATTCGTTTATAGTTAACAAATTAAAGTCAATATTGTTTAAGTGAGATTAAATAATTTGTTCAACTTATTATTCATTAATGGTTAGATATTTTCTAAATTACCCACAAACAAAATGTAAACTTGCAGTTAATGTGCCTCATATGGATTTTAAGGTGTTGTTAATTTGAAGTGAAATTTGTTTCCCGTAGGTGCCAAGGTTAGCCTGAGAGTTCAAACCAATGTGGATCCAAGCGAAAGTTCTCGGCTAGATTATGGCGACGGTTCAGCTTCCAAGTTAATCATTTGGAACTGAAAGGAATAATTTATTTCAATTACAAAAACATTGATTATACAAACATACTCAAACATTAGATACTACTTCGAAGCTCTGAGGAACAGCGCCCTCTAATCTAGCCAGACTTGCCTCAAGATCATCCGAATTTGCCGTACTGAGAGATAATTCACGTAATTATACTTTTGCACATATTACATCCTGTAAGCTTCTAAGAGCTTCACTTCACTTCACACGACGTGGTTTCGATAAACTCGAAGAGTCACTGATAACCACATCCACTGGGGGTGTGGTTTCTGAATTTTTGTTTCAATTGAGATTCTCTCATCGAGCGAGAAAAATGATATAGCACGTGACATGGTTTCATTTAATTCTAAAAGTCGAAAATGAACACACCCACAGGGGGTGTGGTGTTTAAAATTTGAATTATTCCTCCGCATTCACCTATTTGAGCTTAGAAAAATGATATACTGCACTGCATGCCATGTGTTGGCAAGATTCTACAGGAATCGCTGACCACACCCACCGGGGGTGTGGTTTTTAAAATTCTAATTATGTCACTGCGATCCCCTTGACGAGATGAGAAAAATGATATGTCGCATGCCGCAATGTAGCTAGATTCAGCTGAAGTCGACAACCACACCCACAGTGGGTGTGGTTTTTAAACTTTGAATTATGCCTCCGCATTCGCCTTGACGAGTTGAGAAAAATGATAGGTCGTATGCCATGGTTTAGCAAAATTCATCGGAGGTCGATGACCACACCCACAGGGGGTGTGGTTTTTTAAAATTTGAATTTTGACACTGCAATCCCCTTGGCGAGCTGAGAAAAATGATATGTCGCATGCCGTGCTTGGGCAGGGTCTTGGAAGAAGCGCTGATGGCCACACCCCCCGTCGCCATGGGGTCACTTACAATATCAAATCACTCAGAAGAGGGGCCTGAGTACGATTGTGTGCGTTAGTGACATTAGAAACCGAGTGTGGAGGGATTTTTTTGTCTCTTTAATTATTGTGACTTGATTTTTGACCACCCCCACAATGATTTAACATCAGGGGGTGTAACCAACTAGTCGCCAATACGACGCCCTGACTATTTCAGTCATTGCCGCCAAAAATTTACGTCGACGACCTTCAAATACCGTCGTAGAAATTTCAAATTCTATGTAGAAATTTTACTCGTTTTCTGACCTTGTGACCTCGATAACGAGGGGGTGGGGCTGAGTTTCAAAAATCTGAAATTATATATTTCGCGCAAGGGTTCAATGTTTCCAAGACGGGCTGAATTTTGAAAATCTATCTGGAACTGACCGTACGGTGAATTTTCAAACTCTACATGTTATAGCTTATGGCGAGGTCGGCCAATTAGCCTCCTGAGAATTCCATAGCTCAGTACTTTCTGGATCGACCATAAGCTCATTATGCAATTGTGGCTCGTTTGTATAATTCCGACATATTTTGGCTTTGTCACAAGCTGTTGTTCTGAACTGATTCAACATTGGCAATTTAGAGTAAAAATGTGTAGCTGGACAGCCACAGTGGTATCGGTTGTGGGACCGGTCACAGAATTTGCTGTCGTTCTACGAGAAGCAAAAATATCAACCTTTCTTAAATCAATCACAGTAACTTCGAGGTCCAATTGAGTACAATGGATCATCTTTGCGGACTCCTTGATGTTTCAAGGCGTGATCGTGTCAGTGGTTCCGATCGGTTTCAGCATCATGGTTTGGCCAATCTGCTGCGGAGCTTTGGTTGCAGGATATTTGTCCTGTTTGAGGAAGTAAGTCTAGTCAATACAAGTGCAAAACGATAATGTAGTCTCAAAATGGACGTTTCAAGGTCACGGATCTTCATTGGGTTCAAATATTCCGATAATCTGACCACAGCCGTGAATCTCTATAAACAAATCTTCCTTCTTGTCGGCCAGATCAACTTTTGTTTCTGTCAGATCGTCCTCCCAGCAATCTTGATATACGGCATCTGCATCAACATTCTGGGAACTTATCTCAGTGTCAAGCTGAATAGCAAACTTTTCACGAACGTGGGCAGCTTGTTATATCCGGTACTCGCCTTCGAAACTTTATTGCTTATCATAGGTATGGGAATGACGGCAGGTATCATTAACAAGACCTCAATGTTGATTGCAAGCAAAATGAAGGTTGCAATATTCGATGTGGTCATGCAGAGAGGAAAAACCCGAGTGTACAAGATATTCGTAAGGCGGATGATCAATGCCTGTGGTCCGATGAAAATAAGGTTCGGCAGCAACTTTATAGATATCTCGACCCCTCTGGTGATGACGTGCTTCTGCATGAAGACGTTGGTACGGTTGCTGCTTTTGTTTTAGGAAGAAATAACTAATTGGTTACAGTGATGCTACATAGATTGTTAATGGGAATACTTAGATTTTGTTATGGCTTCAATTTCAATTTATTTCATTAAGAAACTAAAGGGTTACAAACGCATGTAACCAAGAGGTGAAATCAATAGTTAGACTCGCAATACATACATGTTTCTAATCTAAAACTTTAGGGTTTTAACTTCTAGAGTTTTGGACGTTTAAGTGTTAGACTTTCCACTGTCTCGAGGGTCAAACTAAATTTTTACCTTTCGGCCTCAATTGGGAGTCAGCCTCAACCAGATGCATTTTGGGGCAATAGTACTTTCATTGGGTAAGTCAACTAGAATTATTTCTAGGAGTTGCAAAGGACGTTCATAGTCTACGTAACGCGAGATGTATTAGGAAGTTGGATACGAATTACAGGGCTTTTAGCACAATAGAACTGACCCTTGCGATACTTGTTTATGTTCAACGTCATGTTTGTATATATGTGCCAGCATAGGTTTAACATTGTTTGTTTTTAGTCCGAGTTGGACCGAAGTCTGCAAAATTTTCACCAAGCCATGCTAGCGAAACCGTTAAATCCGAAGTATACCCTGGCCTTCATGAGGGCTCTGGTGTCCTCGGCACTGGCAATCCAGACAGACCAGTTGAAAGCATCAGGGAATTTCAAATTGGACAAAGTGAAGCAGTTCGTTGTAGAGGGGAGGTTGACAGACTGACAAATTCTGACAGCTGAAGAAGACGCTGAAGCAAGTGGAGTTTAGAACACCTCGAACTCCCAGAAGGTTTAATGTTCTGGATTTGTGACGAGAAGACGGCAGCAAGAGGAATTTTGAGGAAAGTGCCATTATTTACATACTATGTAAATAATACCAGTAAACACCATATACGTTAAAGGAACGTTGGTTGTACAATCTGACATCTAATCAAATTTGCCAATAGGGATGCATTCAATAAAGAATTGTTGCAACACAAAATAATAGTTGGAGACGTGTGGTTTAATGATTACTTTCACTTTATCTACGTCCGGAGTTACATACATGGTACATCTTGGGATTACTGTCCAGTTTACATTCTGTGCTTAAAATTTCGTGGTGTGTACATTCAAATTGATTATATTTATGCAAAATTATGTCCATCAATACCAACGAGAATTGTGTAATTGAAATTTAAAAAAACTGCTAGTCGTGTGGAGATACATACTTGGTAAACACATGGACCTTGATACATACACTGCAAAAAATATTAGCAAAACAGCGGTGTCGATATCTGGCTACACCGGTTGGTGATAAATTCTCACCGTCTAGCGTAAAATTGCAACCGCATGGTGAAAAACTGTCACCGTCTGGTGACAGTTTTATCACCACGCGGTGACAACCATGCCGGGGTAGCCACATATGCACCCCGCGCCGTGTAAAATTTACACCAGATTTTTTGCAGTGTATGTGTCCATTTCACTTTGTACTTATGAAAATACCATTTGCTGGTGTACAGAATATTTGGACTTATTAATCTACGCCAAAATTCAAAAAGTTAGTGATTTTAAAACATGAAATTGGCCGGAAAAGCATTTAAAATTACCGCCATGCGCTTATATGTGTGCATTCTCGGAAAAGCAAAAACACGGGTTAGCTAATTCTTAATGGTGAACGAATTAATATTAGTAAAATTAAGATGGGAGGGTAGCACTTCATGCCTTCGAATTATTAGTATATTTGAAAAATACGAAGAGAGTGCACTTAGGAGTAGGAAGTCAGAGGTTGTCAAAGCCAGATCTTGATGCCTTTTGGATATGTTGGAGGTCTATATGAGTGCACGAAAACTGAAGAAGGGTTTTACTCCATGGCCCCATTTGCGCCCGCCACACCCCCTCAAAGGTGCGCAAAATGCTAAACTAGCCCCACTAAAACCTTCGCCAAAAATCCAATTTTGCTCGGATTTTCAAAAATTACATATTCTTGATCCCAGATAGTTGCTGTATCATGTTCAATAACAATCTCTACTTTTTTGAAATTTTCACTATTTTCGAAAATTTGCTGAGCAAGGGTTTGACTTGAAAAAATGCGAAATTTCAAAAAAGTTGAGCTTGCTATTGGATATGATTAAGCAACTATCTGGGACCATAAACATGTAAATTTTTCCAAAATCTGAACAAAACTCGATTTTTGGCGATTTTTTAAGTGCGGAAATTCTCGCTGTTTTTGCACCTTTGAGGGGGTGTGGCGGGCGCAAATGGGGCCATGGAGTAAAACCCTTCTTCACTTTTCGCACACTCATATAGACCTCCAACATATCCAAAAGGCATCAAAATCTGGCGTTGACAACCTTCGACCTTCTACTCCTTAGCTCATTTTAGAATTAAGCCGACGCTTGCATTTGTATCAAACGCATGAATATATCTATTCCAACTAATATCTTTCTAGGTTACTTAAGGCAATAACGTAAAATTAAGTAATTGAAACGGCATACATAATTAAATATTTAATTGTATGTAGACCTCAATGGTTGTCATTGTTGTGCAGTGTTGAATTGAGTTGTTGGGATGTTGACCATATTCCGGTTACAGATTGATGATCCCATTCCGGCTATGAATTTCAGTGAGAATATTAACTAAAATTGCCACGTTTCGTAAAAGTAGAAAGTTGTATTTTATCGTGAAGTAAGTTAACGGAAAACGCCTTTAAAAATTGTTTTACTTGACTTTTTTCATAAAAATTGAAGCAAGACCCAGTCAAATACTAGTAAAGCCCCACAAACAACTCATTTAAACCCAGTTAAACCTGGGGTCGGAACACCCTGTCTATTAAACGACATTGAACTTCACTGGGGCTAAATTTGGCTGCACTTTAGGTAAAATCGAAGATATGTAAGTAGGCGCAAGCAAGTTCAAAAAGCACTAATTAGACATTGAGAATATGTAATATTTGTTTTTATAAAATATACAAAGTACTTAGTGATGTGCACATCTGTGCTTGTTAAATAATTATTTATTTGGGTAATTCTATAGTAAATGGTGGTATGAAATATTATCCGTGTTGGATATTTAACTATTGGCAAAAATTTAAATTTTAGTTGGCTTTTTTATTAATTTAGAGTCTACATTTCACCCACTCGGATTATTATTAATTCGTTAGTAACATTGTAACCGTGGCATCCATCAGTCCTTGAGCAGCATCCATCTTATTTGTGCGTTTTACCAGAAAGAATGTATGGTAACCAATCCCCAATGGAATACCCCACGGTTTCAGGGCTTTCATCCTTCTTCCAAATTCTCGTCTGCCATGCGACGAGACAAATCTGAACATAATCTTATCACCTTTTAACAATTGCAGTACAACAACGTTATGATGATGTACATCCGCCAACGCTTCAAATACTTGATTGATGAAGAGGGTAAACGTCATCAAGAAGAATGCCACAATCAGCGAGGTGTACATTGTCACGTAGTTGTGTCGTCGTATAAAAAAGTACGCAATACCCACCATAAGTGCGCCACCTGAGCAAAATCCGGGCAAAAATGCCACATTGAACGCCGGCTCTAAAATTAATATGATTATGTTGGCAATTCTGTACAAGGAGATGAATTTGGAAATATCCACAAGTTCGCAGTACTTTGAAACCAGTAGGGTTGTCACGTGCCGAAAGCGGATTAGAATATTGATGTAATTCGTCAGAATAATAATCATGATGAGAATGGTGCGAAGGCATTCGTATAAGTACAGGAGTGCAAGACAATATCGCAGGAACCAAATTGCTGAACGGACCATTACTTCTGATCCACCCGCGAGACGCAACAGTGTTGACATTATATACCCTCGATATTCGAAAAGTTTGTAGTATTGTAGAAAATATGAGCCCGGTTCTAAGTCGAATATCATGAGGATGGTGTGGAATAATGGGGTTAGGTAATAGTCCACCAAAGCCTCGAACCAAACCACGGTAGCCATTGCTGCAACGTTATTCCGAGAGACTTCCTTCTCTTTTACACCGACTTTTTGGCAATCTAAATTTATTTTAAAAAAATGGAGCAATTATCAATATAATATAAATACAAAATTGGGCATAATATTCAATTTTCCGATATTTTGATTTTCAATACTTGAAATAGAGTGAAATTGAGATTTTGGCCTTTCGAGATTTTGAAATATCGAGATATAATTTCGATATTTCGAGATTTATTCTTCGAAATTTAATTCAATTTAAGTTTTTCGACATTTTAACTTTTAACACGGGCTCTAGGTTGTATGTAACATCGAAATATCGAAATTTCGATATTGCCCTATTACATACAAAATCATGAATGACTTACCTTCAGAGAGCTGTAAGTCGAGTAATCCTAACTCACGGAACGTTACCAGGATAACTTTATACGGATCATACACAACCAAACAGTGCATTCCTGCTACAGTGAGGCAGCCCAAACTCATGCCACTCCACAGCCATAACCGTGTAGTTTTGAAGACTGACATCCAGGATGTGGAAATCGATATGAGCAAAATACTCCCAAAACCGCAGGTAATACTTACCCAGATGAGACATAGCACTGTGCCTAATTTGTACAGATTGTTGTATTTCCCGTGCTCCAGTTTTGCGTAAAACATGCCATTTTCGACACATAATTTATACGGGAATGTGTTTCCGAATGGGTATTTCTCTATCCAGAGATTTTGCAAAAGTTGGGCAACGCCAAGTACCCCGTTGGGTTTCCATGGTAGAGGCATAATGAATTTCGCAATGTGTGCGAATTAATTTTGCTTCGCTGTAAAAAAACAGAGTCAACTTTGACGTAAAGTGTAAAATATTAAAAACACGATATTGCAAATGTTGTTTTATTCCTGGCGTATTTTGATTGTCGTTCAGTTTTAGCAGATGAATGGTATGTAGCGGTATTTATTTGGAGTTTTTGATGACGTTAATCAAATATTTGCGAGTCATTTTACTTTCGAGTATTGGAGCAACTTAGGATAGCTGGCCGTAATATATCAGGGTTTGTAATAAGTCGCGGATAGATCGGATTAATCTATTTGTATGAATTCGGTTTACTAAATAAACCTGGTATGAAATGGAATTTTCGGTTGTTCGTGAGTTATGACTTCATTAAAATAATTAATTTGCTTTACTGGTTCGGGAATTTGAATTGTATATTCTCCATTTATGTATCTCAGATCTTGCATAGTTAATGCTATACGAGATTAAGAAAGCTTTTGTTATCTACAATTTTTGTTGAAATTAGTTTCTAGGTAAGATTAAATTTAGTTGAGCTTCGTTCGCTTTTTGCGAACTTGTCTGAAATTAAATCTGAATGAGGTTTTAAAAGCAAACATTAATTCTGAATTTCCTCTTACCTACAAGATGATTGATACTAGCAATTAAATAGCTTGTACCTACAAAATAATTGAAAGTTTTTTACCAGGGCAAATTCTGGGTGGTGGGTGGGTTTAAATATTTTTTTAGTATCGTTAAATTTATGTGCATAAATTTAACATTTTGTTACTAAAATGCACACTCAAATCCAAAATTTGTCGAATCAGTGATGGTGATTTTGATGCCAGAAGAAGACCGAGCCAAAAGAGTAAGAAATCGCGTTCCCATTCAATGAGAAAGAGAGAAAAACTCGGATTCTGGTGTCTATCCACCACCATCACTCGTCACGTATCCGTCTCGTTTCTCTTTGAATAATTTTGGAATTATTTTAAATAATTTCGAATAAGTAATAATTAAAGACTACGCGAGCGGCGGAGCCGCGAACTGTAATCGAAATTGTATGAGCCTTCTGGAATCGGAAGGCGTCATATGGGTTACGAGTGGTAGTACGGATATACAGTCAGGAAGGTGGCTGCTCATGTAAAGATAACGAAAAGAAAGCTCTCTCTCCAGCAGTACGTCGTATCCACCATTACGTTTAAAGTAGAATCCGTTGAGAAATATACTGGGCTTGGGTGGGAGGGTCTGACGCCTTCCGATTCCGGAAGACGATCCAGACGATTTCTGAACCAAGCTATTAATTCACATTCAGTCATTTTCTCTGAAATCCAATTAATTTCTTACTTTACTGATGTACGAAATAAGAGAGGAGTGAACAATTCTTGATTAATCTTAAATGGGGGAATCTTTAACTCATTTTAATTCAGCTGAAAGGAAATTCATACTCATTCACTATCACTTAATATCTTAATCAGTAAAATGAGTGACAGTAAGCAGGTATGGTTACTACAACAACATATTGTGTGAGATGTACATCAAAATCTGGCAGTGCAGACATAATGCGTTCTTCTCGTAAAATAATGAAGGTAACCGTAGGCATGAATATTTTATCCTCCTCAAGCACAGTACGCAGGGCTTCATGAAACCCATTAAATACCGTAAATACTCTATTATAGCCCTATTCTAATTATAGCTGAATCTCTATTTATAGCCGGGTCTGTGGGCTAGGATTACAAAATTTTGGCCGGGTCTCTAATTATAGCCTGCCTTGTTAACTGCATGTATTTCTAGCAGCTCTAGCAAAATCCCCAACATTCAGTTAATCAAAGAATAAATTTAAAACTTGTATAGATAACTATAAATTGCATTTTTGATAAGAATGCATATACTTCTTACAAGAAAATCTTCTTGTAATGGTAGTTTGTAAGCCATCCAATTTTTCAGCCATTGAGCTGGACATGATTTGCAATTTGGTTTTCAAGTCGTCATTTTGTCTTCGCTCTCGTTCTATTCTTCGCTCGAATTTGGCTTCCAAGGAGGCAAGATCATCTTTGCTCGGAATGTTGGATAACTGCGTGTTCAACTACAATAAATATGTTTAAGGATTAAACCCTTTTTGCTTATTAGCTCACCCTGCGTAGCAGAGGAGCTATTGAATTCCTCTTGTCCGTCCGTCTGTCCGTCCGTCTGTCTGTTAACGACTCTTTTGCATCAATTCAATCTAATTAGAGCCAGTTATTGGCATTCTTGACCCAGTTAGTAGCGCCACTGACATCGAACAATCGGCGACTCAAAATGGTGCCAAACAATTGAGGGAACAGATGCAAAACGCAGCAAACGTGCAGAAGAACCGGAAGAAATGACTATAATTTTTACTTCGAATTTGCCAGTATTTCATGTCAAAATTACTGTTTGTTTTCCTTCATTTATTTTCCACCATCGGCGCAAAATTATGTCACAATTATGTATATATTTTTTCCGCTTGTTCTGCACCATTAATGCAAACTTATACCAAAATTGCATATCAATTTTATTCGTCTACTCTGCACCATTGGTGGACAATTATGTCAAAATAATTCTCACAGGGTGAGCTACTTCCACCGTTACAACGGTTTATTTTACATAAATTGATATTACATAATCATGATTTCAAACGGCTTTAGCAATTCGCACAATGTTTGGCCGTTTCTTTTCCACCTTGTCACAAAAGAGGCACGGGCACCTTTCCGTGTGTCTCTTAACGGACCTCACTCTTAAGATGTCGAGGAGGTATTATAATTCGTATTATCCACACGCTGGATACAGCAGCCAATAAGAACTACGACCGGTGACTATAACAGATCTGTAGGTCCACATCCGGGATGTCATCAGCCACGAGGGTATGTTCTCCCTCGAAGTCAGCTCCTGAGTAGAAATTAATGCCCGGTGCGTTTATCGATCCGGGTACTCCTGTCATTCTCATGGATTTGGGACGAGATCCTGTAAACGACTTGACACAGCCTGAAGTCTCCCACTCGGAAATGTATGAATATCCACTCCCTGTAGTGTAATTTTCCGCTCCGTGTAAAATCCAACTGGTGTAAAAAGGGGAAAACATTAATTCGAGCGAGAGGAGAATTTAATTAATAATTAACTTAATTTGTCGCAAAAATAATCATATTCAAAATTCATATTATTACAAAAATCTCTGGTCTTTGTATAAAAACCAGACCAAATTCTTACTAAAAATTTGAATTAATAATGCGGGTATCCCACTCTATTCCGGGTTTGCCCTACTATTGGTACACCGAGTACCTAAATCATCGTAAATTTAGAATGATTTAGCAGACAGCCAGGCATCCGGACGGACGTAACGATCTGATAAAGGTTTTTTTCTTATTCCCAATCGGCTCTTTCTGTACCAATGGTAAAGAAAAACCGGTATAATTTGGAAAACAATTTATAAAAAAACCTGCACCGTAAATCATTTAACCTACTCGAGAAATTAAATATTTTAATTGTTCTATTTTTTATCAACGACGCTCAATTTACAAATTCACATGCGTCATTTTGTATTTGTAACTTTATATTATGAAAACTTTGTTTATTTATAATCGTCCGGTGAGAAATTTCGGAAATGACAATTTCCCTCAGGCTTATTAATAAAAGTTCTTAAATATTGAGGAAATTCACTCGGATATGTGGAAACTTTGGACATTTTGTAGCATTATTTTACCATGCAAGAAAGAGACCTCCTCAATGCCGAAGCCATCTAATTTTAGAAAAAATTTACGATAACCAAAATAATTAAGAAGTTCCCAATTGACAATTATCGAAGCTTAAAAATACTACACTCAAAATAATGCGGTAAAAAATCAAAAATAAAAAATTGTTCCATACAGTTAATGAAGTAATTAATTACAAAAACAATTGTTATTAATTACCTAGCTAATAACAATTATGTGCTTTTGTAATTAATTACTACAGTACTTACATGGGACACTATTAGCATGGGTGGAGAGTCCAGGGTACCCACTATGTTTTTTAGAATCTACTAGGACCCTAGATGAAGGATCCATTCATATTTCCGAGTAAAACTCATATTTGACGGCGTGGCGCCACATTCGCCAAATTTGAATGTGATCATTTTAAACGCGAGCATGGTGTCTCCAGAGAGACCCTTCCGGGTGACCCATGCCGGTTTTTGAAAGACATTAGTTGCAGCTGAAATTTGGCACAGCGGCTAAAAATGACTTCTATAGAGCAAATACAAATTTGTAACTTCTAAGTTTGAAAGAAGCGACCCCAACTGGTCCTTGTAGGCAAGGTGAAGGATTTGCAAATAACTTTACACATTTAGTGCTAAGTAATACAACATTGCACCAGCCCCACCACGGGGGTGGTAATAGTTTCTCGGAGAAGTCGGACACGGTAACAATCGGATCCTATCCCTGACTCGGGCTATATGAAGGCTGCACTGGAGGTTTTTAGAATCTACGAGGACCCTAGATGAAGTATCCATTCTTATCTTTCTGAAAATCGCATATTTGGCGCCGTGGCGTGGCGCCAAATTCGCCAAATTTGTATGTTTTTATTTTTAGAACCGCTATAACTTTTGAAATCCTGGGCGGATTTTCAAAAAAATTTCCAAAAATCATGAAAAAGAGTTCAACTTTCGTATGCCATGACATTTTTCAAAATATTGATTGTTTCAAATTTTTTCAAAATTTTGCGATTTTCTTGGAGACTGGGATTTGTCGAAATTTGTTTACAAATATCTAAAAAATAAAAACATTTAATTTTGTATACATTTCTAAAAATTTTGACCTTTGTGTTCATTTTAAGCCCAAAATTTTGAAAATCCCACGGAAATTGCAAAAGTTATAGAGGTTTGAAATTGGTCGAAAACGCAGATTTTGAAGTTTGGCGCCACGCCATGGCGTCAAATATGAGTTTTACACGGAAATATGAATGGATCCTTTATCTAGGGTCCTAGTAGATTCTAAAAAACATAATGGGTACCCTGGACTCTCCACCCATGCTAATAGTATACCTGATTAGCTAAATAAGTTAATTATTCATTTAAAAAAATCATTAACGGATTTGATTGTCTTTTAAAAATGTACGGATCATTATCCGATCCGATCGGATATCCGTCGGATTGCTCGGATTCGGATCGGATCGGCCCTAATATCCGATCGGATTATCCGACTTGATGAAATATCCGATCCGATGGACTGTCTATCCGATCCGATCCGATCCGATCCGTCGGATAACCAACCCTAGGAATGACTATGATGGTCTACCACGATGGTATCAATTCTTCGCTAAGTAGTAATAATATTTCCTGCGAAATTCAAATTTATTACCTTGTGGTATTTATTTTTTCACTGGATGGTAATAAATTTGAATTTCGCAGAAAATATTATTACTGCTTGGCGAAGAATTGATACCATCGTGGTAGAGCATCATAGTCATTCTGCATGGTAAAAATTTTTTACCACGTTATTTTGAATGTATTAATCACATAATAATGAATTAAATTTACCGAAAATTTATTTAATAGCTGTAAAGTTAAGTGACCGACTATTAAACCTGCGTTATTTATTAGCTATATGTGATTCCTTTAGTTTCACAATTTGGTGTTAAACTAACGCAAAAAAAATGTTTACTTTAAATCTTAAGTTTTCAGACAAAAAAAATACTAACAAAATAAATTTTAAAAAATGTTGTAAAACGGTCTAAATACAAAAACTAAATAAATAACTCAATTTTTTTAGTGCCAACCCAGCCGCCAGAAAAATTTGAGTGCAGATCCACTTCACCGCAAGGTCTGGCCTTGAGCTGGGAACCACCCCCGCTCGAGTCTCGTCACGGGATCGTTCAAGGCTACAAAGTCGACGTCCTCGTCGTCGGAGTGCCGGAGGATGGAACGGGCAGCGACTCCGACCAAATCGAGACGAAAGTCACGACGGAGCGAGACCTCGTTTTACACGGTTTACGAAAATGGACCAATTATTCCGTGACCGTGCGAGGATTCACGGTCGTCGGGGATGGAACCGTTTCAACCCCCTTGTTGTGCAGGACGGATGAAGACGGTAAGATTTTTACCATTTTTACTTGAAATATGTATACCAACTTCACAATGAGGCAATTCACGCAGTCCTTTGGTAACTTTGTAAAATCTATAAATTCTACAAATTTTCAAACTTTTTTAAAAATGTTCCTAATATTCCGAAGCAAAATTAGTCCACACATTTCCCTCAACTTACTCAGATTTTGGGAAAGTTTGTTAAATTATTCTACAAAACTTGTAAACTTGTAAACTTAATAAGTTTGCACTGATCGCGTGAATTCCCCCATTGAGAAGTGCAAATATGTAAATTATTCGTTGCAAATGTGCTAACACTTACAGTTTTTTAGAACTATTTATTTTCTAATTTTGTAAAACTTCTGCAAATAATCGTTACCTTGAGGTTTTTAATTTACAAAAATCCTTAAAGTTATAAATATTTTTACCAGTTTACAAAAATTTGAAGGAATATATTCCCAAATTACTGCAAGGATCGAGGGCGTCTATTTTTAGTAAAACTTATAAACTTGACTAAGCAGATCAAATTACAATGTTGAAGATTTTGGATTTCTGGAAAGTATTTGCATAACCTGGACGATTTTAGTGAAATTTGTGAACTTTTAGAAATATCGATAAATAAACAATTAGATATAAGCCATGGGTTGTCGGTTGGATCCATGCAAAGGTTTTAAGTGTTTTCGATTGTTTTTTAAATTTACAAAATTGGTCGCTGTTATGTTTTTAGTATAAAATCCTAAAATTTACAAATATTTCTACCAGTTAACAAAAACTATGAGGAATATATTTTTTGCCAACTTACTACAAGGATCTCTCCCAAGGAGCCTAAATCTGCAACTATTGTACTACATTTGTACTAATAGATTAATGCGTATTTACCGTTAAAATGTGAAGCTGATTCGCAATAATTTTGTACAAGTCACTTGTACAAAATTCATACCAAAAAATTATCAATGCAAGTTTACTTGTACAAAATATGCACAAAATTTGCACAACAAGTATGTACGCATTTAGTGTAAATGTTGCGATGATTAATATGCATTAATGTGGCGAGAATTTATTACTAATTTAGTGCGAGTTTAGCACTAATTTCGTGCGAATTTAGTACTAATTTTGTGTTGATGATACGCATGAAATTAATACAAATTTAATTATACAGAATTACTAAAGTATCAATGGTTTATTTATTACGATTTATTACATCTGCTATATTTATAAGTGTTAAAGTTCTACATTAATTTATTGTCCACTTACAGTGCTCTTGCAATTAAAGGATGAATTGCAAATTGGGATACAAAAATATCTACTGTAATTGATTGGCAGAATTATGCATTTACGGAGCAAGGAATCGGACGAAATTAAAATGCATTTCTGAGATAGGTCGCATAAGATACATATATCTAACTTTGAACTTTTGCAAGGATAGTGTTTAACGTCTAGTATAGTTTTAAAAATCTTAGCTTCGAACTGGATCTCAGAAATCTTAGTAGTTAGTATACAGTATTGCTTATCAACTGTTAACCAAACATTATCTCCACTTTTTATACTCGGTCCACTACATAAAATATTTTTCTTTGTTGTAGATGAAAATGCCTCTACTTCACTTACTCGGTGAATTAATTGACTCAGATGGCATGATTTAGATCGAATCATTCTTTTCATGGTTTGCATAAAATTTTCAAATTCAAATGCGCTATATTTGTCCAAAGATCCGTGATTTTCAACATCAAATTTTACGTGCAATAGATTATGCATATTATAGACCATGAGCTCCGGATAATAAAGTATTGGGATTTTTCTTACAAACTCGTCTAATAATTCTTGTGCAAAAGTAACCCAGTCTGACTTGTTTGAGCAATTAGAGACAAAAATATAAATTGCAGTATGAAACAATAAAAAATGCTGATATTTTTTATCGTCCAAAACTTTCCTGAGAACAGCTGGACCAACGTAAAGCAAAAATAATCGAAATTCGGTGGCCTTCCAATGCTTCAAGTCTCGAAGACTTCTACATTTACGCGAAAAGTCACTAGCAATTTGAGTACGGTACGAGATAAGTCGATCAGAAATTAATGTTTTTTGAAGACTTGACAATTTATGCGGTTTTCTTCCTCCAGTCCAAACGAGAAGTAATTTTTTCATTGTACCAAGTAAACACAAATGCATGTAATCCAGAGGAATCTGCGAAATCATTCCTATTGACAAACTTTCTAATGGCGAAGGACTGATTAATTTGTGGTGTGACTCGTACCAACGTTCTTTAAATGATTGATCAGTATACAGATCACATTCCTTCTTAAATGGGTACAAAATTCTAGAATTTTTATAAGAGCCCCGTCTATAGCACCTCTCACAACCAAAATATGCATTATGAGCGTGAATTTGTTTCAAAAAACTTCTTGCCGGGGCATCTGCTGCGATGCAACTTATTCGAACACAATAATTAATTTCTCCTATTTTTAAGCCGTTTACCTCCAGATCCTTCATTTCAGTTACAAACGGTGATAAGAATGACTCGATTGATTGCGGTTTTTGACTTCCGTAAAATACACTAATAAGAAATATACTAGACGAAGGATCCTGATCTACTTTACCAAGAATTGGCCAAAATTGTAGGTTTGAACTTTTGGAAATTGGAAGCCCGTCGACACCAACTTTAATTGAGATTAAATTCTCAATGCCCTTTAACATTGAAGACCCAGTTTTTGATAATTTTACGCGTTGTACTATTTTTCTAATTTGACTAGTTAACCCAAAATGATGAAATAATCCACCTGCTATTTTTACTGCCTTAATATGTCTGTCCGTTTTCAATAAGGTTCGTGGATCCTTTGGAAAGCCTTCGAATGGCATCCAATTCCTACATAGTTCCAAAAGTGGTGACAATGCATTGTGATTAATATTATAATCTGTTGCCCATTTGCCCAGCTGCCATAATTTTGAAATCCTACTCTCCTCAATTTGCAATTCATCCTCATCCTCCCATGAGCTGTCATCACTAATACTACTCAAACTAAGATTATCGCCTATCAATTCAACATCATTTAATTCATAATCCGTGAAAACATCTGCATCTTCGCTATTATCCTTGTGACTCACTGTTAGGTCCGACGACGGTGTTGTCGACTGGGCAAAATCTGTCCGTATCCGTCTCAGCGCTTGTTGAAGCCGTTTCTCTGCTCGTCGTTTCTGAGTTTGGCGTGATGTCAGCTTCATTTTTGTTTGAAGTAAATTTCATGCGAAACCAGCAGCCAATTTGATGATTAATTTGGGAGTCTTTCACAGAAGCGTTTCCGGCTTTTACAGAATCTGTTGTGTATACATACATAAATAATAATTGTTTAATATTGAAATACCTTTAACTAAATAACTATACATAGTAATAACAAACCTCGTACTAGATTAGCTGCTAATCTATGTGCAAACGGGATCTTGTTACTCTTTCCAGTATACCGAATTTTACCACGTAGATCATTCGTAATCATTGAATGAAGCATGTCATACACATCTTTAGACAAAGATGTTCCACCCTTTCGCGCAAGAAGAGCCACCTAAAATAAGAAAATTGTAGTGCAAAAAATTGTCGTTAACGTTATTTGCATGGCTTCTGACTAAAATTTGTGTTATGCAAAAAATTTACTTCTTGGTTATAGTATGATTGATCGCCAAGTGTTGCTTCGATCGACTCCAGTTCTTCTAAACTTTTCGCTGGCCAATTGATTTTGGCAATATTCGGAGAATTCGTGCCAATTAGTCGTGTTGATTTTTTCACAAGCTTTTCAAGGTTTTCCACTCTCTCCAACAAGATGTGCTGATTTCTCAGAGACTCTTCTTGAAATTCTACAAAAAGATAAGATTAACTTATTTGAATATATAAGCAACTATAAAAACAAACAACAATAAAAACAATTTGTGATTACTTCTGAACTCTGTTAACAGAGATTCAATTCGTGGGTCCGGTTCTTTTTGAAAGACTTGAACCTCTGGCGACTGGTTAATCTCTTCTTCGGTCGAAGCACCGGTCTCGCCACCTATTTTTCAGACGAATATAAATTATTTAACGAACACTGCCAAATAAGAAATTTAGTTTTGAATGTCCCATTCGTTTTTAATGACCCCATTTGGACCATGTCAATTTAAAAACTATGATTTGCTTACGTTCACAATGCAAATCAGTACGGGGGGCTGGTAGAATATTCCTCTCAAGCACAGAATTTGTGTCCTCTGCGGATACTTTGCGCCGACGCCGCCGTGGTGCGTCGTTCTCACTTGAATCGATTGGTTTATTTTTGATATACTTTTTCAGTTTCTTGATGGCCTTATCGTACAAATCTACCAATTTTGTCAAAAAGTTTGCATAAATAAGTTGACATGATCTAAAATTACGTGACATTAACATTATCTAAAATTATGCAAATATAAACAATTACCATAAGTCCCGACATATAGTATGTCATAATGTGTCCAGTCTTTTCCAGGAAGGGCACACGGGTCACTTTGTAGGCAGGAAAACCCTTTGGGGATAGGATTAGGGAACTGGCACTTAGTTTTATCCTTTGAAATCCATTTGGATGGCACAACCTCCACCCCTTTATCAACCTCAAACTCGAACAACACGAAGTTTTTTAAATTGTCTGACATAAGATCGAAATTATCTTTACTATTATCTTGTTACGTGTAAATAAAAAATGGAGAGGAAAATATGGAGCTGATTTCACGGCGTGGCTAACAGAACAACTGACTAAGCATGTTCGAGGAATTGATTATCTAATCGAGAACATAAAAATGATACTAATTTAGTAACAAATTATTGCAGAATAATCAGCACGAATTGTTTGCGAATTTACTAGTGCGAGTTTACTGCGCTTGAATTAGTACAATTTCCCGGTTACGACTTATGCATGAATTTTGTACAAGAAATCTCATGAGACTTCTGCGCCAACAAATACGCACTAAATCTTCACTTATATTATTTGATTGGTTTGCTGCTGATTTATTCGTGATAATTTAGTGGATATCACGTACCAGTTTATTAGCAGTACGCAAATTTATATAAATTTTCCGCAAATTTTGTACAAATTAACCATCGCATCTTTTTATGCACAAAAATTACACAAACTTGCATTGTGATTCGCAGTAAATACTCATTGAGGCTCCTTGGGCTCTGATGGGCGTCTCTCTGAACTTTATTAAATGCTGTAAAACTTTCGGCTTACTAAATCCGATTGAACAGGATCAAAATAAAATGTGAGAAATTTTGAAATTGTATATCCTGGACGACGTAAGTGAAAGTTACAAACTTTGTGAATTAAATAATTAAACACACATCCGTTGGTGGTCTTGTAGTGGTTTTAGACATCAGTCAGTCGATTCAAGCAGAACGTTCACAATCTATCGTTTTATTTATTTTTTACAAACTTCTACCAAATTACGCGACGCCCTTGTAATTTGTAATCTTACAAGTGTTTGTAAGCAGATTATCTTTTGACTTTTTCACAATTTTGGAAAAATTTTCATACAAGTTTGACGAAGGACTGCGAGAATGTTTTGACTTTAGCCAGTCGTCGTAATAACTGAATTTGAAATAGTTTTGTAACATATTTTATCCCAATTATTATTTACTTGTAAATCTAATTGTAAACCGGTAAGAATTTTAAAATAATTTTACAAAATTTACGAATTTTACAAAATTGCCAAGGACTGCGTAAATTCCTTTGTTATGTAGTCTGAGACTACCACGAAATAGCCAAAATAGTGTCCCGGGGAATTTCGTATGAAATAATTAATAAACTAGACCAATATGTCGTCACCAGCATAGATTCTACCAAAAAATAGATATTCTGATTTTTGCCAAGTTTCATGTATTTTTTTCTTTACTTACAATTCAATCTGTGAATCTAATGGCAAATTTATTTCTTTCATTTTACTCCCCACTGACTCCACGTGCCGAAGGCGGTCCTTGTAACCCTTTGATGCCAATTTTTACCCAAATAGACATTTATTTTTTTTTACATAGTTTCTATTTGCTGAATTGAATTTATGTTGTGTTGGCACAAGACAACATCCAATTGTGAAAAAGTATATTAGCAAAAATCATATAGAGTTATACAAAAAGAATATTTTTGGAATTGCATAACTTGAAGGATTTTAGTGAAATTTATAAACTCTAAGGATTTACTTAAATAAAAAGATTCTTTCGTTTTATCGACTCAAGATCATTCTTCAGGTTTTCAAATTATTTTACAAACTTCTACAAAACAGCACAAGTCGTGTTACACGACGCCCTTTGTAGTTTATGAGTTAAAAAAAGTTTGACATTTTTAACATAACCCGCATATTAAATAAATACGAACTACCACAAAGAAATATACTAAAATTCTGAAATTAAATTTGAATAAGCGTGCAATTTTCGAGTTGCATATAAATAGTTGTAAACAAATGTTGGATGTAATATGTAATATTTTGTAAAAAATTGTGTAAGAAATTCAGCCTTAAGTTGTGACATTTTCTACTTGACACCAGTATTGAAATCCTATAAAAAATGGTGAATCGCAAAAATAGAATTTGCAGGCAGCCAATTTTTTCATGGGTAGTTTTTATTGCCAATTTTTACCGCGTTATGTATACTTTCTCCTACCCGGATTGATACACAGGATGAAGTTATGTGACTCCAATTGGGCAAGAGTCTCGTTTTCTTTGCTTTCCTGGTTGGAAGGATGTGCATAAAGCACGCCCGCAAAAAAACAAAGTATTAATGACAACATTGTAGGCTAATGTATTTCCAACTTAATACAGAGATCGAGGCCTTTTCTGTATTTTACTGAAATTCTACAAAACTTATAAGTAAATTTAACTGGGTTTCAAAAATCTGAATTTAATTGAATCAAAATAAAATTTTGGAAACTTTAGAATTGAAGAACTTATTTACATAACTTGGACGATTTGAGTGAAAGTTAGAATTTTTGAGATTTTATAATCAAATAAACAGGTGCGTATTGGATTATTGGGCTCCATCGAAATCAGTGGATACGTTCTGGTAGAGCGTTTCAAATCTGTCAGGTTATCAAAAGTATGTAAACCCATTACCCCTCGATTTTTTAAAACAATTTTGTAAAAATTTTCATATATTAGAATTTCCATAAGATTTTATAACAATTGGCGAAAAACTGCCATCTGAGCGAATTTTAGTCATTCGTCGTAATGCTATGAAAACATTAACGCATTCCAAAATCATGCAGTCCAATAATCCAACGTTTATGAAAAAATCAAAGGATGACCGATATTTATAGGATTACAAATTACAAGGGTGTCGCGTTATCTGGTAGTTTATAAAACAAGATCATCTGCTGTCAGTATTTAAAATCAAGCGACATCATTCCAATTGCCATCTCATTCGTTTCACATGTAGATTTTCTAGTCATACATACAATATATTTAGACCTGTATACTGTGTAGTTAATATGGTGCACATGCACTATAACTAAAAATTAAATCTCATACACACAGAATTGGCTAAATATAATTTCAGTTATTATGGCTATCACTGAGCAATACGTTAATAACGTTTAATAAATTCCACATTTCGATCGTGTACTAATTAATACGTAAATTGCAATTATTTTTCAAAATCCTGTAACTTGGAAAATGGGGGCCCGAATTCGAGGCAGTGGCCAAATTCTGGTGCAAAATAAATTCTAAAATTATTTCAAGTGATATTTCACCTAATTTTGACAATTTTGAGACAAAAATCAAATTTCTCAAAATTCGCAAAAAATTGGCACATTTTGGCCTTTATCTCGAAAACTGTCTTCGGCCCCCCCCCAATTTTATTACGGATTCTTAATGTACACAAAATTACGCAAATTTTAAGCTATCAAACTTGAAAATCGTTGGAAGATGAAAAATCGACACATAGATGGTATATGTACATAGGTACTAACAATTTTAAAACCTGATAGATTGGGAGCTTTCTGCTTGAATCGACTAACTGATCTCGATTACCACGACAAGACCTCCAAAACAATTCACATCTGTCTGTTTAATTGTTTAATTCAGAAAGTTTGCAACTTTCACTTACGTCGTCCAGAATATGCATTCCAAAATTTCTCAAATTTTATTTTGATCCTATCAATCAATCGGATTTTTTAAGCCGAAAGTTTTACAGCATTTACTAAACTTTAGAGAGATGCCCTTGAGATCTTTGTAGTCAATTAGCAGTATATAGTTTTTTTAAACTGGTAGAAATATTATCAAATTTAAGGATGTTACCAAAAAATTTGATTGGTCATCACGGTGACCAATATTTTAAAAACTTTAAAGCACAATTTTCACCTAAATTTCCTCTTGTCGAAATTCACGCAATCATTGTTAGCTTGTAAAATCCGTAAGTTCTATGAAGTAATTTTACAACCTTTTCCAAAAAGGACGTCCTTGATCTGCGCAAAAATTTTGTAAACGTTTGTACGTAAGTTTACGAATTTACAGATTTTACAAAGTTATCGGTGAATCGACTTGCCTAAAAATTTGTATGGTGACAAGTTACACAAAAAACGCCCCCATCCCTTCTGCCCAGCCCCGAAAAAAACATGTAATGTCCTCTACTGCTGATGGCCCCGATTTCCTTCCTGCCCGTTCCTCCCTCCACGTATGCAGTCCCGAGGAACGGGAAGCGTTTGATCTTGGAGCAAATCGAGGGGATCGAAAGGCAGGCAATCAAAGCAAACCGTGATAGAATCAAATCACTCGAAACCACGAAAACCAACCAGCAAAAATTCCAAGCTCAATTCCCTTCTGCCCAATTTCACCAAAGTCATGGTCTCGTCGCCCAGAGAAAGTTGGTCGGTTTCTTAAAATTGTGAGAGATTAGAAATTAGGGCAGAATTTCAGATCAGGAAGTTTTATCGTGTAAATGTTATTCCGTGATGATCAAGTTCATTGTTTTTGTAACAAGTTCACCCATTATTAACAAAATTTTACATACTTTACAAAAATCCGTATTAGCAATAGTACCTACAACGAATCCGTCTTATCGGAATAACTCAACTAACTCATTAGCCAACACGCCGAATTGTCAAACTATGCTTTTACGTAACCCATCCTTCTGATTCAATAATTCGTTAATAGCCATTAATAAATTCCATATTTTGTTCGTGTAATTAAAGCGGAAATTGCAATTATTTTGCAAAATCCTGCAAATTGGAATCTGGGGGCCCGAATTCAAGGCAGGGGCCAAATTCTAGTGCAAAATAAATTCTAAAATTATTTCCAGCGATATTCGACTCGATTTTGAGTCGAAAATCAAATTTATCAAAATTCGCAAAACATTCACACATATGGGCTTTTATCTCGAAAACTGTCTTCGGGCCCCCCCAATTTTATTACGGATTCTTAATGTACACAAAATTACGCAAATTTTAAGCCATCATACATCAAAATCGTTGGGAGATGAAAAATCGACAATCAGATGGTATATATAGGTACTAAAAAGTGGATTTCCGATTTTTTAGCTTTTGGATTTTTTTAGATCTTTTTTACAGACTTGGAACTCCTTATTGTTGGTAGATCTGAAATTTTGAAATTCGTTTTTTTCATGGACATATTAGACACCAGAGATAATCCTTCTACGCCATCTAGCCGGAATACAAAGTTTACACAATAAAAACACTAATTTGAGAGTGAGACGGAAAAAAGACGATAATAATTAATAACTAAAAAACCCATACCAATTGATTGCTCATATATTTATTTTCTCTTGCTAACAATTACGATATTTACATCATTACCAGATTATTATCATCAAGGCTATTCAGCAGGTTACGTAATGGTGTGTCACCCGTATTTATCTCAATCATACTAACTTAAAAAATTTCAATTTCGAAAGAAATACACAATTATATAAGTAAAGTTTTGATAAAATTTAACTATCATGTGGCAATTACAATTTTGACTGGTTATACAGGAATTGACTGCGGGTGATGAAAAATATTTCTGGGGTCAATATTTCGTTTAACTTGAATTAATCGGTCAAGATTTGAGCCATAGTATCGTTGCAGATGGTCAGTCAATGTTGCATCGGCATAATTTTGATACGCCTCCGTGTGGCGGTAGACTTGCGTCGTTATCTCGTAGAATCGGTTAAGCCAGGCGATCGATGGGTGGTTTGGATTCATGGTACCCTTCCCATTGAAGAATGCTTGGACCAGGTATAGGTTTCCGTGTCGGTGGTTAAAAGCGGTATCCTGGGTGGAACTCATGTCATCAATGGCACCTCCAAAAGCATACATTTCTATGATGATGTCCTGCACGCCTTGAACTGTCTCCTCAAGGATGAAATATAGTGTCCAAATGTCGTCATATGCGATGAGATGGCTACATTTAAAAAATTCCAAAACAAATATATTAATTTATGATCCATTACCGTCTCACTTGAGACTAAAAAGTGCGAACAGGTTACGATAGCCAAATGATAATGTAGGCAGCTGTTTTTAATTAATGCGGGGAAATAAAAATGAATCGCTCGAAAACACATTTCCCACAAAAACATTTATGAATGACTTCTTACTTTGAAAAATAGGATTTGGCATGGAAAAGCCTCGGGCTGAACATTGACCTCGTCACATTTGGAAGCTGACTCGGATCCGTTATGCCAACATCGTCTGGATGTGACGTCCTGAAGATAAAGTCCATATACGGATCTGCAATAACCTGTGTCGTATCTTCCGTCGCCGTGGTTGGAAACTTATCCAAATTATCATCCACCCGCCTCAGTGCTTCTTCCACGTTGTCATTGGTCACCTGAATGTCAAACACTTCAACTGTTACGATCCCATTCTTGATAGCCAACTTTGTATTCGTCTCTCTAGACGCGTACGTGTCATTGACGAATTGTTGCCACAGCAAAAAGACGAGGGGAAATTGGTCCAAGGGGTACATTTTTGCCCCTGCCGTGACTAGCACGGGGGCAGAATAAGCCTTAAATTTTAGCTTCGTTATAATCCCAAAGTTTCCTCCGCCTGCGCCACGAAGGGCCCAAAGCAAGTCGGGATTCGTATCCCTGTTGACGACCAGCACATCTCCGTTAGCGTCAACCAGCTCGACTTCCATGACATTGTCTGTCGTGAGACCGAAAAGCTTAGAAAGGTAGCCGTAACCTCCTCCCGTGGCTAACCCAGCAATCCCAACTGTTGGACAGGTTCCGTGCGGTGTGACCAAGTTGTATCCTTCAAGAAGTGGGTAAGCTAATTGGCCGAGAAGGGCTCCCGACCCGATGGTAAATGATTGACGATCCGGGCTGACAACGAGCTCGTGCAGGGCTTGAAGGTCTACTATCAGAGCTGTGCTATCCCCAAAGGAGTATGCCTCGTATGAGTGGCCACCACCTTTTGCTACTATCCTGACGGACTGTGAAATCGAATTAATTAATAAGCAGTCAGTCATTCAATTGACTTGAATATTCAATCCATAAAACATGTCTTAATTGAAAAAAGGCTGGAAATAGCCTGGCCTCACCTGGGCAGTACAGCACCAAACCGCATTTTGAACATCTGTCACACTTCTCACCACAAAATAAGCGACAGGAAACTTTTTTTCGTGGATAAGATTCCATTGATAATTTAGCTCAGAGTATTTTGCATAATCAGGACCATCGTGTTCCACTATGTCTGAAGCATTCGATCCAGCCTGGACAATACAGTCCTTCAAAGCACTCAACGTCCCTTGCTGTCCTGGACGCACTACCAAAAGTAAGGCAAAAACAATAATATTGCGAGCAACAGCCAAAGTGGGCCTCATATTTAGCAAATTAGTTAAATTGGGGAGCAGTGTTTTGTAACCGTACACTCGACAACAACTGGGCCGTGATTCTCCGCTTCAGTATGATTTATAAAACTTCAAATGGTAATTATTATATAATATAATATAATCAAGCCTTAATTGAAAGTCACGTTGCGCAAGTGATCACGCGTCCCCGACTTGATCGGCACGAAACACGGTAATTTTTGGAGATAACCGCAGACACACATTCCTGATATGATAACATTCCTGGTTTCAACAATTGTTTAATTTTAAGCACCTCGAGTCTGCTTAATGGTCACAATATTGTGTACAACATGTCACGTTTTCGAGAGAGGGGTGTGTGCAAAACTGTGTGGCTGAGCGACTTATCTCACAAATTAATTATGTTTGGGCTTATCGTTCGTCATTTCAGTATTGTCGCATCCACCACTCCAGATTGTATCGGTCTTGTCATCGCCCTTAATAATTTTTGCAGTATACTATAATGTCAATTTTTGTATCTGCATAAACCATTTTTTACGACAAGCTCATAAATAGTATTTTTATAGATTGTGCAAAATGTAGGAAATCATAAGAAATAAACAATTTCTTTACACATTTAAGAACAAAAACTTACAAATTGACGCCCCTAAAGTAAGGGATTTTGCTATAACTTGTACAGATATTAAACATTTTTACATATGCTTGACGTGCCGAGAGATAAAAACACAGTTTGAGAACAACATAACGACGCATATTATCTGCACCTTTGATCATAGGTTGAAATAAACTTATATTTGCACTGTTCAATAAATTACTTCACAGTAGGGTTTGGGAGATTTCTTATAATACTCACATAATTGTAGTCACATAATTATTGAAATCTTTTTTATTTGTTTTATTATTATTATTCCCATATTTCTGCGAATGCCCTCAGGCTTAATCGCTACATGTTTCTTAACAATGAGGGCCCAGGAAATCTCGACTGGGCCGCCCGCAACAGGGGAGGGGGTATGCCCTAATGACTGGGGGAGGTGGGAAAACACCCTTTTAATAGGGTGTCACCCCCATTAAGCAGACTCGATATGTAACTGCACATGAGCTAAAATTCGGACTAGTGCATCCAAAATCGGAAAATTTTGTAAACCGGTTTTCGATTTTTCCGATTTTGGCAAAATTTTGTAAAACCGGTTTTTGATTTTTCCGATTTTAGCAAAAGTTCGTAAAACCGGTTTTCGATTTTTCCGGTTTTTAAAATTTTCCTAAAACCGGTTTTCGATTTTCTCCAAAACCGGTTTTACACCAAATTAAAAAAAAATTAAATATGACCTGGTAAAATTTAAAGTATGACAAACCTCAGGGATAAATTTGAAAGAAATATTTCATAACACCCAATTTATATATAAAAAACAAGAAATGTTAAATATTTAGTGGCTCCGAAACAATTTTTATGAAAAATCGAAAACCGGTTTTCGAGTTTGATAAACCCGGTTTTGTACAAAATTGGTTTTTTGGGAAAATCTAAAACCGGTTTTGTCAAAAACCGGTTTTCTGGCAAAATCTAAAACCGGTTTTCGGGTAAATCGAAAACCGGGTTTTAACCGGTTTTGCAAAATCGGAAAAACCGATTTTGGATGCCCTAATTCGGACATTGTATCATTTCGCAAATTTGCGAAATATTCGAAATGAAATACAAGATTTTCGAAAACAATTCAGCAAAATTAATATGTCCTGTTCATGCGCATATTTCTTAAGTTAATTTTTCATTCTAAATATTCGAAAAACTTGCGACGCTTTGCAAATTATGCTGCTAACAAACATTTTCGACTGCGACGTGAATACTCCCAACAAACTTTGTAAGTAGGGAATTATTAATTTTAATGTCGATAAGATTGGTGATCATGTTTTGACAAATATGTTAAAATGGAAAATTCCCGTCATCTTCGCATTGGTCGCTTAGCAGGATATTTTGCGTACCTTCGCGAAGGTCCTCTTGAGACATGTCTACACTCTAAACAAGGTTTTAATGAATCATTACTGCGCGGAGTGCATATATGACTCTACCGCGATAGTAATGATTTGGTATTAAAACAATACCATATGGTAAAAAAAGAAACACATATTAGTGTTAAAATTATTACCAAAAAGTGCACTTTTTGGTAATAATTTTAATAAAATAACATGTTATTTTAAATCTATGTCAATATGGTGTACATTTTTAATTCCGTCACGGTAGAGTCATATTTCCACTCCGCTGGGTTTTTTTATTACCAAGTTACCAATAGTGTATGCAAACACGCGGAGAAATTTAGCCTTTCTGGAAATCTGACCGTGCAACTTTTCAATGTTCATAAATGCATGGATTTCATATGTGAACAAAATTCTGCTTCAGGTACCTTTGCATAGGCTGAGTTGTGTAGGTTGAGAGTGAGTAGGGATGGTCTATCCGATCCGGGAATATCCCATCCGTCGGATCGGATCGGATAATCGTCGGATCGGATCGTAAATTAAAATATCCGAGAGCTTTCGGATCGGATCGGATAAGGCTATTTATCCTATCGGATAAATCCGACGGATACTTCGGATATCGGATCGGATATCGGATAATCTGTATTTACTATAATTCCGCACTCTATTGGTGACTTGCGAAATTATTCTCCCTTGAAATGCGTAAATTCAAATGTTGTTACAACTGACAACTGTTTAGCATAATTAATTAGTGTAATGTGTTGCAATTTCTTACTATTTTTAAACAAAGTATCTCACACATCAAGATTTTATGTAATACGCATTCTAGTTTTAACATCAGGAAATTAGATAATGCTGATTACTTGCTTTACGTATCAATAAGTTATTAATTACTTATTACAATTACTTTACCATAAAGTACTTAGAGCGCATTATCAGTTAAAATACTGATTAATTTTGCCTTGAGTATTGTTCCATACAGTTAATGAAGTAATTAATTACAAAAACAATTGTTATTAATTACCTAGCTTATAATAATTATGTGCTTTTGTAATTAATTATTACAGTACTTAGCTAAATAAGTTAATTATTCATTAAAAAAATGAATCATTAACGGATTTGATTGTCTTTTAAAAATGTACGGATCACTATCCGATCCGATCGGATATCCGTCGGATTGCTCGGATTCGGATCGGATCGGCCCTAATATCCGATCGGATTATCCGACATGATGAAATATCCGATCCGATGGACTGTCTATCCGATCCGATACGATCCGATCCGTCGGATAACCAACCCTAAGAGTGAGAGTGAAACAACTGCATTTACTGTAACGGTAAACGAAGCAAGTTGCTTCTCCTCGTACACCCAAACTGCATGCATATCTACGCGAGAGATTAACTCGTATGTCAACTCTCCATTTCCTCCACACCACATTTACATGCATGCTTCTACACTCTAAACAAAATTTTAATGAATCACTACTGCGCGGAGTGCATATATGACTCTACCGCGATAGTAATGATTTGGTATTAAAACAACACTATGGTAAAAAAGTAACACAAATTAGTGTTAAAATTATTACCAAAAAGTGTTATTTTGTTACTAAATCTATACCATCATGGTGTAAATTTTTAATTCCGTCACGGTAGAGTCATATATCTACTCCGCTTGTTTTTTTATTACCAATTTGCTAAGAGTGTCAACACTATGCATATTTAATCTCGGCACAGTTAGCTAAAATACGATTATCATTTTCGGGTGGGGGTTTCCCTTTTAAGGTCAGTAAGTTATTATTTCTAAGCATGCCAATTCTGATCTTTGTTCATGATACATTACGCATTCACGTTTTTGAAACAGTTAGTATTTAAATTTTACAATACGTAATTTCAAAATTATACTGGTGTTTGTTTGGAAAGTGTTCAAATGATTGTCGCTCACTCAGGGCGCAGTAGGGACTCCTCCATTGAAACTGGAGAGCTGATATTTCTCAAAAGTGTTACCTGGGGTATTGGTCTGCTATGTTAAAAATTTGGAATCAAAATTCACAACCGTTCCGGAGTTATGTAACATGGCAAACGTTTCCAATACGCTCTGTGTATAAAGCAAAATCATATTTTTGCTTCCCATTGTAAAACCCCACTTACTTTCTCCTCAAACAATGTAACTCCACATGCTCCACATAACGCCAAAATCATAATTTTCACGCGATCGATGTCTTTGGTAGGACCCACATAACATCGTCATTTTAATGGATTTTTATTCATTGATTATTCACGAGAAATTCAATATTATCACAAATTTTTGAGCAGCACATTTGTATGAATAATTTATGTTTGTCTCCTTTTTATCCGACTTGGTGTGATGTTGATGTTGAGACATACTTTGTGGCGTGAAGTGGAGTGCTGGCTGGGATCAGTTTCTCCACTCGGAGAAAGTCCGAGTGGACCTTTTTGGGAACGAGTCATCCCTACACATCCGTTACCCACTTTCTCCGCTCAGTGTCATGAGGAATCGATCGACCGGAGCAACGCATATTTTGCAAATACGTTCCACCCTCCACAAGAGTAGGTGAAAGTGCTCCAGCTGTTAGAAAATCTATAAAACTTCCAAGGACACCACCAAGGTTTTGGCACATTACCAACAAAATCCACGTCGTTTCGTGGATCCCACCCAACTAGTTACCACCCGATTAGTGGGGGTTATTTTAATTGCAACAATTTTTAAATACTGCGTACCCATAGGAGCCCTAGTTTTCCATAAGGGAACGTCCACTATTGACGTCAACTAAAATTCGGGATTTTATGACCCACCAACCCAACGTTAACATTATGAGATAGGGAATTTTAACATAGGCAAGATAGGCGGCTCAAACTGACCCACCCACCCAAAAACAAACGCCGATAGTGGACATTCCCGAATTTGAACTGCAGTAGAAAACTTACAACACATTCAACATGACGGCGAAAGCAAATAAAATGGGGAGACTTAACTACAAATTAGAGTACGATTTCAAAACAACGAATGTAAGTAGTGCAAAAATGGCGTATCAAAATCTCAACAGGAGAATTTAAAATTTGCACATGTTCCCCAGTTAACCGTGAGCATTATGCAAGCCGCCGACCTGGTCGCGATGGACTCCGGGGGAACTTCTGACCCGTACGTGAAATTGTTTTTCGCTGGGGATAAGAAAAGAAATTCAAAACCAAAGTGCATCCGAAAACCTTGGTAAATTAATTATTTGTTGTACTACTTGGGATAAAGGTAAAAATAATTTTATTTATTTTGCCCTACTTGTATTGCAGAATCCCACTTTCAATGAGACATTTGTCTTCAAAAACATTCCTTTCGGGGATATGATGGCAAAGACGTTGATGATTCAATGCTTTGATTTTGATAGGTAGGGAGGATACTTTCACTCTCTGGAATATTTAAAACTTTTTGACTTTCTCCCAGATTTGGGAAACATGATCAGATTGGAGAGATCCGTTTGCCAATGTGTCAAATTGATTTGGCAGCGTGTTGGGTAGGGAGCATTATTTTATGTATGCAACTTGCTTGTCTTGGAATTCTAAATTAATGCGAATTCAGGAAGGATGGAAGGATTTGGACCCACCCGATGATACGGAGGTAATTAAAAAAATATTGTCATTTCTTAACATGAATGGTTAACTAACATAATGGTTACCTAACTTAACCACTGGTTGATAATGTGGAAAAGTCGGAGGGATCTTGTTGCTCGCAAGATTTCTATGATTTTGTCAGGCATGGTGAAATTACTAATCAGGCGTGACAAATTACCACTAATTGTCTAAAGTAATTTGTAATTCAATTATGTACCAATTAATAATTGTAATCTGTAATTGAGTGGCTTTACATAATTGAATATACTTATTTGTTAATTATAATTGAGTTTTTTACATTCCTGGTTCATTTTGTAGAAAAAATAAAAATCATGTAAGCGGAGAAATCGTACTTAAAATTATTTATCGTAAACAAGTAGGGAACTTTAAGATAAAATAATTTCTCCTATAATGCAATGACGTAATTTGTAATTTCAATTACTTTAAAAAATTGGATGTAATATGTAACTGGAAGTGCTTGAAAAAATTTCATGTAATTCTAACTTTAAATATGTCGCATTAATAGTTGTAATCCGAGGTTTAAGTAATTTTACCAGGTTTGATTTTCATTGTCTCGTTTACTTATTTAGGAGTCGCCTGGAGACGTGTGCTTTTCACTACGATACGTCCCAACTTCTGGAAAATTTACGGGTATCAATATTAATTAAACGTTTCGTTATGGTATTCATATAAATGTACAAATTTAAATATTTTCAGTGTGCATTTTGGAATGCAAAAACTTGGATTAAAAAGATGGACTTTGGTGGATTATCTGTAAGCAATATGTAGATACTGGGGGGACTCACGACAACATTGTATTTCGCATCGTTGCAAGTTTTGAAAGGGTATTTTGCCAAATATTTAAAAACTTGAGTAGGATAGTAAATTTGCTAACAAAAACCCCACGGCTTTACAGTAAAATTTTTGCAAAATCTCTGCAAATTATGTTGCAATGCGAGGTTGACGTGAGTCCGCCTGACGTGGCCCAATTGTTTACTGAGCTTTTACGCGAACCTCTCTAACAGGATCCATTTGTCAAAATTAATTTATTATTGAACGGCAAAAAGCTAACCAAGAAGAAGACTTCGGTGAAAAAGAATACACTAAATCCGTATTTTAATGAATCGTAAGTTTTTATCGTTGTCATTTTTCCCTGTATTTTTGTCTATCGCGGTGAAGGAATATTGCGTCAGATTTTCGCTCTCGGCATAATCGTGAGAAAGTGACGGTTAGACTTAGATTGTTGAAAAGTGGTGTGTTAGACTTACAATTGAAAGGCATCAAGTGTTACAATCCGATCTTGATGGGACTGATATTAGTTTGTTCCAGAGGGTGCAAAAAGGCGCCTTTTCAAAAAAAATGCACGCCTTTTTGCCTTTTTGTTGCCCTTTTCAATGCAGAATTGCCTTTTATGCCCAGTTCAATATAAACTTTAGTTTATAAGCATATTTTGCGACGTAGGGCACAAGAAAATTGAAGTACAATTGTAATTAATGGTTCTAATTCAGTTTATTGCAAGTTTCAAATGTATCATATTATTTTTCACTGGTCATAGGAATGGATTAAAAATCCAGTAATTAATTTGAATTTTTGTTAAATATTTATATTCATGACAAGATGTTTACATGGACGCCCTAATTATTATCAACTTACTGGCTGCGGTTTAGCCGTATATTTGTGCACAACATAAGGCTCAATTATGCATGCTTTTGTTACACACAAGTGGGTCTTGCAGCAAGACTCTTGCTTATACACATAGGCCATGAATTTATAGATTTAAAATTTGAGTGATAATAATCGGAAACTGATTTACTTGTGCACAGAAATAAATTTAGTGAATAGTGCAGCCGTAAATACAACTTTTAACTATAACGTGAATGTATTTATCGTACTGCCCCGAAAAAGGAAAAACAGCAAAAAGGCAATCGGGCATGCCTGAAATTCACGTGCCTCATAGGCAAAGCGGCACGGGCATGCCTTTTTGCCTTGGCACACTCTGGTTTGTTCATGATTTCATGCTTTGTCAGTAATGCACTTTTGTCCGACTTGATTTCGTTCACACGCAGATTTACCTTCGAACTCAAACCTGAACAGCTTCCCAACGCCCATTTGATCTTGACGTGCTTGGATTACGACCGCATCGGGACTTGTGACCCTATCGGAAAGGTGGCAGTTGGACCCAAGCAGGAAGGGAAAGGTACATATGCGCGAATTTACATAATTATTATATTTCCCAAAATTAGGCTCCTCATAAAGTAATTGTAATTCTGCAAGGGCTCCAACACTGGATGGATATGGTCAACACTCCTCGGCGTCCAATAGTTCAGTGGCACACTCTCATAGATCCAGACGAGTTTCTAAAAGCTTCCAAAGTCTCTTAACTTAAAAAAAGTCATTCTATCCTGGTTATCATCAAAAATCGTTATCACCAAAATTCTTTATAGCTCACTACAGGTATTCCACACTTCGGTCGTATGTATTTCTACATGTGTATCCACCCATTATCATCTCCATCAACTTGCTCATAACATTTTGTTCCAAGGATTAGCAGTATTTACTGAATAGGAAATATTCTTAGCAAATTAATTAACAATGGGTTGACACGTTCGTATAAATTGTATAGTCGTTTTGCAATTTGAAAGGTAAAAATTTTTGACTTATGTGAATTTGCGGATTTAGATAACAATGTAGCGATCAATGCAACAAAGCTTGATAATGTCCGAATTAGGTAGAGGGTTCAATTTAATTCAAAAATTAGGCAAGAAATGAGGAACAAGGTTTGTGTCTTAAGTATTACATAGCAGAAAAGTGGATTAACTACATAACAGCGGGATACATAATTAGTGGCAATGCCAGTCGTATTTTTGTATGAAGAGGTAATTTGAAACTTTGAGGGCAAACACATCTACAAATTGATTAGCCAAAAGTACGCAGCCGATTACCAATGTAATATAAAAGAATAATAAAATATCAAAAAGTAGTCCATGTAAGGATGACATGCATAAAAATTAAAAAACAATAGAAAAACATTAATCAAATTGAATCTAAAATATAAAGAAATCTCATCCTGTCAAAGTGCGAATTAGGATATTTCTATGAAGAACAAACTGTATATTGTTACGACAACGCCAATATGTCCAATTCCAAAAAACTCGTGGGACTAGTATTGAAAATAGAGTTAAACATTATGTAACAAAATTTAGTAGATGTTAAGTAGATAAAAGTTAGTACGTAAAAAGGGGAACAATGCACTACAATAAAAGGAGTTCAAGTAGTGAGCAACCTGTAACCTGTTTGTGTACAAGTAAAGAATAAAAATACAATTTAGCATGACAAGGCTCCTGTTGTATATGTGTCTCAGTACTTTACAGGTTGGGACTTTCACCATGGTTAATGCGGTTATGTATAAATGTATGAAATCATGCTTCTGTGTAGTGTGCGTGTACGAATGAGTCAAGTCTGTCACTATTATTTTGAGTTCCAATAAATTAGTTTGTTAATTGTTAATAGTTTGTGTTGTTGCTAAAAAGTCATTAAGCATCAAATACAACATTTGGCGACGAGTCTGAGTCGAACTTACGTGAATTTAGTGCAGTTATAATAACGAGTGTGGGAATATTGTGAAATTTTGAAGACTCAGTGTTTGACCTTCAAAATGTCGATCGGCAAGTTAAGCCCGTTCAACCCCACTTCGGACGACTTTGACGCTTGGACAGGAGTTTTGGACAACTACCTTATCGCCAACGGAGTGGATAAAACCGAGTCTGCTCAGAAAGCTAAAGCTAACGGCATGTTGCTGTCCTCAATTCGTCTCACAACTTATGCTCTTCTGTCGGATATTCTCTCACCAGATAAACCCGTAGTGAAAAGCTTCGCGGAACTCATCTCAACTCTTCGTACACACTTCTAGCCAGCACCGAGAGCAATTGCGGACGGTTTTAAGTTTACGAGTAAGCAAAAACTGGGTGAATCAGTCACAGCGTTTATGACTGAGCTTCGTAAACTCGCATCTACATATAAATTTAGTACTGAACTGGATACACATCTGCGTGATCAATTTATTTCTGGTTTAAATAGTGAAGCAGCCCAGAAAGTACAATTCATGAAGGATGACGATGTCAAGTTGACCGAAGTAATAAGTGTCGCTCTCGCCCAGGAAACCGCAATCACCAGCACTCAAGTCGTTCGCTCGGGCAATCCGTCCGCCCAAATCGTTTCAGAGGGGGAATTTCAAGTGAGGAAGAAGGATAATCACAAGCCTCATCAGTCCCAAAAGAAGATGGATTCTGTCAAGTGTCCTAATTTTGGAAGTGCTCACCCCCGTGCTGAGTGTCCGCATCGTGAAGTAGAGTGTTATGTGTGTCATAAGCGGGGCCATTTCGCAAAGTTCTGCAAATCAAAGAAGTCCTCCAGTCAACCAGTGCACACAGTCAACAGTATCCGGTCGTCGCACCCCCCAATCATGTTGCACACTATCGTACATCGTCGCACTAATTCTAAACAGACGTAAGTGCACTCGATGCTTAATTCTAAAAAGACGTAAGTGCACAAATAAATTCTAAAAAGATGTAAGTGCAATTTCAAAATTATAAAAGTAATTACTTATTCAAAATTGTCCTCTCAAGGGAAATTTGGATTTCTTGACCCCCGTAGGCTAGTAATGGAAGAAGTTTCAAAATTTGAAAACCACACCCTCAGGGGGTGTGGTTCTATGCGCCAAACGTAAGCTGATTTAAATCCTGGCGTACACACTCCCAAACTATTATTAAAAATTTAAAAACCACATCCTTCGTGGGTGTGGTTCTCGGCGACTATCTTAAACTAAATTAAACATTGTCAAAATTCAATTTTGGAAACTTTGGGGGTGTAACCAAGTCAAAATTCAATTTTGGAAACTGTGGGGGTGTAACCAAGTCAAAGTCTAGTTTTGGATTTAAGAACCACACCCCCTTAATGTTTAGGTTTGAAAATTTTTAGTGTACTGTGGAAGTTGGACCATCGGGCTGAGAAAAAGGATATATTGCATGCCATGTTTAATTTAGTTTAAGACAGTCGCCGAGAACCACACCCACGAAGGGTGTGGTTTTTAAATTCTTAATAATCGTTTGGGAGTGTGTCATCTGGGTGAGAAATTAAACTTATTCCATTACTAGCCTAATGGGGCCTAAGAAATCCAAATTTCCCTTGAGAGGACAATTTTGAATAAGTAATTACTATTTATAATTTTGAAATTGCACTTACGTCTTTTTAGAATTAGTGCGACGAATATGTTAATTCATTGTTTGTACAGTTAATTATTATGATTTTTTACCCTGCTATACATTGTTTAAATTGTTTCAAACAAATCAAGCGTGTTGTTCAGAATACTCACTATCCGGGAATTATTTGCGTGACCAAATATTCTAGTTTTTTGTCCCATGGCGAAAATCAACCCGTTTTTTTGTTGCTGGAACGTGGCATGATGGCGTGGAGGTTATTTGCTAAGATTATGAGGATTTCATTATTATGTGTACTCAGTGGCTGCTGAACCGTGGGGATATTAGCGTTGTAGTATAGGATGGCTGTCTTATCCTACAACGCTAATGTCCCCACGGTTCCGCAGCCACTGTGTGTACTTGCTATTAGGTTGGCCAGGAAATGGAGTCATATTCATGATTCCAGTGAAATTATGAGCATTTTGACATATTAAACAAACACTTTTAATGAAAAAAGTTCATGTTTTAATTTCCCCATTTAAAACAATAATGTTAATGTTAATTTCAAGATTATTCAGTTCGAATCGTGTTACCCACTTATTTTCTTACAATTTCATGGAGACCACGAATATGAAGCTAGATTTTCAAAATATCAGTTTTAGCCCGAACCAGGGCTTATGTACCCGTTCTGTCCGTCTGTCTGTCTGTCTGTCTGTGTTGCGATAACTCAAAAACGCTTTGACCGATTTGGATGAAATTTGGAAGAAATGTGCATCTATCGAGTGTGACGTGCTGTATAGTTTTTGGGGTTGATCGGCCAAGTGGTTGACCGGTGGGGGTCATACGAGTGGGTGGGGTATTATGCACCAAAATTTCAAAATGGTCGTAGAAAGCTGAAATTTGGTACAAAGCTTGTTTTGGGGGCCTAATGGAAGGGGATGAAATGAAATTGACCAAATTTTTACCTGGAGGGACCCTATTGGGTGACCCATACCGATTTTTCAAAGTCGTCTAAACAAGTGGAAATTTGGAACTGAGGGTGCTAGGGGCTTCTATTCAAAGAATATGAAGTGAAATTGACCAAATTTTTATCTGGAGGGATCCTACGGGGTGACCCATCCCGATTTTTTAAAATCATCCAATCGAGTTGAAATTTGGTACGGAGGATGTTGTAAGCTTCTAATGAAAGAATATAAAGTTAAATTGAAAAATTATTCAACCGACGGTACCTTATGGGCTGACCCATAACGATTTTTCGAAATCTTTTAATCGAACTGAAAAATGGTACAAAGGTTGATAGTAGCTCAATATGGAGGAATATGAAAACAAATGGGAAAAAATTTCATCTGCAGGGTCTAGTGGGGGTGACCCCTACCGATTTATAAGCGTCGATTTTTAGAATTTGGTGTCAAGTATTTAAGACTAAGAATTGACGCTAAATGTAATATAGTACAAATTATAGTACAATACAGTACTAATTTTATAGGAAACTATTGACAAAAATGGGTTTACTAATCAAACCTGGTTCGGGCTAAGCAAAGCTGTACTGATAGGTTATTTAAAATTGTTCCAAGTCGCTCCAACTTCTCATAGGTTTCCCACTTCAAACTTCCCACCTATTTCCCAGTGGGATGGGAAATATGCCCAAGAAGTGGGAAATGCGAAACCTTGGCAATTGCCCGCTAGACGAGCACTAAAGACTAGTCTCTAAACTATTTCCCTTCCGCCGTTTGTCTGTTTGTCTGTCTGCGATTTTGAACTGCGCGCTTTACTCAATGACTGTCTCATGTTCCCCATATACCCATGCTATCAACCCTTGGGTATAGGATACCCTTTAAACTCGGACCTAGACACACCCCTGAGGGTCGCCACGTGACACCTGACCTCGGCACACCCCCTGAGTGTCGCCACGTGACCCCTGACCTTGGCACACCCCCTGAGTGTCGCCATGTGACCCCTGACCTTGGCACATCCCCTGAGTGTCGCCACGTGACACCTGACCTTGCCACACCCCCTGAGTGTCGCCACGGACCCCTGAAGCCCTCTTCACACCAAGTTTTTCATGGCACCGACATCACTGGCATGCAGTCAAATCGGTAGTATGAAATACAAACCGGCATGTCCAAAGATTCTGTACATCGTTTTCCCTGATGTCCGTGCTGCACTTTTTCCAATTGGAAAAATGAATTGACAGAGCTGCAGCAGAAAAAACGGAGTGTTCTGATTGGCTCAAGCTCTGTCTCAGCTTGCACTCCGCGCGAGCCTGAAAATTTTGACATGATGTTTGCCAAGTCGAATTCGTCAAACCTGCTCAATGTGAATATGCAGTCAGATTTTCCGCTTTTCTGCGCAGCTTTTAGTCTCGCAGAAACTGCTCATTTAGCGGTGTCAGAAAATTCAGCCGTGTGAACAGTTTCCAACTTTTCTGTCAATGTCATCCATGCCACAAGTTTCGTGTTGCATCCAAATCTTGGTGTGAAGAGGGATTGACCTAACCAATGTGTCGCCACTTGACCTCGCTTCATCCATCCAGAGCCAATAATTGGCTCTTAAAGACTAGTAATACATAAAAGAATTTCAAGGAATTATGAGTCTGTCTATGCAGCGTTGAACTTCCCGCACGCTGTCTTTCTGTGTCCCAACGAGACTTTCAGTCAGCCGAACAAGCTTTTATGTGTTGTTCACCTCTATGTATTATTAGCTCTGGGACAAATTTTTTGGCCCTTACTAAGACTCATAATAAGTTGGAAGTTTTGCGATATCCCAATATGTTCTCATAGGTCTTTGAAGATCACACATATTTTCATAGCATTTGATTATACTTACGTTGTACCAAAACAGAGAACAGTACATTAAATAATATGTTGAAACTATCAGTTCAAGTGAATATGCATGGCATATACATATTTGTATAAATTGTAATGATATAAATATAAATTGTAATTGTCTTTGATATCGGACTTGATACAAATTATGGTTTTCCGAAATATGGTTAAACATGTATTACAGGATGCAATTATTTTGAGCCATTTCTCCGTGTATTGTTTGTAGATAAACTCTATTAAATTACATGCGAACATATCTAAAATAATTACTGTGTACAACGCAAAACAAAGTTTTTAATTTGACTTTGACAGGACGCTAGTTTTGAATATTGAAACAGTCCTATGAATGCTTTAGACCCACCGACATGGCGTTCAACCCCGTTTCATCCTCGTTTCTCGAACATTCTACTAAATTTGGTTGGTTTTATTCCCAACCTCGGATTCAATGGCACAACGGAAAAAACTGTTTGGTATACAAAACACGTCACAAGCGCACACTGCTCTGGGATCTTGACATGTTTTTAGCCGTGGATATCTGTGGTTTATCATCGTTTGGATATTTACTGGTTAAAAATATAATTTGTCGAAACGGAAGTACGGACAAAATTAGTTTGATTCATTCTCTTATGATATTATTTTTCGGCATGTTGAACATTCACGGGGTATGGTTGCACGTAATGACTGCTTTTTATGGCGAGGATGCCGTCAGGGGATGGAATGGGCTGAGGAGGTTGGAACGGGATGAGTCAAGTAAGCCAATGGTGTTGAGGCCAAAATTAGTAAGAGTTGGTCTGTAGGCTTGTGTGGTCACCTGTAAAACGCAGGGATCAGGTTCGATTCCTGGTGGTAGTTGTGTTTTCCGAAAGTTGTTTCCGGGCATGTCACAGTCTCAGGGTCCAAATTGCCATGGGAAAAATATACCCTTTGATTTGAAGATACAAACAAATATAAACATTGAGGGTATTCATGCGTACTTAGCAACGTTCGCAAAAAAATTAAAGTTGGTAAAATTAGCAAAATTTTTGCTTGAAAAGCGGTTTGCAAACTTGCGCATCTTTAGGGCAAGTTGTTGGTGAGCGAAAAAGTTGGCAAAAATTTTAAAATTTTATGTAGCGTTGCATACTTGCGAATTAAGCTTGAATACCCTCATTGTTTGTCACCACTGGGTAACAAGTTATCGGTATCAATTCGTGGTAATATGGTATGGACGTATTAATATGGAATCCATTTTTAGCCACATAAAGCCCAAAGGTCAACAGGGAAGTGTTAATGTTTTAAACTTTTCTGAAAAGATAAATAGTGTAAGTAGGGTTGGTTATCCGACGGATCGGATCGGATAGACAGTCCATCGGATCGGATATTCCATTATGTCGGATAATCCGATCGGATATTAAAGCCAATCCGATCCGAGTCCGAGTTATCCGACGGATATCCGATCGGATGGGATAATCACCTGTAAATTTTTTGAAGGCAATTAAATCTGCTAATTATCCATGCAAACATGAATAATTAGCTTATTTAAGTAAATGTTGTAATAATTAGTTACGAAAGCACGTAATTGTTATTACTTAAGTAAGTAATAACAATTATTTTCTTTAATCATTTACTTCATTAACTATAGAGAAGGCTAAATTAATTTGAAATTTAACTGGCAATGGGCTTTAATTACTTTATGGAAATGTAATTCGTAATTAATGACCTGGCTTCAATTAATAATTAACGCAATTAATTACCATACGTAACTAGCTACCTCAGGTTAAAACTTGAATGTAATTGTTTAATAGCTTGATGTGTCAGATTTTTAAATTAAAACTATTAAAAAAATACAACAAATTACACTAATTAGCTACCGTAGCAAGTTGTTAGTTATGTCAGCTATCTGAATTTGGCACTTTAAGGGAGAATAATCTCAAAAGTCATCGCCAGACGGCGGAGTTTTAAATAATCGGATTATCCGATATCCGATCCGATATCCGAAGTATCCGTCGGATTGATCCGATCGGATAAATAGCCTTATCCGATCCGATAGCTCTCGGATATGTTTATTTACGATCCGATCCGATGATTATCCGATCCGACGGATCGGATATTCTCGGATCGGATAGACCAACCCTAAATGTAAGAATATGACCTTGCAATAAAAACTTGATCTTGTACACGAGCAAGGACATCTGTACCTCCGTTCGTAGCAGATAAACATAAAACTAATTCCTACTTTTGTTAAACAGGTGACAAATCATCGAAACCAACATCTGACAGGAACCTATCCCTCATACTCACCCTGATCGTCAGAATGTTTGCAGTCTACCCATTTCTACAAATTCCATCCGAACTCTTCATGAACTTCGACCCTTATTTCTACGTCATTCAAGACCTAAGGATTTTTTTGAACCTGTGTTTCGGCCAAACTTCGATCCTCCACTTTTTCCGTTTGATCATTCTAACCGTCACAATTTACGAAATAAGTCGCATCTTTGCCCTCCTCATTCTAATCTTCATATCGACCCTGGCAATCCTAGCCAGACTAAATTCTGCGATGGTCCAGAAATTTGCAAATACTCGAAAAATTTTCGATTCTATTCGAACTATGGAAATCATTACGCTAAATTTACAATTATTCGCACCTTTCCAAGAACTTGGTACATTTGCCGTAATGTCGGTCGGACTTGTGCTTTTCGTAATTGCAAACTTTGTCACCATAGCGTTGACCAGGTTGCCATTCCCGGTCTACATATTCTTTCCCTCAGTCTCGGTAATTACTGGGGCCATTATCAACGCTACGATTCCATTGGCGCAGGCCGTGCATGAGAATTCCACCGAAATGTTGCGAAACTGGGGCTTGACAGGATTAAATTTGGGGCAGGATGCGAAACTACTGCGAAGGAAAATTAAATCGGCACGAAGTTTAAGATTGAACGTGGGACTGGCTGGTTTTCGAATGTTTTATTTTAATCGAGAAACGAAAGTGAGGTATTTTGAGGCCGTTATTACCTACACGCTCACCATGTTGCTTGGGTTACGAGAAGGTTAAGTTATTTTACCAAAGTATAAGATTAATGCTTAAAACCAATGGTGTCGATAACTTGTCAAATGAGCACTGTAACGATAAAAACTTACCTGAAATGCATAAAATAGTTAATTGAATATTAAAGTTTAATAGTGTACTCAATATTTTTTTGTACATACAGGGTGGACAGAAAAGGCCGGACAAGGGGAATTTTTTAAGACAAAAGTTTAGTAATTTCCATTAGTAACGCAAAACGTTGAGCAAAATAATCCGTTTTCCATATAAAATGTTACAAAAGTAACAAAAAGTTTTATTTTGCTATGGAAATTATTAAGATTTTGCCTTAAAATACATTTCCCTTGTCGCGTATTTTCTGTCCACCCTGTATATTATCTGTTGGTATTTTGGCCGCTTTGCTCCGGTAACTTGGACACCAGAATTTGCATTAACGCGGAAATCGTTTCTAGCCTGTCTTCACCATGGTGCAGGGGGATATAGATTTACGGAAGGAAAAACTCGAAACTTGAAAAATCATATTTTCAACATTGGTTGGTGCAGGTAATGCAAATCCAAAATTTGTGACGAAAAAATCCACTTTTTTGTCATTAAATATTGAAAAAATGGTAAATAAATTCTCTAAAATTAATTTTGTCAATGCCATGACATGTTTTTTACGACAATTGACCTCCACGCGCACCTCGGTTACTTTTTAAAAACGACAACCGTCCTACTTACGAAGGTAACCTTTAATTATTTATGAACATGGTCTACCCCTCCATATAAAATCTAAAATTTTAAATATCACAATATGCCGAACACCAACAGCTCAGCATAACGGCGTCCCTCCCTCCACCCCTTCTTGGATCTATCACCAATTATTTTCGTCCCTCGATCATTTTCTAGTACCGTCCTCGTTAAGAATCATGTATCCTTGTACAACTACGCTCATGGCTATGGGACATAGCCTATGTCATCTGTAAAATATGGCATAAATACAGGGTGAGTGGAAAAGATTTTACCCTGTGAGTCAAAAGCACGTTACCTTTTCTGCCCTGTTACTAGAATTAGACTGGCGTAATAATTTCATTCTAAACTCCATCCCCACTTCATCAAAATGCAAATGTGTTTTGCAAATCTTCGCAAATAAATGTAATTATTAATATAGCAATCATTATAGTCCATCATTCTGATATTTTGCAATATGTTCTATACTGATGTTTTGTTTCTGAATTCTCCCTATTGGGTTAACTTTGTGATAACCATTTGACCAGTGTTTCGCTTGGCAAAAACCAGATTGGACGGGATGCCGGTCAAAAGCGGTCAAGAGTGGCTTTTGACCACTCTCCAAAATAGGTGGCAAATGTCCAAAATGGTCAAAAGTGGTCAAAAGTGGTCAAAATGCAAAAGTGGGACATTTTGCAAAAAATGCAGGCCGCGAAGTCTACTGCGAAACACGGTGGTTGTTGTAGTCCGCACCGCACCACCGTGTAGAGACTACCCACACTACATACAAACAATTTTCTTCAACGATAACTCCTTCAGCACCGTGGAAAACTCATCCAGAAGGATGAATCTAAAATTTTATAATTTGTTATTAACTGCAACAATGACTTCAAATAACATGAACTTCTGAAGTGGCATAAGAGAGATTTTAAAAACAATTGCAAATAATACATGAGTAATTAATAATTGACACAGGAACAATTAATACTCAAGAACAGTTAAAAAAAATGATGAGCCTCTAAAATATTAAAATAACAAGTAAATATGTGCATTTAATGCACATAAGCACATAGCTCACCCTGCGTAGCACGGGAGCTATTGAATTCCTCTTGTCCGTCTGTCTGTCTGTCCGTCTGTCTGTCTGTTCACGAGGTTTTTGCATCAATTGATGCTAATTAATTTGCCCCACGTGCAAATTTTAGCAAATTAGTAGCACCATTGGTCTCGAACAGTCGGTAACACAAAATGGTGCCAAACAATTGAGAACATAGATGCAAAACACACCAAACGTGGATAAGAACCGAAAAAAATAACTATAATTTTTACTTCGAATTTGTCACGATTTTATGTCAAAATTATGGATGCATTTTCCTCGTTTATTTACCACCATTGATGGAAAATTATATCACAATTATGTGTATCTTTTGTCCGCCCATTCTGCACCATTAATGGAAAATCATGCCAAAATTGCGGATCAATTTTATCTGCCAATGCTGCACCATTGGTGCAAAATTATGCTAAAAGCATTATTACAGTGTGAGCTACTTCTAACGTTACAACGGTTTATTTCGTACAAATTGAATGAATGTTAACAGGTATATAAAATTTAACTGTTCCGCGATTTTTGCGTTACGTAATTTATGGAAGGCCCCTTAATACGTATGTATGTGAATGTCTTATCATAGTTTATAAAATAAGTTCCCAAAAAACGAGTGTTCATCCGCCTGCACTTTGATGGAATTAATTGGAAGTGTATTTGCATTTATTAATTGATCATTACAAAAACATCTTACATAATAGAAAAGCTGTCTATGCAGAAGTCTCACAAATCGACCTAACCTTCGGGAACGTTCATAACATACGTAACGCGAATTTTCGATTATTTCAACACTTTCTCCCCCTGTACACGCTACGAGAGAATAATTTTAACATAGTAGAGATAGTCGACCTAGGACTGTCATTCGCAGCCAGTTCCAGAGTTTTGTATCTGTCCCATTCATAGAACCACGCCCCTAAAGTCGGCGTTTTATGCTTGTCGCCGAGGTTCCCGGGCTCATAACTTTTTTGTTTATGGTTGAATTTGGCTGAAATTTTTATGGTAGGCCGACAATCGAATTGGCTACAATTTGAATGTGGGCGATTTACTCTAACCCCACTAGGAAAAAACCACACCCAAAGTGGGCGTGGTTCGTTGAATTTTTAATGAGCAGTTGTTTGACCCCACATGGCTTAGGTGATGCTAAATTATCATCAGAAAAGTGCTCCGGGAATTTTGAGCGATAATTTGGGCAAATTTCCCAAAGTGCACTTTCTTCCATTTCTACCACTTTCTTCCAGTGGCCCGGAAGAAACACTGCAAAGGTACAAGAAGCGAAACCTTGCTTTCCATGGTCAATAAAAGTAGGATAGATACATAACTATTACGAATCAATATTCTCCTTCTTTCACATACGGGGATCATCTGTTAGGCTAAATCTTGACAAATAAAGTTTGTTTCTCATATTATAAAAATTCTACTAAATATTTAATTATTGCAAATATTAATTATTTCATTCCATATAAAGACATAGATATGAAGTTGACCGCCATAATTTTCTTTTTGGGCCTCGTAATCGTGGAAATTTTTGGAAGCAAGACATTTCAGCATCCTTGTAACATTGGAATTGGGAATTCATCATGCGATTAGGCAAAGTCTCTCATTTGTGTTAGAAATCAATGTCAGTGCCCTCCTTACAAACATTGGCGTCAAAATTTTCAGGGATGTACTAATTAATTAACTAATTAATTGGCATTTTAAAACTAATTGCCAATTTCTAATTGAAAATAATTGGTTTCAATTGAATCTAATTGACTAATTGAAAACTAATTGAAACTTTTTAAATCAATTGCCAATTCTAATTAATTAGATTTTCAAAATTTGCTAATTGATAATTAATTAAAAAATATAAATTTCAATTAGTGCCAAAACTACATTTCAGTCATAATTATGAAAATGAGAGCGATGCAATCAGCTTTCATGAAGTTGCACTTGCACAATTTAGTTCTGATTGATACGTTTACTCTGTTCGTCTTTCTGGCCCATGAAACTGCTCGCGGTCTCATACTTCATTTATAACAACAGGTTTAACTTGTGACCTTAGCTTTTTGGTGCCAAACGTTTAAGTCATTTTCCATCTTTACTATGATGTTATGCATATGCAAACAGTTAAAACACGGGCAATTCCTTGCACAAATTTTTGAAAAATTGCTAAATATGATGTGTGGGCCATGAAACTTTTCTCACTTTAAATATGACTCGTACTGGTAATTTACCAGCGGTAAATTCTATGAACTAATTGGAACTCATTCGAAAACTAATTAATTAGCAATTGGTAATTGAAAATCAATTAGTTCATGAGAGCTAATTGAAAATTCTAATTCAATTACTTTAATTTTGGCTGACTAATTAATAATTGAAAAAAGTAATTGAAAAAGTAATTGACAAGTAATCCTAATTATTAATTAATTGATTTTGGTGCTAATTGAACAACTCTGAAAATTTTCTTGCAAGGTGGCTGAATATTGGAGGAGAATGTGTGTAAATAATTAATACTGAGGGACGCAATCGTACAGAGCAATTTCAATCAAAGTTCAAATTATGTTGAAATTCTTTAAATTGTATATATTTAACGCACGTTGGATAAATGGTGCTACATAATTACATGAATTATCAGATATTGTAAATTAATTATATTAACTTATGTATTACCTCTACTGCACAAGTAAAAAAACCCATTTTAAACTGACATTTTGAAAGCGACGACAACCTATAAGTCGGCTTTTTGTAATAAATTATTATTATCCATATATATTTACGGCAAATTCGTTTAAAATTATACAATAAATTCACCCTAAAATGCATCTCTCCACTACATTATGAAAATAGTAAGACATAATGTCCGTAGTATATATTATATCTAAAACTGGTTTTTATTTCTTAATAATTCCTAAATTTAACACATGTAACCAAATATTCATAAACATCATGAATTAAATCCATTATTTGTTCATGTATTACAAAATCCTACCAGGTATTTTATATACCAACTACTACCAATTTAGCTAACATCTTGCGCCCCAGACTCATTAAACAGTCTCGGAATATCTGGATATCCTTCCAAAATTTCACTTTCCACTGTGCGCAGTAAATCCTGAAAAGTAGGAACGTTCGCATAAATCGCATTTTGTGGTCGCTGAATTTCGTCCGTTCCGTTGACCAAATTATTTGACGAGTAGGGGACAACCCCAACAAACGTGCACAGACTAGTGTTTGTCTTTCCCAACTTGATGTGCACCATTGGAACTAAATTGGATACAGTCTGGCCAATAAAGTAATTCGAAATAATGAAAGAACTTGGGACAAAGTGGTACTCCTCGTCTACAGTTTGGCTGAGCATGAGGATATTTGTGACCACTAAATCGTCCTCGGCTCGAGAACAAGTGTAATTTACGTCGTGTACATGTTCAACAAAGTCATCGATTAGGGTGTCATACTCAAGGTCATGGGCCGCATAGTGGACGATGTGCCCATGTGGAATCAATATATTCTCCGGAACCAGGCCCCAACCAATCTTGCTTTCGTTCTCTTGTGTGGCAACCAAATTCATCCCGATTGACCGCAAAATCACCTTAGCCACTCCTTCCTTCAACAGCGTGCCATTGACAATGATAATTTTACCCGAAAAAATTTCCATGTCTTCGGGAAACTCGATTTGTAAATCTTCGCCTATTTGGACAACTTTAGGGACATAATTTCTCCCCGTTTTGTCCCTAATTTGGGAAATTATATGAGTCAAATCGATCACTTGTTTTCCATCGAAGAGAGCCTGTGGATAAAGATGGACATCTGAATCCCAACCAAATAATAGGTATGTCGTACCATTAAATCCGACAAGGTGAGACGTTATATTTTCTCGGTTCGTCAATGTCGCAAACTCTCTGGGATTTCCAGAATAGAGAAAACAGTTCCCGGTCTCGATAATTAAACTGACATTCAGCTTCGCTCCGAGGTGAGAAATTATTGGAATAAAGGACTCCAGGATCACCTCGGGGGGCGTATAGGCTAGCCTGGAAAAATCGTCGACTTCAATGTCAAACGTGCAGGGTTCGAGGAAGTCGTAGTGGAAGATGGAACTATTGAAGCTTCTTAAATCGATGGGATATTGATCTTCATAATCGTCATCGTCATCAAGGAAAGCTTGGTCGCGTTGTGGTGCCAAGCCTGATTCTCTCATGTCCTCTTCCTCGATTGTGAAACTCACCCTCGTCCCGTTGCGAATGGTAAGCCACAAATTGTAATTACAATTTGGATCAGTGACATAAATCGTGTCAGAGTTTCCCACAGAAATGGTTCCGCAATCGACAAAGACTTTCTCGAAGCTGGACTCCCTTCCGGCAAAGATGTGAATATTTCTCAAACTTGCCACAAGTTCTTGATCAACTTGACCGTTTTGGTGAGTAAGCTTTATGGAGGCGGAACTGTTTCGGAGATCGACTTCTAAATCGGATCCTGCCCAATACCCTGGCATTAACTGGAGTCTATTGTGTCCTCCTTTCCCATCAATTTCTTTAATTATGAGTGTCGATTTAATCAAGAATATATTGTCGTTTAACTCTCCTCCTAAGATATGACCAATCCCTTCCTCCGTTTCTAGCAGGATCTCGTTTTCGACACCACTCACTCCCGAAATGTTTCCAGAGAAGGAAGATTTCCCAACGATTATGGCACCCAGGGTGCCATTTTGGGACCCGTAGTTTACGTCAATGACCAATTCGGTTATCAGTAAGTCACTCTTGCCCGTGAACTGTAACGTAGGCAAATTGCTTACACCATCTCCCCCAATAAGTGGAAATTGCTTTTCACCCCAAGATGTAAAATTGATGGCAAGATTTGACCCGAGCAAGGAAATCGAACCGATCTGCTCAAGTTCCACCGTGAATTTGAAGTGGTGGCTTAAATTTGTTCCGAGCAGATACTCAATATCGACTCCTTCTAGGCTTTCAACAAAATAGGTAAAATTTCCTCTCTCTGCCTGATTCTGAATCTGGGTGAAGCTTGGAGCCATGATGGTTACATCTGGAGAGCAGAAATCTTTAGAAATTCGGACAACATCCTGGTCACGGACTGAGGCTCCTCCCTCCAATTTGACCAATTCGGTGTGACAGTTTGTGAAAACTACGTCCATCTTTCCCCTCCTCCCACCCACGACTTGAATCCCTCTCACCCCGCTGTTAAACTGACCATCAAATGTTGCAGTTTCCTCTTTTAGATTCACATGAGCTAAAGTAGAGTTGAGGCGGTCGTCCAAAATTAGCGAATTCACGCCCCCATGGCCATAAATTTGGCCATGAAATTCGTCATTTTCCAGGACAAAGGCGTCATCAAACTTTCCACCGTGCACCGTCCGGAAAGAATCGCGTATTCGGAAGATGTTCTTGACCCCGATTCCACCACTTTTCACTCTGTTATTCAGGTTTTCAACCTCCTCTGGACAAACGTGGAGTAGCTGGAGTTCCCTCGTATGCAGATTTATTAACAGACTTGCCTCCGTTGTGTACAAGTCGGAGATGAAGATTGGGGAAAATATTTTCCCCAAATTTTCGAAGTCTGTGAAATCACTGACATTGGAGAATTGGAGCCCGAATTTTATAAAACTTTCGTTTTCCGAGGCGTTGGACAATTTTAGCTGGATTTCAACCCTCTCTCCGGTAATACGGATGTCACTATCGCATATTTTATAGGGCGAAATTTTCACCGCAATTGTGTACTTGGTTTCATTTGTAACACTAAAGTTGGCCGAGAATCGGACCGATCCCTTGAAAGGTTGCACATAAATCTCGAAATTCCCTCGTCCAGTCTCATAAAAATCTGCAAATGTGTTCCCTGCCGCGACAATGGTGAGATTATGGGGTTGTGGGAGGACATCGAGGTATGTATTTGTCACACTTATTTTATCCGGATCGCTCGCACTGCCACCATTGAGGGAAATTACTTTAAAAACTTCAAAATGTAAATTCACCCTGACCACTTCAACAAGGCCCGCCCTTCCTTGCCAAACTTGAACATTTCGCGTCGAAACCTTCCCTCCCGAAGTGACGCTGGCTGTCCCATTTTCATCAATCTTAACCAAACCGGACACTTTCTCCAGAAAAGTAATGGTATTCAGGCCTCCACCTCCGTCCAGATGAGCAATGACGAGATCATCTTCAACAACGAAGATGTCATCCTTGTCCGGCTCATTTTTAGAAATCCGTGACATGCTCACATTCCAGGATCCGTTCTGAATTCTGAATCGGTTCTCAATAAACGGAATACCGGCAACCTTTCTCCTCCCTCTGGACGAGCTGGAGGGCAACGTGTGGAAGGCAACGAGCCCCTCGTCAATCTGAACGATCACAGTTTGCACAGAATTCTCCCCCCGGGGAAAGTTTATACTATTTCCCAACAATTTCCCAACAACGTCAATTTTTGACCCGGAAATAATGATTTGATGATTATTTCCCAACTTGGGCGTTGTAAATATGGACGTGATCGCGGCCACGGGATAATTTAACAAGAAGACGACCCCGCTCGTCGAGGTAACATTCCTCTGGTACAGTTCTAGTCTCAGGTTTGCAGTGAAATTCTTTTCCCCAAGGCTTGGACCGACTTGGATGAAAAGGTTGCCCTTCCTCATTCTGTTATCGATTAAGGTGTTTCCCCTCGCGAATACGGCGAGGTCAAAGTCACATTCCGAGTGTGGGTCGATGTTGATATTATCCGGAAAGGAATCCGTTCCACCATTTAAGTCTAGTTGGCGCAGTTGGCAAAAGACTGTGACAACTTCCGTACCATTCTGTCGTCCCACGATGGAGTCAATATTTTTAAACTCGACTCCCATAACTTGACCTTGCCCGATGTCCACGACGGCGTCGAGATCAATCTCAGTCGTTACGATGAGCGTATTGCTGCCGCCACGACCATCCAAACTCCCCGAAAAGGACACGTTCCTCAAGAAGAAGACGTCATTTTCCTCCTCGGACCCCAAAATTTCCCAATCATGGGAGTCGCCGATGTGGAATGAGTTCCGAGTAAAGGGCAAACCTTGAACTTTTTTCACATTTCGGGGAGAAGATGATCCCAGCCAGAAGACGGCTTGTGCCTTTGAGGGTTTCATATCCATCAATAGTTGGAACGCGTGGGTTCCCTCATCCATGAAGAAGGACGAGAATCCTCCGCCTCCAGGGAGACAAGTTGTTTTTTTATCGCATTCAAACCCGACCTCGGCCCAACCCCCGTTGCCGAATTTTAGCTGGAAATTTCTACTTTCAACATCTACTTCGAGGCCAACGAGCCCACTGACGTTTTCGACTTTGAGTATAATTTCGCCATCTTCTAAATGAGTCGGGATTCGTGTTTTAAGATATGTCTGTCCCTCAGTAACAAGAATAACAGCCTTTCCCGAGGAAAAGGTAGAAAAATTTATTAAAGTGTGTCCCTCCGCCAGAATGGTCACGTTCAGATGATCCTTGTCACAGTGAGGAATTACTACTCGGTCGGTGGCCCCATCCCCTTCGCCCCTCCCACCCTGTCCCGCGATAATTTTGGTGGCACAATCTCCATAAATTACCTCGACTTGATTCCTCCTCCCAATTATTCGCTCAATGCTGGAAATCTTTAAACTTCCCGTGGCAAAAGTAACCATTTTTCTCGGCACGTGGACTTCAATTGTATCTCCTGTGGAGCAATTGTTGGCTAAAATTAACGAGTCCCCTACCTCCTTGGATGGTCCTCCGTTCAACTGACCAGTAATTGTGGAACATGGTCCATTCAAGATGAACGTGTCATCGCCTCGACCCGCTTGGAAAAACTTTTCTCCGTCACCCACAACAAACACAGAATCTCTGCTGTCCTCACTGTCTAGCAAGATCTTGTCCTCGCCATCCTTCAAATCGTACAACATGAATTTTCCACTCCCCACTAACCTCTCAATACCTACTGCACCCTCACACAAGAATTCGTAAGATGACTCCTGCCTCGAAATCCGGTCCCCGGCGAACCGCTCACTCCCCGGTTTGCACGAATATGAGAAATCCGAAGGCAGCAAATGATCTGGAGCCCATCTCTCCAAGAAAACGTTTCTCTTGGTTGTGAAATCAACAAGATTATTTTGCACGTCGTACCCATCGAAACTGTGTTCCGGGTCGGGATCACATTCACAGTAATACTCTTTGTACGTGCCGGAACCCCAGGTCCTGTAGTCTTCTTCGTGATAGGTGCATGCCAGCCCGATCCCGTCGCACGCCTTGCCACTCCCCTTGCCGCAATACCATCTCCCCCCGTCCCACGAGTTTACCAGGCTTCCAATCACATACGTGTGCTTTTTTTCTTGAAGGTGACAATCCCCCTCAGGATTTAGAAGAGTTTAGGAAGGGAACACTTTACCGATCCATTCTGAATTGTCCCGTAACCAAGACACGGTTGCATTTACGACGATATTGTTCACCTTCTTGGTGTTGATGAGGTCGTCCAAGTACAGGCTATTGTCAGCCCCACCCATATATCGCAACCCTTCCTCAACCTTCTCATACCCGAGGAGAGGAATCTCTTCGTTCAGCTCGTTCACGTGGTTCACCGTTTTGTATACGGAGACAAACAGGGTCGTCACGATGTTAACTATTAACGCCACGGCAGCCAAGACGGGTGCAGCGGGGGGAAAAACGATCGATAAAATTGCTGCCGTCGCCGTGACGGCGATATCGATCGAGTCCGCGATAATGTCCGCGACGGCGTCGTTCTGCTCGTATTTCGTAGCGTTAGGATTGTTCAGGGCTTTTACGGAGTTTGTCAGTGAGTAAATGCTAATCCCGATATCTGCCACGGCTCCGATCGGACCGGCCGCTTTGCCAATGATGGAAGACATTTTTGAACCAATTTTTACCGCCAGTTTTGTACCCACCTTCTTAATTAGGAGGGAACCAGCTTTTTCTAACGCGTGAAGCCCTACGTCCAGACCTATCCGGCCCCCCATGATTTCCAGTGAGGTGTAGTCCCCATGTCGTAACGCTGAAACGACCCCTTTTGCCAGCATGACTTTCCCATACGCGCCGCCTACCTTTTCGGTATTGGATGTAAATTTGGACAGTCGCTCGGCTACGCGACTGGCGCTAACCTTGACGCGCTCGTAGTTGGATATGCTCTTTGCAGTGAGGGGAACCCCACTGCCACGCAGGGCTCTGGAGAGGGAGTTCTGATTAGCATGGATTTCTAAGAGTTCTTGCTGTATGAGGGCCTTAACTTTCCGGACTGATTCGTTATCTCCGGTCAACTTGGCCTTGTGCTTGCTAACAAGTTCCACCACGGTTTCTTTGTGCTTTATCTTATCAAATTCTATCTCATGCGAGGGGACCGATTCTAAATAATCGGCCAGTTTCCTACTGTCAATAGCAGTAATTTCTTTACCATCCTCGATAACTTTAGGTTTTGCAAAAATGCTTTCTTCTTCTTCACCGATTTCTTTCACTTTCTCCTCGGGATGATCCGCATCTTCGACGAGGAAGACGCAACTGTCTCCCGACTCTCGGTATAGGTAGGCCCTCGTACTGGGGCTGCACGACAGGTTTGGATTGCTGTGTGTGGGATCACCAGAAGCTGCAGGATGACAACCTCTAGCCCTTTCCTTTCGCTCCACGTGCGCATCCACCTCCTCCCAGAGGGCGCTAATTTCGATTCCTTTATCAAGATCGTGCAAATCAATTAACTCCGTAACCTCTTCCTCTGTCAACCATCCGAACCGTACATTCGCTTTTAACCAATTTTGCAGTCCCTTTTTATACTTGGGAAAATTAGAGCGGAAATAGTTCTCGTACTCGGTTATGTAGAGGGACATGACTCCCTTGAAATTCTTCTGTTTCAAGTTGTAAACCACATTTGCGGTCCAGTATTCTCCATATATTTTTTGCATTTCTTCAAGATGAGCAATTTTCGCATTAACGTCAGGACTTGTTGGCTTTCCGCGAGAAGCTTTCTCCTTCCAGGAATTGTACACAGCTTCAAAATTTTCCTCCCACATTTCGTAATAGTCGACCTCTTCACCGATGGGACTCTCAAAGTAGCTAAATGTGATCAAAATTAGTTCGAAATTCGTGAAATAATAAAACTTATCTAAGTTTGCGTACCCTTTTTCCGCCCCCGTTTTCATTGCTTGTATCCATTTTTCCTTTAATTCCTTCATCACGGCTTCCGCCGCGGTTGCATCGCGGGTCAATAAATCTTTTATTTTTGCTGACGAACTAAAGTCCGGAGTCGTTGGGAAATGTTTATGTTGTTCGACTGGAATACTTAGTACGGCCATTTGATCTCTGATTTTCTCTTTATACTTCGCAATTTTTTTTATTTATAACCACCCCTTCTTCTGGAGTTGTCGCCGAACTCAGTTCAGCCCTCAGTTACACCGTATTCGCAACTATATCCTTCAGCTTGTCCGGCAAATTTGGAACATTTTCGAGGAACCGCATATTCGAGGAGGCTGGTGCATGGTCAGAATCAATTAGGCCGGCTTTCGATGCGACAGCCCGAACTGACCTGTAGGAGCCCCCGTGCCCAAGTCCGGCCTCGTAAGCAGGCCCAGATGCGGATTTAAGGGACTCTCTGTAAGCCTGCAACTCCTTGGATGCGTCAAATAAGGGTGGTGGGTTGGCAACGACTGGTTTCTTTGCCCCCTTTCCTGCCTTCTTCAATCCCAAGGACGGCTGGCTTTTACCACATTCCAATCCTGCGAGAATGACGAGTATCCAACTTGTCCAGTGCCACAGCTTCATGGCTGTTTTTAGGTCACAATTTTTATTAAAATTATGATAAATTCCAAGGTTTTAAACATTTCCAAGAAACATGTCACATTTTGAGAAATTAACTCTTACCGGAAGAATTAAACTGTGCCAATGAATGTAGGGTAGATTTTTGAGTCAAAACCTACTCCGATAAATATTTAGGTTTTAATTAACAATTTCAAAAGTTAGCGTTCCAACTATCAATATCTCAATTTGAACGAGCCCAATGACTTTGACTTGGAATCACAAACTTTACGTACAGCCACGCACACGGCTGATGTGCAATTGATGGATGGAAAATAAGACATAATTTATCTCGCAAGGTTTCTTATTTGTATAAAACTCGACTTTAAATAAAAAACGTTGCACTTCCTTGAGAATGGAAGATTTTGTGCTTCATTACTGATCTGTTGGTCGTATCTGCTAGATGCGAGACAGTCGGGGTGCACGCGATGTTGGTGTTTTGGGGTCAAACATTTCGGGTTACAACAAATTTTCGAACTTTGCAAATATTTAGCAAATAATTTTGCAAACATTTTTTCCCCGGAAATTTTATCCTACAGGCTCCGCAGAGTAATTTTGAACTATTTCTCACTTTAATAACTCTGGCGGCAAATATAATTTCGACCACATTTTTCCAGGAAAGTTGGGAAATATTATCAATTGGGAGTGTGCAAAATTTCAGATCTCAAATAATAATTTAATTCATATGTAATAAATATTTTCACTTTATCATTTGGCGCTAAAAATAAAAATTTAGTACAGAAATTCGTTTAATTATTAATTCTAAAAATGCGAAACGGAAAAGTAACTTATAGTTATATTTTCTTGGTACATTTAAACTAAATTTTTGAAAGTTTTTATTTATTTCAAAATAAAAATGTTTGATTTTAACGCCACATGATATGGTGAAAATATTTAATATTTTTTGTATATGAATTAAATTAGCCGTAATAGCCGAATCTGATAAACTACCAGTTTAAAATATTATGTAGCGATGTTCGACCCCAAAACATCGCGTTCACCCCGACTGTCTCGCATCCAGCAGATACGACCAACAGATCAGTAAATAAAAGAATTACTTATGTACTGCAGGATTTATTATCTATCAATACAAATACATTCATCAAACAAACTCATTCCATAAAGTAAAAATAAATATGTCGTAGATCGGACTGCGTTTCAAAATAAAAGAATGAAAATTCACTGCAATATTAAGTGGAGAAGAATGTGATTTTTTTGCCTCCTCTGGAAATAATCTCAGAAAAGGAGACATAATGTCAACATGAAATGTACACATGTCCGAGTTTTGTGGTTTGGCGTGCCACGTCTGGACTGCATGTAAGTAAGATGTCTGTCTGGGTCTCGTTTTTATCAGAGTCGCAACGTAAATAAAATAACTTGATTTACTTCGTAGCAATATTTTCTGTGCGTTCATAGTTCACATTAGCAATGTTAACCCTTTAATTCGTATGGAGGACAATTGTCGCTTTCTTGGAAATGGATTAATTCGGGGGGAAGACAAAAGTCGTCCTGAAAATTTGTGGTCAAGGTGCGGGAGGAGGACAATTGTCTTTTCCGGAAGGTCATTGATTTTCGCCGTTTTCTCTCAAAAATGAAAATTTCAAAAATGAAAATAAAAATGAAAAGGATTTCTTCTATGCCAACCAAATGTAAAATGTGTACATTTTCTTGCCAAAAATGGGATATTTCCCAATATAACGCAATGTTAAATTTTGGATTTTTCAGTTCTTTCGAGTTTTACTAAAACTGCTAGATTCCTCCTCCCGCGCCATGACCACAACATACGTGTAATGTGCCCGAATTAATGCAATTTCTTCTAGTTAGTCACACGTCTTAAAGGGTTAATGTAAGTAAAGAATTATTGTAATAAGTTTGTTCGGCATTAGATGACATCGTTTAACAAGTTGATTTATTACAAATCTCAGCGAGTTTCACAAACTCTTTAGACTTGGTTAGGCATAACAAATATGTTTGGAAAATCTCTACATTTGTATTAAACAATCTTTAGACCTTAATGTTTGTGAAAATTAAAGAAATATATACATGGATAATATTGAAATTAAAAATTTTTTTTTTTTTCATCATTGCACTAGTACATGCATAACTGTGTGTGTGAACAGGGCCCGTTTAAGGGTCAGGCAGCCTAGGCACCTGCCTAGGGCGCAAAGCTGGGAGGGGCGCCGTCAGGCACCCGGCCTTACACTAGAGAAAAACCAGAAATTGTGGATTTCATATTGCTCAAATGTAAAGCTACAAAGGCTGGAAAAAATAAAAAAAAATAAAGCAGATAACAGCTAAATTGTAATAATTTTGTCGGTCGAAATCTCTAACAGATCCAACATAATTTTTGTTTCCCACTGCTTTAAAAAATATGGAAAATCTTGGTCAGGCAACATTATAGTACTGGTATTTTTAACTGCACGCGTTCATCATTTTTAATGCATTGTCTACTCAAAGGGTACAATATAATTTCCTTACGGAAATGTAGAAATAAATTCTTTAAAAGAAGCTTAAGTGAGGCTAGCTTAAAAGGAGAAAACAAGCTGTTATCATTGTATCCTAAAATAATGTGCCAAATAAGTGTTCATCTCCCGGTTTATAATTTTCGGTAAATACGTAACCCAGCAAATAATATGCATTTGGACCAGTTGCCTCACCCTAGGCTAGAAATATGATTTCTTGATTGTCATAGTTAAATAATAATATGGAAAATATATAATAACTAGCCTTCGTCACTATTTGATTCTAATGTAATTCCGAATGACCGACATGAAAATATTTCAAAAATTTAGTTTAGCTTTTTAAAATTCAGTATTGAAATAGTCAACAGTAGTGAATTAAAAATTCACGGAGGATAAATTAGATTATTCTTAGATAGTCAAAAAATTCGAAAAAATTATTGTTCAGTATAATATATTAACTAAGTAACAATAATTGGTTTACTCAAACCCGTTTGTTTTGTTTTAAATTACAAAGCTTAAACTTTATTTAGTGGGGGACTTATATTTAGCTTATATTTTATAACTAATACTCATTTAATAACTTATATTCGATCTAATATTACTTGCATTATGTGACGTAAGTTATATAGCCTGCTTGGCCAAGACAAAGTATCATCTCTATTGGTAGGTATGATGGAAGCTATAACTTTTGGTTACAGAATGGCAAAATATTTGAAAATCATAATAAAATAATAATTGATATCCCACAAGCAAAAAATCTTTGGTTTGTGGCATCAAGTCCGGGGTACGATTTAAGTTTTTGGTTAGGAGGGGAGCTTCAGCACTTGCCACTCACAGAATGGATATGTTGTAGTACCCCGTGAGTTTACTAAAACCCTGAAACGTTTGACTCCATGGCCACATTTACGCCCGCCACACCCATTCAAAGGTGCGAAAAACACGAAAAATACCCTGTTTTGGTTCATTAAAAAAATGCTTAAATTGCGGAAATCCGACCAAAATTGCATTTTTGGTGAATTTTTGAAGGTGATGATTTTCGGGTTTCTCGCACCTTTGAGTGGGTGTGGCGGGCGCAAATGTGGCCATGGAGTCAAACCGTTTAAAGGTTTTAGTAAACTCATGGGGTACTACAACATATCCAAAGGGCATCGAATTCTGTGAGTGGAAAGTGGTGAAGCTCCCCTCCTTAGTGTAGAATGTCAAATTGATGAGATGCGCGAAACGAAGATAGATAGTAACAGAAACTGCCAGGAAATTATGGAAAACTGTTCACGGGTTTTTGTAATATGGAAATTCTCGGTCACTCACATAGCTCGCAATAAATTGGTCCATGGTCCATGGTCGATCACTACATGGTCCATCAAAAAATTGGTCCCTGGTCCATGGTCCATCGATGGTCCATCAAAAAAATGGTCCATGGTCCATCAAAAAAATGCTCCATGGTCCATCAATGGTCCATCAAAAAAATGGTCCATGGTCCATCAAAAAAATGCTCCATGGTCCATCAATGGTCCATCAAAAAAATGGTCCATGGTCCATCAAAAAAATGGTCCATGGTCCATCTGAGAGTTGCACTTCACACCATCGCATTGTTAGCAGGTACACATGATACTTGAGGCATACAGAGAATAAATATAAATTGCTTAAATGAGCTTCGAATTTGGTTATACCATCTCTAGGAATGGCAATCCGTCGGATCGGATCGGATTATGAGGCCTTCGGATTGATCCGAGTCGGATTGAGCAGGTGTTCGGATCAATCCGATTCGGATCAGACACTCAATCCGATCCGACTAGGATTGCTGGTCGGCTTTCGGATCGGATCGGATCGGATCCGATTATATGAAATTGTACTATTGCATGCATATTATATGTATAATGCAGTCCCTGCATTGTAATATTGCATAATTACTTGGGTATGTAATTAATTACTACTCGACGAGAGAAAATAGGATCACGTCAAATTTTAGTCGTTTACGACCATTTTCGAAAATCAGAGAGTGCGACCATATTGGGTCACTCTGAATAATAATATCGTCGTTATGACATTGTATTTTGATTTTAGTACACAAATGTCCCGAATATAAGCTTTCTATGACCATTTCTATGACCCGACCCCACTTGTCAACCTCTTGACCGATTTTTCTCATCTTCGAAGTTAACTCTTCATTTGCCCCATACTACACGTGTACCAAATTTCAAGTCGATAGGACCAGTTTAACGAGAGTTATAGTGAGACTGGACGGACAGACGGATGGTTGCATAAGCCCTGACTCGGACTAAAAGGCAAAGTTAGCTCCGAAACCCTTCAATTTCCATAGTCGCTAAATTTATTTATTTTTTGAGAATACACATAATTGTGTATACGGGACTCAAGGGATTTTTTCGAATGTCCATGACATCCGTGTATCTGGGACACATGACCAAATTTCAAAATTCCATGACATTCGTGGAATTGGGATTTGGGGAATGTTTTACAATTCCATGACATTCGTGTATACGGGACTTAATTGGGAATTTAATAAATTCCATGACATTCGTGGACTGGGATCCTGAAGGTTAATCATTTGATAACCATAGCTTCACCTAAGAAAATGATAAGTTTATTTTTATGTTGCTATTATTGTTATTATGTGCATACTAGTGCTGCGGCACAACTAGTGTGCGACTTTTGGGGGAATGTGAAATTAAAATCGGCAATCCGAAATCCAATCCGAAATCCGATGACTAGCTTCGGATTGATCCGATCGGATTAACCATGCAATCCGATCCGATCCTAATCCGCGGATTTCGGATCGGATCGGATTTTGTCGGATCGGATTGCCACTCGTAACCATCTCACTCAAACATATATGTGCATGCATATTACTTGAACCCGAACTTAGCACTGACGCTGGGAGGAGGATGTCAAACAGTGTCGCAAGCACTTAAGGGCAGGCATCTTAGGTAAGTAAGTGGATAGGATGGGAATAGAAGAAGCAAAGAGAAAGTTTTAGTATAAACACGCTGGTCATGCTACAAAGGCATGGTTTAATTGGCGGAGGAGAAAATCGGGGAAAGTTGGATAAACAGTGGGAAGTAAGTGGGTTACTGCATATCGGTGACCTACATGTATCTGGTCAGCTTGGTGACAACTTTGTGGTGAATCTCTGCCCTTGGTCGGAGCGAGGGTCACTACGTTTTCATCCAACTAATAGACATTGATGGGGTTGGACCCTAACTCAAAAATGGACCATGCACATTGCACAGCAATGATCATTTATATGCAGGACTGCTATTTTGTGCGTTATTCTATTCTTAGGTCTAATATTGTGAATAAATGAATAATGTGACAATAAATGAGCTTCATCTTGTGTACCTTCAATGAAATTTTTCGTTGAGATGACTAAACCTAAGTTGTCGGAAGGTCGATGTATCCATTTACGGAATGCTGCAGTTACGTTGAAACGCAGCCAACCTTGCTCCCATTTTGCAGTAATTATTTCATCCAACTCTGTCAATTCAAACGACCTGCAATTTCAAGAAGCAAATTAAGTTACTCTGAGCTATCATTACTTAAACGTTTATGAGGATCGGCTATTAATCCAAGCATGTGATACTCAAATAAAACTATAGTTTTGACTGAGACTGGAATGTATTTTACGAACAGAACATTGTGAACGACATCTTTACCGTTGGACCAGTTGATTATTTTCTTCATCCTTCGATCACTATGCATGAATCAAACTAGACCAAGTGTAATGTGCAATATACGCGCAATAAACCCATTTATTGACACAGATTAAATTACTCGCATTGTCTTTGCTGATACGCTGAGAAGGCGTGGTTGATGTAGCATTGTTGGTCATGCGGAAATTCAGTGATAGCGACAAGGTTCCAAATATAATTTCAGAAAACTTCAAAGCAACTAAGGATATATTGTGCGCTCTATTAACAAACTCTGATCACAAAAGCGTAAATTTAATATGAAGTACTGTTGAGAAACTATGAATGAAGTCCTTGACGAAATTTTGAACAGTAATCAAATTTGGAACTTAGTTCCAGACAACTTGCACTGTGCCATTGCAAAAAAGGTCTTTAACTTGAATTTTAAATGCTATCTAGCTAACTTTGAATGAGGAGTCCTCATTGAGGACTTGAATTTGTCAAAGACACTTATTCATCAGAAGCGCATCTTCATCACAAATCTATTACGGAGGCAACAAACCGCTTATTTTTCATCAACAGGTCAAATTTCACAACTGAAATTGTAGCAACTTTACAATTAGTATACCATTGGCGCTTTCATATTGTATCCCTTTAGCATTGTTCACGTGGCAATGATACTTTGCAGAGTTCTTATATATTCCAGTGTCCTGCTTTGCAGACAACCCATGAGACTATAAGAAGGATGCATTCTGTTCTTGTTTGTAACTCTCACCTCCATTATGACCACTTTCCTTTTATCACGCCGCTAAAGTTCCAACAAGGTGATCATGCTTTAAAAGCTTCATGAACTCGGACAACGTTGTCGGGATAATATCTATGGTCAATATATTTATGTTTTGGTGCTATACCTGTCATCTGCCCCAGGCGACACTTGGTGGACAGACACTCGAAAGATTTCACTTGTTGGGTCAGTGTTGACGTCATTTGGGGGATCATTCTTGCCCACCAGAGTCCTTTTCCAGATACGAAGTTCTGCTCCTAAAACCAAGTCCAAATCGGAAACTTCGGAGACATCAAACCAGAATTGTTTATCTTCGGCAAGTTGCTTCAGTTTGTCGGAAAACCTGTGTCCTGCAACAGAAATATGGCGAAATGGTTGTAATTAAGGAAATTAAACCCTACAATTTTATGAAGTACTTGTCCCAAAGTATGAATTACGTAAGAACAATGGAAGTGAAAGTAGTAATAAACGTTCTAATAGTACGGTACCATGACCAGCTGGCTCAGTAATTAGTCCTGTCTGGTCGTAAAAATTCAATATAAATTCAGTTAATTGCAAAAGGCAACCTACTGTAGAGTTGTGTGCCATACATGTATAGTATAAAGGTATCGCATAATATACATTTCGTCGACCTAATTCTAAAAAGCCCTAAGTGCAGTCGATGCTTGATTTTAAAAAGCTTTAGTGCAGTCGATGCTTAATTTTAAAAAGCCCTAACTACACAAAAAACTTCTAAAAAGCCCTAAGTGCAAGCACGTATTTACTTATGGCTAAATCTTGCCAAAACAATTCTTCCTACATCGCCCGATTTAGCCATTAGTAAATATATGCTTGCACTTAGGGCTTTTTAGAATTTTTTTTGTGTAGTTAGGGCTTTTTAAAATCAAGCATTGACTGCACTTAGGGGTTCTTAGAATTAGGTCGACGATATGTATAATATACATATGTATACGCATACCAGTGAAATTTTCAACTTTCACTTTATCATTGCACAGCTTTACTCTAGTCATTCCCAGAGTTAAAACCAACGTATGTAGTTTGCAAAATTTAACAACAGCTTAGGGACGCACGAGTACAGGCTGAGGCAGCTTATAAATACCACTTAAGAATAGCCATAGAAAAAGATTGGATAAGGTGAATGCCGAGAAATTTGAATATGTCGTTGGGTAGGCATTCTACCACTTAGCATAATTTTTTGAAATGGTTTGATTAAAAAATGCCAAAGTGGCACCCATCAGAGTGAACGTGGTTGTAAAAACGCTTTCCAATGAGAAGTACTCACAAACAGACATTGCTAAGAAGTTAAAAACCACGGATTCGAATAAGTAAGATATATTTGTATAATGTGATTCATGGTGACGGAATTCAGCGTGATGCAGTAAACCGAGGTGTACAGAACCACCCCCAAATGAACCCAAAGTGAAAAGGACGAAAACGCTCATTTCTCGCGTCCAGAGGGAATCGAGAAAGAAAACCCCCAAAGACAAAGAGCGATTGCAAAAGTTACGGAAATGGGCACACCGACAATCGGGTAAGTCATTTATCAAGATTTGAACGAAGAAGTTCGACGCAAATCGAAGGTAGACGGCTAGAAGCCATCTCACATTGCAAATAGGAGGACCACTCAAGAAAGCTTTAAACAATCCACCTGGATAGAATTGAGTTTGTTGTCACAATAGATGAGGCTTGAGTCTACCTTGATTACCGCCAGGCAGAACGAAAAATTTGTACGTCGACAAGGGTGAAAGAATTCCAGATAGTTGGGCGTTGCACGGGCGCGAAAGCTACGGAGAGAAGATCATGGTGGTTGGCGTTCTGACTATCGGAGGACCAGTTGATCTTGTCATAGTGCCCCCAAAAGTAAAGATTAATGCAAAAGTATACATTGACAGTGTTTTAAAACCATTAGTGGAAGTTATTCTTCCGGAGCTCTATCCTGGCGAGCTTAAGAAGATCTTCATTCATCACGATAAAGCTTCTTCACACACCGCCAAGAAAGTCGTTGACTACGCTAAGACATTCATGAAAAATTTGGGATTATACTAATTTCGAATAAAGAAATGCGCGTGAAGTCCCCCGATACGTGACCATTGAATTATTTCGGCTTCGGTTATCTAAAACAAAAGCTTTTCTCACGGCGCGCGACAACTTTGCATAGACTCTAGAAAGTTGCTCGAGCGGAGTAGAAGACGATTACCCTAGCCACGATTTCAAAACTTTTTTCAAGGATTAAATTTCAATGCAGAGCTGTTGATAAGAAAAAGGGCTTTCAGATTGACAGCACAAATCGCTCGAAAAAAATTCTTCTGTAGGGTAGTTCAAATTCTAAAAGTGGTCTTTATAAGCTGCCTCAACCTCTGTATTTGGTGAAAATTATCGTAAAGTCAACATCATCGTCATCATTGCTTTCTTTACTACATTCAGTGGTGCCTCGTGGCATAATAACGCGGTTGAGGGGATGCACAATACGCAAGTGCTTAACAGGACGTCGTATATGTTAAGGGCATAAAAGAAATCATTAAACTGTAAAAGATAGCACCCCAAGTTTAATGAAAGTAAGTATTTAACTGTTTTAACTGTTTTTTAAGTTAAATGGGATCGGCATTTTTATATAAGAAACTTGTAGAAATACCACTTTCCGTGGAGTTACCTCTGTTAACGAAGCTGATGATGGCATTGGCTCGTTTGATTGCGTCCACATCGGTTTGGTGAACGTTAAATTCACTCCAGCCCAGATTTTTCACGTGTGATGATCCTCTCCAATTTTGCCGTCTACCATGTTCTCCATTACTTAAATCCACATCCACCTCGTTTCCCATCGAGTTATAAACCTCTAGAAGAAACTGATACGCTGGAGATGCTTTATCCACGAGGTGTGGGTGCGGTATATGGTTGAAGCCCATAATGTTCAAAATATCGTACGATATCTCTCGCACATCTTTTTTGCTAAATTTTTGTGTGAGCACTGTGTGACCCTTCCCGTCGTCGACATACAAGCCACTGGGCGTCTTGGATCTCTTGGCACCTGCAGCTTCCCCATGTAAACTGATGCTTTGGATAATTAGAAATGCACTTAACACTCTGACAACACTTGACACACTCGCCATTTTCACACACTTCGAATTCCAATGCATCCTATTGTTCTGCTTGTGAAGAATGCTATAACCTGAAATCACAAGTATGAATAATATTTAATTTACAAGAATTCACTTTGACACCGAACTGAAACAACAAGCTTGTGAAACGGACTGTGTGCTGTTTTGTGTTATCCGAACTTTTAGTGAAGAATGTCTTATAGTCCAAGTCAAGCCTCTTTGTGCCTAGCTAAAAATAAATAGCACCTCAGTGTTGCCACTTACCAATATTCTTTAGGTATTCATATTCATTTTTTAATTGGTTGTGGCAACCGAGGAAGGGTCTGCTCCATACCCTTACATGTATAAGGAAAGGACCCTTCTATTTTTAGAAGGGTCCTTTCCTTCACAAAGAGATTTAACCCAAAAAGAGTTTACTTGGACTATAACAAAGTGCGGCAAAGCACTATACATAAGTACCGCAATAATGCTTAGAATGCTGAGAATGCTTCACAAAATACAACAAATAATTCACCGATTCAAATTTTAATAATGCCTAAAAACGAATTAATTAAAAACAAGCTAATTATCTTTAATTGACCACATGCTCTATACTGCGACCTCAAAATGCCGAAATTAGGGCAGGCCGACAAAATTTGTCGTCGAAACCTTAATCGCCATATTGTGACATGTCGACAACACTAAAAAACATGTTTTGCCCAAATTTCATGCAAATCGCCCAAAAAATGCAGAAATTGGGACATAGCGACGTTTTTCGACATGATTTCGACAAAGTGACCACACCCCCTTAATAGGGTGTCACCCAATAGCCGTGAAGAACATGTGTTAAAAATTTCAGGTCGCTGCAACAAACCGTTCTCGAATTTTAGTGTTGACAGACAGATGGACGGACGGACAGACAGACAGACTAACTAACCGATCGAATAAAGTAGCTTGTGCTACTTAATAATGGTCACTCCTCTGCAGTTCAACAACGCTGTGGGTCGCTTCCAAGTAAACCATTGGGATTATTAAGTAGCCCAAGCTACTTTATGCGATCGGTTAGTTAGTCTGTCCCAGAGCCCCACGCCGCCGATTTTCCGCGCCGCCGACGCCGACCCAATTTAAGGCGCCTCCGCCGCCGGGAAAAATCATCGGCGCGCCGCCGCCACAACTCATTCGGCGCGCCGCCGGAAAAAATTATTTCATACAATGAAAAAGAGTTAAAACAGTCAAAAATGTCAAGATTTTAGTTTTGACGATTTTACTTGTGGTTGAGAACACGGATATTTATCTCGCCTCCTATCACTTAGCGTACTTACTGATTTTCTACTTTTGATTGAAATAGTAGCAACGCGCTCCACACATATTTTGGTTGGATTGAGTTTAAATTTTACAACGACAACTAAAATCAGCATACCCGAAATGCTTAACTTGTCTTAATGAGCGAAGTTTAGCGTGCGAAGGAAGCCATTCAAAAATTTAAGCCAAAATTTCGAATTTTCTATAAGTGTTTTACAGTTTTTAAATTTTTACGACTGTCAAAAATCGACTACGCACATGTTTTAAATTACAAACTTGATTTTTCGAAACTATTAAAAGACCTGTCTAGCTTCTGCATTTTGGTTTTGAAAATTTTTGGGATTTAAGAAAATCCAGAAGCATGAAAAAATTCCAGCACCCTGAAAATCTTTAGCTGAAAATCAGGGATAAAAATAACGGCGCGCCGCGGCGCACCGCCGCCGCCGAGGGTTTTCACTACTCACGCCGCCGCCGCCGATATTGTCATCGGCGTGGAGCTCTGATCAGCGATGCATGCAGTCAAAGCTAGGAAGTTGGGGATCAAATCCTATAAGACGAGACCTGCACCAAAATACAGCCAAGGTCAAGATAATACAGCAAAGACCCACTGTCGCAAGTTTTTTGAAAAACGAGTCAAGCAAAAAATGCCTGTGATTCTGGTCATGGACGACGAGACCTACTGCTCGATTGATCCAGATGAAGCCCCTGGGAGAAAGTACTGCTTATTGGGACATGTAATATCGCTATTTCGAGATCTCGAAATATCGAAATCTCGGTTACAAAATATCTACAATTCGATATTATGTTTTTTTCCTAAAAACGATGAATGGGAAATACTAAATTCGCATTTATTACTGAATAAATATCCATACACAAATTTCATAAAAAATATGAAACGGCATTTTAAGAACATTTTAGAGAGCTTAAATGCACATCAAAATTTAAACATAAAAAAGTTAGGTTACGCATCCCATACACAAATTACTCCTTATAAAACGTCTCAACCAGACGTGGCAATAAATAAAACTGCTGGATTATGATTTGTGATAGATATTGTGATTTCTAAAGTAATCACTAAGGGGGATAGTTGGTTAAAATGATTTAGTAAATTTTGTTAGCCCTTGGAGGCTTAGTTAATGGATGAGATATTTTCTGCATGGCTAAAAATATGCTTACTGCAGCGTTTTAAAGGTAATTAATAAATGTTGTAAGTGTTAACCACTGGATACGTACACTAACGACCTTAAAATGTTTACTATCCTAAATGTCAATATTATTGATATTTTGTGAAGTTCAATATCTTATTCATAAATATTTAAGATTTTAATTAGTAGGAATCGTTCGCAAAGTACTAGTTAACCATCGGAACAAATTTGGTTAAGTAATTTATTGAATTCGCACGTTTTATCACATTTTTAGTTTTTTTCGATATTTCGATATTCAAATATCGATAGTGAGTATGCTCAATAACGAAATATCGAAATCGAAAAAAGTCATCGATATTCCATGCTCCACTATTAGTACTATTAGTACTGCTCATGTACTAATAGAAAAACGTTTAAAGATTCTTTCAAATTCAAGCCGAAGTCAAGATTCCCTACAAAGCACATAATCGGGCAAGAATTGGACTCATTGGGGGAGCGTTTCAAAGCCGTTCGTGACCACGGCCACCATGACCTCGGAGATACATCTGAGCAATTGTATAAAGAAGATCTTGACACCTTCTATTAAAAATCTTAATGTTCTTTTCTGGCCGGACACAGGAACATGTCATTATTTAACAGTTGTTGTGGACTACCTGAGGTTGAAAAGAATCGAATTTCATGAAAAAGGATAATGCACCCAACGTCCCTCAGGCAAGACAAATTGACAGATTTTGGGCTTCATGCAAGAGATAATATAGTTATAGAACAAAACCAGTCGAAAACTTGAGAGGATTCCGTCATATTTGGACACGGATCTCAAAATAGGTAGCGAGAAAGAGTGGCAAAGCACTTTTTGGGACTGCTGGACCAAAAATTCGCCAGATATTAAGAGGATGGGGGTGTAAGGACCGTATCAAGCAAAAAATCGAATGGTGAACCTTGCTTAAGATCCCTGAAAACTTCTTTGGAATTAATTAAGTTTTTCGGATTTTACGGGCATTATTTCAAAATTTACTTTAGTTTGTAACCACACCCTACATCAATTAAATTAACAAATTATTTACTTACCATATAAAGTAGCGAAATAAAGTAGTTTCGGTATTTCTGCTCCAATTTAAAAACAGGAACTAATTTTTTCCATATTTAACGTTTACACGTAACTTAACATCCCACAGGAAAATTATTTTTTAAGTGAATAAGTATGAATAATATTTCTGTAATGGAAATAACCCAAAACTATACGTCATCTTTTAAGCACTTTACTGGGGAGAGGTTGAAATCGTAGTGCCAAAGAAATCCCAGTGCGTTAAATGATTTAAGAAGGGGTCGTGGCCCTACGAGAAGAACCACCAAAAAGAAAGGGCCTTTTTACCTTTCTTCTGAGAAATGTGCGATAAATTTAACCGAGTTAGAACCCACGCCGCGAGTGTAGAATACTTAACTGGAGAGGTTAAAAATTCCACACGGAATTCAACCCGTACCCTTTTTACCTATATATGTGTAATCCAGGCTAATCGTGTAACATGGAAGACATGTATATATCAGGAAGTAATGGAGAATACTTATATTTAAATGTGCACTTTGTCCTATATTTTGCCATGGCACATATTATTCATACACTTACAGATAATAATGTAGCCCTTTTGAAAAAATAAGTGCACACTGAATTCTAAATTAAGTTGAGCAGTATTGTGATTTGCTGCATACAAGGGGCACGTTACGTATAGATTTATGTATGTAAATATATAGGTATATGTACATGTGGGATTTAAGATGTACTACAAAGCAGAATTGTGTACATATTTGCGCGATTTGAAATTCATATATGTATTTATCTCGTCAATTTGTTGAGATATTGACAGGTATGAATAAAAAATAGTAAATACTGCATAGTCTTGCCCATTATCGAATGGAAGGTGCCACAGAAAATTCCGCTCTTGCTTGACTTCATAATCACGTGATGCAAGTGCCGTAATCATAGCACATTTCAAGTTATTTCATAAATAAATTAAATACCTCGAGATTTATTAAATCTTGAAATTATCAACTTACCCTATCAAATTTTGTTGAACTTGAACGCTCAATTACGATTTGTTAAATCTCGAAGTATTTAATTTATTTAGTAAATATATTAGAGTAGCTAGGGCTCTATGATGGGCGTGACTAATGCTCAAGCGGCCAAATTTTGAATTTGAGCCTATAAACCCAGCCATTCGATAATGGGCAATAGCAAGCATTCTCAAAATTTTTATTCATGCAAAGGCGACTTTTTACTTGAATTTTGTGAAGCAAAAGCATTTACTCCCTTTTATGCATACCAGTCATTAACGTGAAATTTTGCAGATTCGTAGCTCAGAAAGATTTTAGTTGTATTCAGGTCCTAGTTTTGAAATGTATAAAAAGGTGAAAGGTCATGCTTTAAAAAAAGACTAACTATTGAGGCACCCCCAATAATTTTTTTCTTTGGTGGTTTTATTTTTTTCCGAGAGGTAATGCAATTCTTATCAAGTTGTCATGTCGAACTCCACCGTGTGTTTTTATTTTCGGCCACAATCAGGGTTGCGATTGGTCAGTGTACGCTATTTGATAAAAAGGCATGCCGAAAATTATGCCTTTTTACCGTAAATGCATTTTTCAATGCCGGATTGCCGTCAACCGTGCCGTAAATGCCATAAACTAAATCCATGGTAAATTTGTCAGAATCTTTTGTAATATAAAAATATTCAAAATTGACTTCCAATGTGATCGTATAAAGTGCAACCCTCGGATTTGGTTGAAATTTTGAAATTACGTGCTCTATGTCAGTAAAAGCTACGTTTCTTGAGACATTTTGTGCGATGGTAAGAATTTGGCAAAAGATTTGAGGGCAAAGTTGAAAAATATGCGATTTTTAGCATTGGAGGAGAATTGAAATTGAGTTTACTTAGTCCGGCACGTAAAAAATCGCATATATTTCAACTTTGCTCTTAAATATTTTGACAAATCCCAACCATCGCACAAACTGCCTCAAGAAACGTTTCTTGTATTGACTTGGACCACGTAAATTCAAAATTTCAGCCACGTCGGCGGGTTACACTTCACACCATCGCATTGTTAGTAAAACTTACTGACTTAAAACTAGTGATAAAGTCTCCCAATTTTATCCACGGGAATGAAACTTTCCCGACTTTTATCAACCCTTCGCGCAATTCTACCCGCTCCCGAAATGTCGAGCAGGTCGTGATTATATAAATATTTACATGCAGAAAATTAACAAGCTTAACTCTTTCTTAACAAATATCCTGAATTGTATAATCGTCCTTTCATACGTATGTATGTAAATTATAGAAACTGCATTTTTTTCTAATTTCACAGTCGTCCGTTCCGACATCCTGGACAAAATCCAAAGTTGGAACGCTACCCTGGGTAATTTTGTCTCTTGTAATTTTAACTATATAATTATTAATGTACTAAAATCTATCAAATCAAAGCTCGCAGTTAAAGTTGGCCAAGATGCTGTAGCGCATGCGATGGCTGTCGAGCACATGGCTACCGGCCTGGTCAATTCAATTCGGCGGCAAGGTCTCACCATCGTGAATCACCTCCATAGCTACGCCCTCAACCAAGTGGACCCCTTGAAGCAAAACACCAACAACGGGGTTCCCAATGTTACAAATTTTAATCTCATTGATCAAAACCTCACCACATTTATCAACTAAAGTTCCGACGGTAGCAAAACCTTGGTGAGTCGTACCCATGATGAATTAAGCGCAATTCTGTCCGCATTTGTTAGAAAAGTTCGTGTCAGTATTAAGGAAACTATGGACGAAATTGCCATCAGAATAGAAGCAAGAGAGTTAAATATCGATGAGAAACACATGGCGGCAGTCAAGGTGGAACGACTCCAACAAAGCATCCCCTCTTCTGGATTAGCAACTACGCAGAAGATTATTAACCGAAGCACTTCCCTAACCTGAGCCATATACTCGAGCACTTTAACAATTCAGCAAGAAATTACAAGTTTTCTCCTGAATGCAAAAGCTCTTGAGAGCTAAATTATTCAAAGCAGAATTCCTCAATTTTATAAAATCGTATCATTATTCAAATCTAACATTTTGATAGTTGACAAGATAAGCGAATACTGGAGTACCGACAAATGGATAATTGAGTCAAGTAGCGATGAGGAAATTCAAACTCGTTTTGACATAATTTTTGACATGAAAAAATTAAACACATAATTGTAACTCTTTTAGGAGATTAAGTTATCCATTTCTTAGTGATTTCCCATATTGATTAAGTTATTGACAGTGGTGAAATCAAATACTAAATACACAAATAAGGGGTTAAATTTACTAATTTCTAGGTACGTCATTGTTTATTGCGAATAATAACATATCTTTACTTTCAAAGAATGGTAATACAAATACAAATAAATTGTTACCAAATATAAACGATATATTTATATAGGATTTATTTATTATACGTTTTGACAAGATGGTGGGTGGACTTGATTAAATTAACTTGATTAAATTCAAAATCTATCGACATCTTGCTTCACATGAAGCAAAGCTTTACGCAGAAATTCCTCAAGAATTCTGACAAACTGTGCCGCTATCAGTGTCCAAGAGTCCGGATTTGCTTTGTATTGATCTTTATTAAGGGGTGAAACCCCTTTATAAGATTGATATGTCCGTCCGTCTGTCTATCTGTCTGTCAGTCCGTCTGTCTGTCCGCGTGATAACTCAAGGTTCAACGGTTCAACATGCATAACGGTTCAACATGTTGACTTGAAATTTGGAACATAAATAGTTCATACAAAAACAAAGGTCATGTTCGAAGATGGACACTGTAGATCACCTCATAGGTCACCAAAGGTCACTAATGTTAAATATGATGCGTATGTCAATTTGAACTGAAATTTAACCCCAAATTCAACGGTGGCATTCATTTTGACCTTTAGGAACATGAAATTATTAATTGACTGTTTGTTAACTGTAAACTGACACGAAATGTTAAATTTGAGGTATATGTCATTTAAAATGCTCAGGCTGCTGAAACAGACGATGGTTCAGAAAATATAATTTAGTACTTTGCAGACGAAACGTTACAGCTTGTGTACTTACAATGCAAGTCTTTTACATGTAAAACTCCGATTTGGATGAGACCGACACCAAAAAACCAAGCAAAGAATTAGAATCAACGTTTCTTTTGGCAGTTATTATAATGCTCAGGTTGTGACGAGATATGACCTGACGAAGTGACGAAAATCGGAGCACCCACTCCGGTGCGAGTATCATCTCACCGGTTCTCGGAATATTTTTGGCACTTTTGAATAACAGCTCCCCACACCGTGGGTGAGTTAACCCTGGCTTGGTGGCCTTTTGCATGAAATAAGTATGTGCATAAACGTACATAAGACATTTTCGTCTTACTTCTCATACCTCATCCTTGGCCTTTTGTGCGTCTTGGGTGACTTCTACGTATTTTCACAGGAAGTGGTGCTGCCAGTACCTCTCTGGCCAACCTACTAATAGCAAGTACACACAGTGGCTGCGGAACCGTGGAGACATTAGCGTTGTAGGATAAGACAGCCATCCTATACTACAACGCCAATATCCCCACGGTTCCGCAGCCACTGAGTACACATAATAATGAAATCCTCCTAATCCTCCTAATCTTGCCAAATAACTTCCACGCCGTCATGCCACGTTTCAGCACTTAAAACCGGGCTGATTTTCGCCATGGGGCAAAATACTAGAATATTTGGTCACGCAAATAATTCCCGGATTGTGGGTATTTTGAACAACACGCTTGATTTGTTTGAAACAATTTAAACAATGTACAACAGGGAAAATAATCATAATAATGAACTATACAAACGATAAATTAACATATGGTGGATGAGGTTAATACACTGGAAATTTATTGGATTTCTTTATTTACAATTTTTACTTTAACAAACATGATTTGTAAAATGTAAAATGTCTATGCAGGTAGAAGTAGATGCTGACCACGTAATTTTAAATACGCAATAGATTCGTGCAAATTTTGATACATATTACCATTTGCATATCATTCTACTCCTTAAATTCCTCTTACATCTCAGAATTCCATTATTTCTACAACTATTGATGATTTTCAATAAATTAAAATATGCCGTGTTTATTAGTAATATCACACCTGCTCTAATGGCATGGCGCACCTCAAACACAAAAACAGGTAGCGCAAGGCCTATGGCAATTCCCCAAATAATAAAAAACGTCGCAAAAGTTCCCTCAAATCCTAAGGAATCTACTTCCTCAAATTTTCTAGGTTTTCCCAAATCCCTGTCCTCCACTGGGTCACGCCCTTCATTAATCCGCGCTATCAACTCTTGCTCAATCCTGCCGTGAACGCCACTTTCTACGAAAGATTTAAAATATACCGGAATTTTAGAGATCCCCGTCATTCTAAAGGCCACACCGTACGAGGAAGATTCTAAAATCTGCTTCCCTTTGTAAAACTTTCTCCAGGGGTAGCTCTTCGAAAGGAAAACATACTCTGCATCAATGACGTCGGACTTTACGATGTAAACGGATTTTCCGCATTTAATTATCTCTGACTCGATTTTTTCTTGCATTTCTGTTAGATTTGTGTTCTTCTTAAGATAGGTCATATTTTTTGGGTGGTGCGAATGTATCGGTAGGGACAAGCTTAAAAGGAGATTATAATAATTCCTAAGAAAGGAGTTTTCTCGCCAGGCATACATTATGTCTTCAAATCGACTCAGAATATAGCTTAGGAGCTCAGGATTACAACTGGTAGGAGAAAACCCTTTATCCTTTGATTTAATCGACAGCAGATTGAAACAGTCGTCCCTCTTATGGGGATTACTTCTTGGGTCGAATTCGAATGAAGTAATTACGGCATTGAAGTACCACATGGTCAGATTACCCACAAACCTTAGCTCTTTGGCGATCCTAGAATCCACAATGGCTGGTAAGTCCGATCGGAAAAAGCGTTCTGTCGACTCAAGTGATAATTTCAGACATATTAGTTCATGAAACGTTTTTGGTTCAAAAGATGGCAGTGGAGCGTTAAGTTCAGAAATCATTAAGCCGTTGTAGCAGTTCGTTAGGAAAATAGACATTAAGCACCAGGAGCCAAGGATGAGACGGAAATAGGTTGCTCGCTCAATTTTCTTAGCCATTTGCCCTGGCTCTTCAAACATTGTGGCCAATATGAAAAGCCATGCTGAAAACGACACCTTTTCATAACCCCCGAAAAATTTATAAACTGAGACAGATGTGATTACAACCACTAAGCTAATTATCAACGCAACCCACAGATTTGGTTGGAAAGGGGCGACATATATCTTGAAACTGATGAATTGCTCCCTATAACAGGTGAAAAACTGAAAGCCTGTACTTCTCGTGATAAGCGGCATAACTGGGACTAGGTTTGCGTATGCCAGATAGTTCTCGCTACCGAGCTCATAGTCAAATTCTAATCTTGCAACCCTTATGGGGCAAGATGGATTGTTTTGCACGATAGTTAGATTATGCAATTTTGATAGCGCTGCCTCAGTCCAGTCAGCCATCGTGTAATTTTCTTTACGATCAAACAGATTTATGTTACCCATTTTTAGCTTGACAGAATTAATAATTTCTGTACCATAAAGGAGATCATACAAAGATCGAGGCATTCTGAGACACAATACAGTTGGCCAAGTGGCGATAGTAGACATGCGTTGATCCCAATTAGTAATTTGACGGCAGTCTAACCAAGTCGCGTTAGTATGGGCCATAACGCAAACACTGTTGGTATAGTTGTCTTCTGCAAGGTACGATACAGCGAGGCGGTAAGTGTTGAATAAATCCGGAATCCGGTCAAATTTCAGAGGAAAGTTAAACTCGTTTTTCCTCTTTGTTGTAATAATTATCACAAATGCGTCGTTGCCATACTGGAAAAACTTTTTTTCATACGTTCGTCGCTCTGAGCCAATGTTTTCCTTTCTGTACAAATGATATTTATGTCTGCTAACTGCCATGGTAATCCATTCGGATAAGTCTACACTTGATATTGACAATTTATGATCAGCATTTGACATAATCAGATCTTCATACAGGAGAAAAATCAATTGCGGTAGGACAGTTCGTGACCGTAGTATATTTATAGCAGGGGAGGTTGACTCATTTACTTTAAGACTAACAGGAAAGCTAGTAACCTTAGAGGGCACTATGTAATTAGCAAAGTCAATACCGTCGTGGACAATTTGCAAATCGCAATTGTATATATTTTTCAGTAAGTGAGCTATATGGGCGTGGGAAATTGACAAACGGTTTAGCTCGGACTTTACTAGCGTTGCAATAATTAAGACCAGTATTTTTTGCGTCAACATTTTGAACTAGTAGGGGTCCGCTTAAAGAAACAGGTATTCACATGAAACAGGGTTTCTGGTAAATTTCGGGTGAATTAGTTAGCTATTCATATTGTTTGAAAAAATAAGCCCCCACAAGCAATATAGAATTAGTTTAAGCAATTCTATAACAAGTTTGTCGTGGTTAGATTCGTATCGTAGTGTTTCAAAGGTAATTATTTAGAAGGATTTACCTTGGGTTTCTCTAAAATTTTAAAACAGCTTTTTTCTAGGTTTCGCGCAGTAAGCGCGATTATATGCCTCATAAACCTGTACTTTTGGCCAGCGGACATGGCAATAAGTTTGAGTGAAAAATACAATTATTGTAATTGTATGCCATCATGCGATGTTTTAATTAATCCAATTTCATTTCATATATGGAAAGGGTATTATAGATTCCCTAGTTCTTCTTTGGGTTCCTCCTGTGCAACACGTATCTCTCCTCGCTCTGCATCTGGATCCTCTTCCAACTGGGACCCGGGTGTGCAAGGGCACACAAAGTGTGTCCCAAGGCCTTTTCGCCATGTCAGCCTCGTCCACTCACACCCCCACCTGCGAGCCTGGTGAAACCCCCTACCACACCAGCAACGACAAGCTGAGCCATCAGGCGAAGATGGATTCACCGGACCCATTGCAAGGATGATCTACGCCTTGGAGGGACTCCCCCACGTAGGTTTTTGTTTGGCATATCGGGGTGGTGACCTTGGGGAGTGATTGGTAGAAGAGTGGGGAGGGGGTCGTGCATGGCGGAGGGCAGAATATTCGGGTCTGCGGGGGTCCTATGTTGTGATGGCGGAAGGGGCAAGTGGGGGGATCATTGGCCCCGGCTACGGCTTCCATGGGGGACGTGGGTGGATCCCAAGGGCCCGTGGATACCCCCCCCCCTACAACCTTCAACTGCTTGCTTCCGCCTGCCGACAGACCCTCATTTGGATATCACCACAACCCCATGGAATTCGTCTATGCATCCCTGCCATTCATTCTCCTACCTGGGTATATGGTAATTGGCCGAATGGTGTATTGGGTCACCTTCCCAATACATGTAGAGGATTTCCGAGACCATCATCGGCTTTCCTCTACACCCATACTACTTCTGCTACATATTATCATCAGATTTTAGCTTGCCATGTTAATATAGTGTGTAATTAGCCTGTATTGGTGTGCCGAGTGCTACTTGTGGATTATGCCCACAACTGAGCACACACTTTACTAATGATTTGATTTGTAAGATTATGTATGTATGCAATTATAATGATTTTGTATGTAATGAGTGAACGATATGATTGTAAAAGCTTGCGCTACATCAATCTCGAATAAACCAACCAGCCTACCTATCTAATTAATAATTCCAGATACAGTTTCAACAAAATATTACTCTTTCGTCAAAACGTGTTGTAAGACAAACAAACGACTACAAACCTAGTTACGCTTTACGACAAAATTACATTATATGGGTGACTTATTTTCTATCCTGGCAAATAGTTAAAGTTGATCCTATCTACTTTTGGGCCTAATCGGACCGCCCCTATGCTCCAGGGGTGTGGTCAGGGTAAAACGAGATTTTTACAGAAATTTAACCTAGAGATGAAACAGAGTGAAATTATGAGTTCTCGCTGTAGCGTGGGCGTGTTTGGGGTAAAATGAAACAATAAAATCGATGGTTGTGGTGAAATGAGTTAAAAAACTGATGATTCGGGTGAAATGAAATTTTTATGGCAATTGATGGGTAAAGAGAATAAATTAATTAATCCTCCCCGCATAGGAGGATTCACCGAAGCTACTTCCGTATGCGATGGTTTATTCAATTCATTTTATTGATTTCATTTTATTCAATTCATATTACGGAACTTCAAATAAATAAAATAGTTCAATCGTTAAAATATTCATATTTCTATACGTCTATAACAACTAGACGGTAGAGGAGTGAGAAACTTTTGAAGCACAGTGTGCATTCATTAAAATAATGAACAAAATATCGCGTGTTAAAATGATGGATATTCAACCTGCTTATGGAAGTTACTTGGGGATAATTTATCAAAATGCTCCTGAATGTCTTGCAGTATGGGCCGAATGGCGTATTGGGCCACCTAACCAATACATGTAAAGGTTTTCCGAGACCATCATACGTTTTCCCTTTACACCCGCAGCTGCATATATTTCGTCATTGATTATGGAATTATCATATACATTTGGAATGGCATGTCTTTAGCCTGTATTGGGATGCTGGGTGCTACTTGTGGATAATGCCCACAACTAAAGACATACTTTTAGAGATTAGTTGATTTAAAATGAAATCATGTATGCATGAACTTTGTATGAATTTGTATGAAATGTATGAATGATGATTGTAAAAGCTAATATGCTACATAAATCTTGAATAAATACCTACCTACATAAATATAAAATAAGAATATATTACAGATTTACTAAACCTTTAAATGTACCGGATTCTTGCCTATTTGTTGAAATTGACGGGGGCAATTAAGTGAAACTGTATTTATAAAAATCTGTGATTTTTTGCATGGCGGTTTTGAAGTAAAAATCGATTAGTTAAGTAATCAATTCAGTACTCCCATTAGAAATATAACAAACCGCTTCCAATGAAGGTTACATATTTTAGCAGAAATTATACTAGAATAGCGATAGCATAAGTATATTATCTTAGTTTGTAACTCTTTCATTGGCTATAATTTATGTATAACTGGCTTCAACTTGTACTTTTTAATTTTATAAATGCGGTATAAATAAATTTAAAGAAATATAAAAAATTTTTGTTCACATTAAAAATAATGAAGGTTTGCTGGTTTTCCGACTCACATGAATAATTAATCTCCTAAGTAATATTCTCTATTAGAGTTTAATATGTAGAATAAATGTAAAAACTAGTGAGGCACTTCGTTCATTTTGGCCTAAATGTAATTGTGCACGAAAATTTCAAAATTTAAATTTGCGTTTCGGTCTCGAACTTATTTCAGAACGTTGTGAAAATTTCAATACCTATTTTCATGAAAAATCAACTTTTGTGAAGAGTTCAAAGCTAGCAATCACGAAATAAATTTTTATAAATATAAAAATTAGCTATACCGGGTTTGGCTTTACTCCAAAACGAGGTACAAAAATCGAACAAAAATCAAATTGGATATAAAAAGTAGTAGATATTATGCACTTAAACAAACTGACACTGTACTTTATAATTGATAATCTCGCAATATATATATATATTTCCGGGAATCCAATAGAAGCATAAAATTAAACGAAATAGAACTGGAAATCCTAACTCAGCTCCTCCCTTACGGAGACCTATCTCATAATGGAGAATTAGCACAAAAATTTCTTTTTTATACTATTCACAAATTAAATTTTTAACTATCTGTATACAGGTCACATATATATTTATCTATATGTATATTAACATTACTATTCAGGTGTTAAATAAATAGAATCACCAAATCTTGATCAAGCTCGTGTTTTCCAAAACAAATAAATATTTAATGCAAATAATAATGTAACCACATATGTTAATTCATTTATACATAGAAATGAATCTTCTTCTCCTTTATTAGTAAATAGGATAGAAGCCTGTCGAAAGGCCTAGATAATTTAGTTGGGCTAGGTTTGTCTGTTTGTGTAATGGGAATAAGTGCAAATCGGGCATGACAAGATTCGAACCTGGATTTCCCATCATAGCGAGACCCACGAACTGAAATCCTTTTTCCTTTTGATTTAATTGCATTGCATTAATTTTCTGCTATATGTACACTTATGTATAAATTACCTTAAGCTTAACTCCTTTCCAGGAAAATGTCGCAAAATAAAACCTCGTTTTATTAATCACGAAGAAATTGAAGATAAATACGAGTATTTTTTCACTAGGGTGGTTTATGGGGAGTGGCTTTTGGCGAGTGGCTTTCATCCGTATACCTGGTGAAGTGACTCCCCCCCCCCCAAGCGCCCTAAGCTAAGCACATATTCTTAACCTCATCAGTTCCAATCCGATAAGCCCCAGTGCCAGTGTCAAAGTCCCAGTCCGAAACGTTGTGGAGTGTGTCAATGCACATGCACTCAGAAACGACACCAAACAGCGACTCACTCGCCTGTTTTATAAGTATTAGATATTCTAATTAAGTGCTTGCTTGATTATCTATATTACAGTAATATATATATCTGTATTACTAAGGCTAAGCAAACAGTGTTGGAGATGAATGTGCATTTAAAGGTGTTGTGTCAGTACTGATTTCACTTAGGAGGGGAGCTTCACATTGTTGACTCACCGATTGCCTCCAAATTTTTACACAATTTATTACCATGTGAGAGATCGCCGATTTTCTAGATATATTATAGTCGTTGTTGGGCATATCATGTGACCCCCATGTGACCCTTATACAGGGGGTGTGGTTAACCACACCCTCATTTTTAACTCTAATATACTCGATATGGGTATCATTTAAAAGCTATTTGCAACAACTTTTCAATGATATATAACATAATAGGTCTGTGACCCTCCCCCTGACCTTGGGGTGGGGGTAAAGCAAAGGTCAAGTACTATGCATTTTTGCGACAAATCATTGTTTTTGATATCTGAAATGATCCATTATTACTTGTAAATCATTCCTGTGGGAGTGGCCCCCATGGGAGGGAGTGACCATTTTTGGCATAAATAAGATGCAACTTTTGTTTTTTAAAGTAATCTTGATGATACAATTTTATCACACCCAAGCCGAAGGCTTTTATTCATTAACTAAATGGCTAAGAGTTTTCAAAATTTGTAGCAAATTATTTTGTATTACCAATTATTTAAATTAAACAAACCTGTAAATCACCAACAAGTACATAAAAAATGAAAGATACTCAATGTTCCGCAAAATATTTGTATTTTTAGAAACGAAGCATCAAATTGCTTCAATTTTTTAGTATTGGTTTGCTGATAAGAATTTGTTAGTGAGGGTATTCACGCGTGCTTTACAATAAAAAAAGTAAAAAAATAGTAAAAATAGTAATAGTAAAATAGTAAAAAAATAAATTCGCAAAATTTTTGGTTTCAAATGGGTTTGCAAACTTGAGCATCTCAAGGACAAGTTATTGAAGAGCAAAACAGTTCGCAAAAATTAAATTATTTTATGTTGCGATGCGAACTTGCCAAGTACGCCGGAGTACACTCCGTATTATTTTAACAAATTATGGTTTGAAACAAATTTTGAAAGGTTTTAGGATTATGTACGCTGATAGTTCAATTTCATGGAATACACAGTGTTAGTAAAACGAAAAAACTCGAAACGCACTGTGTCTCTTTCAAATACTGTCTTGGAAGTGTGATGATTAGCAATTTTAGACTATGTGTTATTCGGCGGATATATCCAAAGCTATGTTATACAAATTTCAAAATATCATAATCTTTAAAATCCATTCTTAAATTTAGATTTAATTTAAATATGTACTTGAATAAAATATGGGCTAATAAATTAATCCGATTAGATCTCCACCTTATCACTATGGTTGAAATTTTAAAAGAAGAAACCTTTACTATCCTAGCTTTGCTGAAAGGTGAATTGGCCGATGTGCCAAAACTCGTTATGGAAAAATTTCAAAACCGTGCCAATTATTCAGTTTTCAACCGATTTTCGAATTTCCGAATGTTTCGGAAACCTCTGGCCGTGGGGCAAATTATATATTCCCAAATTTTGAAAATTTTGATTCCTGGATTGGAATGCCCTTGTCCGTGCGTCAAAAATGATATGCTATACGACATAGTTTCTCCATCACAGGCCAAAGTGCCGGAAGCCACACCCACTCGGAGGTGTGGTTTTTGAAAACTTGATACTTTATCCTAGGTGCCCTTGGTTTTCTGATCAACATGATGTGTTGCATGACATACTTACTCAAACTCATGCGAAAATCGCTGATAACCACACCCACTGGGGGTGTGGTTTTTAAATTATGTGCAATCTATAAGGTCAACGGTCATTTCGACAAAAAATGACAAGTGTGCAGATAAGAATAATTTGTTGGCGTTGCCTGAAATTATAAAAATATTCGGCCTATTTTTCTGACCTCCTGACCTTGATTACAGTGGGTGGGGTCAAAATTTTCAAAATTTGGTAATATATAATTTGCCCCACGGCCAGAGGTTTCCGAAACATTCGGAAATTCGAAAATCGGTTGAAAACTGAATAATTGGCACGGTTTTAAAGTTTTTCCATAACGAGTTTTGGCACATCGGCCAATTCACATTTCAGCAAGAATTAGTTTCTTCTTTTAAAATTTTCACCATAATTAATAAAGAACTTGAATAGGTTCCTCGAATAATTGAGCAAGAACAAATGTCATATTTCCCAACCGTGCGTGGCAACCTCTAGTTTAAACTTTAATAATTCTCAGAATGCTGTTATGTTCAATGTTCGTACAAATTATTTTGCTGGGTTTAAAAATTTCTTGTTGATTTGACATTTTACATTTATAAAAGATGGCAAGTACTGAAGGTAAGTTGAAATATTTGCATTAGTAAATATATAAATTTATAAAATTCGTCATTGATATTTAGGACAAGGGGTTGAAGATAAAATTCCTAATCCCTACGGAATTTTGTTACAATTCACCAAAATAGTTGGAGAACACTATCCAGATTATCCAAAGGTATACCACCAAGAAAAGATAAATGTTAATATATACATTGTATCATTTATACAGGACCTGGCCCCCACGGAGAAAGAAATTTTATTCGCAGAAAAAATGTTTGACTCTTTCTTACAAAATCTGCAGGAATTTGTTGTGGAAGAAGATGAATGTTTGACTTTAGACGGTAATATTTTATTCTTGTTATACATATTCAAATTCAATATTTAAACCATGGTTTAGTTTTACTGATTTCTTTGTACATATTTAATTAATTAAAAAAAATATATTTTGTTTATTCACCGCAGAAACGACATTTGCATGTGACCACCTGTCTGACGGTTATGAATACGACCAAAATGAACAACCCTCCGAAGATGATGACTGCGACCAAAATAATGAGCAAGATGAACAACTCTCCGACAATGAATCTGACGACCAAAACGAGCAGACTGATGACGATTACCTCGTTGAAACTCCAGCCAAAAAGAGTAAATATAAATTTGTCCCCTTTGATCGAAAACAGGAAATACTTGCTCTTTGGGAATCTCATCCAAAATGGTCCGTAACGTCTTTAAAAAAACATGGAGCAAAAGAAGTTCGGAACAAGCAAACTTTATACCTTTGGAAACGTCAAGTGAAAGAAAAACAGGACAAGAAAGAAAAATATGCAAGAATTAGTCAACATGTTTTTAACGAAATGACGGAAGCCCGAAAGTCTTTCAAAATTATTCGTGCGTCTCATTTAAGGTATTGGGCTATGCAAAAGTACATTGAAATTGGCGACGACAACTTGAAATTTAAAGTATCGAAAAGCTGGTTAGATAGATTCAAAATAAGACATGGAATTTCGAGTAGGAAAATTAACACCTTAGTTAGCAAAAGGGAAATAAAATCAGAACAAGAAATCTTAAACTCTGCAAAAAAATTTCAGGAAGGAATTAGAAATATTTCAAGTCGTTTTGATCCTGATCACATTTTCAATACGGATCAGTGCGGCTTTTCTTACGAAATAACTTCGCAACGAACCCTTACTAAAAAAGGTGAAAAAAATGTAATGGGGTATGCGCAGTCGCCGAAGAATTTATCTACTCATTCATATACAGTGCAGTATTTAATTAACCTTGCAGGAGAAGTAGTTGGTAATGTATTCATTTGTCTGCAGGAAGCTCAGGGCAAATTAGGTCCTAGTGTTAAGAAAGAAGTTGAGTCATATTTACCAAGTAATGTCACTTTAACATGTAGTACTTCTGGTAAATTGTCAACATCTTTGAATGAATATTTCATACAAAAACAGCTACTACCTTTCGTCACCAAAGACTTTCTCTATATAATAGATAGCTGGGCAGGGCAGACAAATTTTGAATCCTATTCCAAATATTTCGGAGAACAGAATGAGAAACCTAACATAACACTAAAAATAATACCGGAAAAATGCACACCTCTGGCCCAACCTTTAGACACAACATTTCATAGACAACTTAAAATTCTAGCACGTGAAATTCTAGCTGGATTGGAAGTATTTGTTAACTCGGAAGGTGTGAACCAGGATGATAATTGGACTACTCGCAAAGGAATAATTAAATTACAATCATTACTACATTTTATGATATCGGCCCCAATTTTCAAACCCATGTTACAATATGCCTGGTACTCTAGTGGCTTGACTGACGTGAAAGTAGATTTCTTAAATATGAAACAGGTATGTTTCAGCTTCACTGAAGACGAGGGAAAATTATGCGAATCTCCTGGGTGTGACAAACCTAGATTTATCAAGTGTGCTCGATGTAGGAAACGGTTGTGCATTTTTGATCTGTGGGTAACAAATCACTTTTATTTCTGTGAATGTTCACCCTTCAAAGAATAAATGTCATAATTGTCTACTACTTAAAAATACCTTATCAGTAGACTACTTTAGTTTGAGGGTAAGTTATAGCGTCAATGTATTTGTATTGGTAATGAAACCTGTCAAAATAAAATTCAATAAATTTTGCATTTATGTATATATTTTGGACAAAAGTTGACTGGCTTATATTTCACTAAAAACATAAAAACATTGGAAACCCCCAGAAAAATAACATATGTACATTTAAAATAATTCCGTGCTAATTTAGCGCAGTTCAGGGTGCAAATATTTATGAATTCCCGGTCGTGGTGTAAATCATTATCACCGCATGGTGGCAAATGTTTACCGCATCACGATAAACTGAAACCAAAACAGTGAAAAATTCACACCAGAATATTGAAAAAATTCACAAAAATAGTGACCAATTTACACCAAATTGACACCACGAAATTTGTACCTGCGTGACTACGCCGGGATATTTACGGTGAAATAATAAGATGTCTCGTGTGTTGTTGTTAGATTAATGTTGTTAGGATTTTATTGAGTATCTTTCATTTTTTATGTACTTGTTGATGATTTACAGGTTTGTTTAATTTAAATAAACCGTTGTAACGTTAGAAGTAGCTCACCCTGTAATCCAAATTTTGACAATATTTTGCACCAATGGTGCCGCATATGCGGATACAATTGATACGCAATTTTGGCATAATTTTGCATTAATGGTGCAGAATAAGCGGACAAAAGATGCACATCGTGACAAATTAGAAGTAAAAATTCTAGTTATTTTTTTCGGGCCTTATGCACGTTTGGTGTGTTTTGCATCTATGTTCTCAATTGTTTGGCACTATTTTGTGTTACCGACTGTTCGAGACCAATGGTACTACTAATTTGCTAAAATTTGCACATGGGGCAAATTAATTAGCATCAATTGATGCAAAAACTTCGCGAACAGACAGACAGACAGACGGACAGACGGACAAGAGGAATTCAATAGCTCCTCTGGTACGCAGGGTGAGCTAATAATGGATCATTTCAGATATCAAAAACAATGATTTGTCGCAAAAATGCATAGTACTTGACCTTTGCTTTACCCCCACCCCAAGGTCAGGGGGAGGGTCACAGACCTATTATGTTATATATCATTGAAAAGTTGTTGCCAATAGCTTTTAAATGATACCCATATCGAGTATATTAGAGTTAAAAATGAGGGTGTGGTTAACCACACCCCCTGTATAAGGGTCACATGGGGGTCACATGATATGCCCAACAACGACTATAATATATCTAGAAAATCGGCGATCTCTCACATGGTAATAAATTGTGTAAAAATTTGGAGGCAATCGGTGAGTCAACAATGTGAAGCTCCCCTCCTTAGATTATATGAACTGATTACATTGGAGGAAGACACGAGGAGGTGAATTATGAGTCTGAAACGAGATACTGGTCAAATCATGAGGGCCTCATGATGAGGCCCTGTTCTGGTTTTTGCAAAGAATAACTACGACTTTGTGGCGGATTAAACAGTGGCGGATTAAACATGTAGAAATATTTATTTTAGCATATTTCGAAACTAAAAAAATTGTACTTCTAGAAAACAAAAGAACAACGAATTTGCAGATTTGTGATTTTTTTACTATTTAGCGTCTTGTTACTACCTTGTACGATACAGAGTTAGCATTAGGGATGCAACGAGTCCTAATTTTTGAAACCGAGTCGAGTTCGAGTACTCGGCAAAATTTTGGACCGAGTACTCGAACTCGACCGAGTTCGAGCACTCGGTAAAACTCGGTCATCGAGCGCTCGAAAAACCGAGTTATTTCTCATTTTCTCCCCAAAATACGGCAATCGTAAAGTGCATTTTCACTTACATAATGTCAACAACTTACATAATGATAAAAAGGCGTTAATATAAAGAAAATGTACCAAGATAATTATTTTTACATTCTCGATTTTATGGAAGAGATCGAAATTTGGAGTAGAGCTCCACATTTATTTCGTGGTATTTACTTGTTTTACCGTAAAATATTAATGACAAAACTCGGCCGAGTTCCAAAGAAAACTCGGCCGAGTTCGAGCCCACAAAAAATGCGCCGAGTTCACCGAGTACCGAGTCTAACCGAGTACTCGTTGCATCCCTAGTTAGCATTACATATCCAGATTACTTGTTTCGCTAATCAATCCATGGTGCATAATTTCGACCGCTATGGCCGCCTCCGCATCCGTGAAAAAGCGTCATACGGCCTACGCATAATTCGGTGCACGATCCCCCAGTTATGTTCCCACCGCCGAGGTGGACTGGAGCGAAAAATGTTCAAAACAGAATTCCTCCCTCTTATGAAACTTCATTTAAAAATTTCTGAAAAGTTGGCATGTGTCCCCTTTAAATTTAGTGCCGAGTCGCAAAATCTCGTAGAAAGTAGATCTCGACGGGTAACTTGGATGAACCAGGTACAATTGGTCCTCACAGTGACGGCGTACGTTAGCGTAAATGATCCCTTCTCAAGAATTAAACCGTCAAACCACCTTACCTAACGACGAAGTTAAACTTATTCAAACTATTCGATCGCGTTTGGAATTCGCTCATATGGACTCAGCGGAGAAAATATTTTATGCTGCGGATCCGCACACCAAGTATTGACGTATAATTGCATACAAATTTGTAGCAATTTATTCGTCCAATAAAAAGTTATATAAGTGCAAAATTTGGGAAAGGAAAATGATCAGAAGCTTATGGGCCACGGCTTAGTAAAAAAAGTTTGCTCAGGGTCCATTTCGCTTCATGCATTATGATATCTCTCGAACACGGCTTGACCGAATTGAATGAAATTTGCAGGATTATATATATAAGGGTGTTGAGGAGTATTTAAGTTCATATCGTGAAGTTCCCAGTTATAACAAATTAGTAAGTTGTGACGTTATATGTCAAAAAGTGACATCAAAAAAGTTTGCTCACACATTGAGTTTCGTTAACTATTTCGGTAATTTTCGGAAGTATTGTTTTATCCCTCATTCCAGACGTCAAGTTTTCACAGGTGAGTGAGCAAATAAAATAAACAAAACAACTTATTTTTTTTTTAATTTTGAACATGTCTCTCGCCTTTGCCAGTTAAAATTAATTATTATTGGTTCTTAATTTCTTAATTACTTATTCAAACAAATCACAACATACTATAAATTGGGGTTGTAATGTAGGGCGTTAGCGATTTTTTGGCGACGGACTGAAGTACGACATTCTAGTGATAAGTTCTAAAAGAGATCGAAGAATTGGCTCGCAACTTATTATTATTTATTTATTTATATTGGTATGAATGAGTGATTATGTACGAATGATTTTTATTATATTGTATGTATATAGTTACATTTTTGCTTATTCACAGTTATAGATACTTAGTGTCATGGCTTTTAAATCAGTTTTTTGTTAAACTGATATCCATTTACACTTAAATAAAGGCCGAAATGAAATGTAACTCGTCGGATTTAGCTAGCCGGATTGATATCTGCCGGGAGTCCCGATTCCCGGGATTCAAAATATGGTCCGGGATTGGATTCCTTACTATTTATAACTTAACTATGTATGTTTAACCAATTTGAGCCCTTCTTTCTACTCTGTCTCATCCCCATCTTGCTCCTTTGCCTTTGCCAAGTAAGCTCCAAAATATATACAGACACAGGCTAAAAATCCAATCGGATAGATAATTCTCGTCACAAAGTCGATCCTACGACTGCACACGTGCTTATCTTGCGACCCGTTAAGATCGTCGCATCCCTTCCCACAGTCGCGTGAAATGAGCACCACGACAAACTCCAGGATTCCCAGGAGAATAAATCCAGTACAGAAAGTGTCCCACATGTCCAGGGCGGTTGTATAGGAAATAATAGCCGAAGGTCTGGCTGGTCCAGTTAGGATGGACCACTTGCAATAAAAACTGGCCCCGCAGAGTAGTAAGGCACGTGCCATGATCAATCCACTGTTTGACGGTGTTATCCAAGTCGAGACCCAAATTAGTAGGATGGACGTTATCATGGGGATAAAAAGTTTAGATAGATATCGGTTGAGTTCTCGAGCGAAGAGGAGATCCACCCTGAGACAGCTGTAGGTTCCTGGAAGAAGATGAAATTTCTAATTACTCGAGGTATTCAAAAGTTAGAAAAAAAACAAAGTTCGCAACTTAGCAAAAATTTTCCTAAAAAGTTGCAGACGAAAAATGATTTGCGAAGTTGCTCATCTCCAAACCATAATTCGTTCGATCATTCGACCGTCCGCAGAATATTTTCAAAGCTTCCTTCGGATACGAACATACTTAGTCGTGAATAGCCTTACTATTTCTGGTGCAAATTAATTATAGTTTTATGGGATCTATAAATTAATTACCCGTGTTAGTTCTTGAGTCGCAATAGTCTGTCTTAAACTGTTGCAAGGCAAAAGAAGGTAAGTGTAGATCGGATGTGAGTTGGACTGGATCCACTGCTTTCCACTTGAAAATTATATCATCCGTTGTGAAGCCATCTATAAAATTGGAGTGAAACATATTGATATCTGCCGCCATCTAGCCTCTGCAAAAATGCCAACTTACAACTCGCCATCCGCATACAACACGTCTGTTTGTCAAAAGGATACAAAACGAAGATCATGGGGCACGACCATTTCACTGTAATTCTACAAATTAAGGTATGCCAGGCAATTATTTAGAAGCACATAAAAATACACTATTAAAAGTTTGCTATAGTCAAGTGGTTCTTTATCAATACCGTTTTGGAAGAGTCTTATATGTATACGGTTTGGTATTGATTTAATACCTGATTTCTAAGAGGGTACATATAATTATATTATTAAGGGTACCTGGAACTGTGTAAGACTTCACCGTTCGGAAACACCCGGTAATATTCGTTCGGCGTTATACCGGCGTGTTTCGAGTATTCCAACTCGTTTGAGAAGAAGAGGTCCGGCTACCACAATGTTTTTCCAAGCGTGGTCGCTGGAAGGGTTATATAACGGTGGGCATCTGAATAAATAAACATTATAAATTGGTAACAATATTATGATAAGATTTAATTTATACTTATAAAGGATAAGATTGATCATAACTAATCAGGTATTTAATCAATATCAAGTGGCATTCATATATGACCCTACCAAAATGGTATTGATAAAGAATATCGCATGGTATTAAGTTGGTATTAAAGTTATACCATAACAGCAACGATTTATACCGAATGATATAGTTTTAATATTAAATGGAAGAAGGGTCAATACCACGAAATCAATACCCGCGTGATTATCCCAGACTTCTAAGAGTGAACGGTGCATATATTTGCAACTGGTATTAATCCAATTATTTATTTCGAAAACTGGGCATGATTTAGCCTCTCGCCGAAAAAGGCAATACCCCTGTCCGGGACAATCTTTCCAAAAAATATTTAGTTCTGTACTCTTAGAAATCAGATATTAAATCAATACCAAACGGTATTCATTTATGACTACTAAAATGGTATTGAAAAAAATACCGTACGATATTAAATCGGTATTAAAGTTATACCATAGCATGCTATGGTAGAAATCATTACTGCAGTAATGATTTCTACCAAATGGTATAATGTTAATACCAAATGGTAAAAAATTCAATATCGCGAAATCAATATTAATACCCGCGTGATTATACCAGACTTCTAACACTGTGTGCATCTACCTGTTGATTCGAATTTAGGACCCTCATCCAACCACTGCATTCTAAAAGTGAGCTGTGTCTTGTAAACCTTTAAAAAAGGCAAATCAATAGATATTTATAAAAATATTTAATTGAACCGTAATTAATTTGAGTGTTGCCTATTTCCCACCTAAAACACCCAGTGCGAAATGGGGAGAAGTGGGAAAATGGAAAGAAAAGTGCCACCTAGCGTATATCGCATAGGAACTAACGTTTTTCCCATTTCCTACTGGTTTTGTGGGTGGGAAAAACTGTTTTTTCCCATGTTTTCCCACCGTCCGGTAAAATGTAGTTTATACCACGTGCAACACTGAATTGAACGGAAAACCAACTATATTTTTCTCACCATTTTTACATCGTCCAATTCTGGAATTGATCTGATATAAAAATTAACGCTGACCACGGTGGGAGATGATCCTTAAATTACATAATACTTAATTATGTTACAAATATTATGAATTAATAATTACAATCGCTACCATTTTCTCCGCTGGGTCGCATATTGCCGTCATAACTTTGCAGTATTTTTTCAATGATGACGTTATCCTTGACGGAATATGTGGTCGTGGAAGCTTGAGTTGCAAGTGAACTAAATTAAGTCAAAATTTAAAATTGTGATATAAATACAGAAAAGATATTCACTTTGCAAGTTCGCATCGCAACATATTTTTATAAAATTGTTGCAAACTTTTTTGCTCATGAAAACAAGCTCTTGAACATGTTTCACGAGCTCCGATTTTCAACTAAAAATTTTTCGAATTTGCCAACTTTTCAACTATTTTGCGGAAGTTGCAACCTTCCGAAATATTTAATTAGGCTTGAATACCGTTATGTTAAGGTAGTGAAAAATATATTATTTAGCATTTATAGCATAATTTGTGCTACCTTGCAAAAAGTAGGATAAATGCAACCTTTATGACGAACATTTTCGCGAAAGAATTTTGCAAATTTGTGATCTTACAATTTCTATTATGGAAACTATTACACAGTTATTTATTTAAGATGTTGTTTCAACAGCTGGTAATGATTTACTGGACTGATTTTACCTAACCTTGGATTAGATGTGAATATTTGCACATTCGCAAACTGCGTGTCACTCTCTCACTCAAAGTTAATTAACACGAATCAAGTTTGATTACTTGAAGTGGACCGAGTTCCTGGAAATGGGACGAATAAACAACAAGTTTATTTTTGGATGCTGCATCTCCTTCTATTACGTCTCATTCTCTGTTTTTGATTGCAATGACGCTTATTTCAATCTTTGTCACAGTATGTACTCGGTAAAGAAAACAACAATTTGTTTTTCAGCGTTGATAAGATTACTTGGCAAGATAAGGAGAGAAATGCGTTGCAGAGAACTGGATCAGTGTTTTGTTGTTGGGGTGGGTTTGTGCAAATTTGCAAATATATTTATTTGCTGTACATATTTATGAAAATAAGGCTATCATTACATATGTACCAATGTAACTAAATACATATGCCTGTCTCTTATGAGTAAGATATCCAGGCGATATCCACTTTATTTTGATAATTTCTTATCAGATACTTATGTAGAATGTAATGATTTTTTAATTAGCATGTAGACCTTGTCGTACTTGATGTATGTAGGCAATACTCGCGCAATTGATTTTCATTAAAGATCTAATCAATGAAAGTAAATTTATGCAAACTTTATTGTATGACATCAATGACGAATTAGAATGCTAAACAGAGCACGTCTGATTAATACGTTTGAGGTGTAGCTTAATTTTTAGAAAGAAGTGATGTAAATATGTCACATTTCGCAGAAATGGGAACATCTTTGTAAATGAAACTCTGCATAAAAAAGTTTCACTAAGAAATAGTGGTATCAATCTTGTAAAAATATATATCGCGAAAAATTGTGCAATTAAAAGAAAAGTTAGCAGTATTAGCTAGGGGGCTTAGCCAGTTTTTGAGCTACAAGCCTAAATCCGCGATTTTTTTTGCGAATTTTGAGGAATTTGATTCTAGGGCTAAATGTCAAGCTATTTGTTCAACTTTTATGAACGATTTATTTATTAATCTGTAGTTATGTCCATATCTCCCAACAAAACGTGAAAAACGCTGGCTAAACTACCTAAATATTTTTTTAGTTTTGCGAAATATATTGTGCGAAATATAAAATAATGATTATCGTAATTTTTTCATAACTCTATTTTTTCTAATTTCAGTTATATATAAATATATTTTATGCATTTAAATTTTTAATTCGAATTTCAAAAAATATTCTCAAAGTCAAGGTTGCGATAAACGAAATTTAGTAAAAAAAAAAGCAGGAGAAATGAAAGCAAAGGTCAACGTATTTGCCAGGGAAAAGATGTCAATTTTCGCTCACTTATACCATCACAACTTTGTTTAAAAAAAAAAGTTGTAGAAAATAAATTACTAAGCACAAGACGGTCTAATAACGGTTCAACAAATTTAAAAAATGGGCCTCAGTAACAAATACGGTCTGTACATAAAATTTGAGGGGCAGCTAATTTTTTTTAAATACAGTGCAAAAAATATTAGCAAAACAGCGGTGTCGATATGTGGCTACACCGTTTGGTGATAAATTCTCACCGTCTAGTGTAAAATTGCAACCGCATTGTGAAAAACTGTCACCGTCTGGTGACAGTTTTATCACCACGCGGTGACAAATATTAACACCATGCCGGTGTAGCCACATATATGCACCCCGCGCGGTGTAAAATTTACACCAGATTTTTTGCAGTGTACATATGTACTCAACTGCTTTTTTTCAAATTTCTTCAACCAGGTCAAGAAAAACTAAGCCTTGAAGTTATTTGTAAAAATTATTGAGAAATTTACAAGTTCCGAATTCAACATCGGTGCACATAAGTAAATAGATCAATAAACTGGAAAATTAAACTTGTCCTAGTTCCAATTGAGGTTTAATATCCTTTAATTAATTTACTATTTAAGATCAATTCAGTTTCGTGGAATAAGCATCACTTTTTTATTAATCTTGTCATTCTTACAAGGAGGTTGCATACAACAATCAATTTTAAATTGGAAGTTGAAAATTAATCAATTTATTCAAATACAATGTCCAGAGGTAGGTTAAATTCTAATTCGTGCAAGCCCTTGTCTGGTGTAATCATAACATTGGTGGAATTCATGTTGCAAAAGGATTTACTTAATTCCTAAAAAAATATTTCTTTAAGAATTTGAACTAGAAACCTCTAAACTAAATTTCAAATCTTAATCGTATTTTTACGATAATCAAATATTTTTAGAAATATGAGCATATTTAACCATTGCAAATTTAAACACTAGCTAGGAAATTGCAAGTCAATACTTGAATTTATAAGTTATGAGTTGCTAAATTGTCTACCCCAATCAAAATCGAGACATAAAAGGAAGCATTCTTATATACATGTCCGTCTGGATTTCGGATTCCATGGACAGTTAGTAGTTTGACGACAATATAAAGTCTATAAATTATTCAACAGTTGCCATGAGTTATAAAAAAGTTAGGTCGATAATTTTACTGAAATATGTTCTTCAAATGGTTGGACAACTTAACCAGTAGGTTCATGCAGAATATAACATCAACAGCATAACAGTTTGCTCAAAATAATATCTGCAATCCAATATATTTACCTGGGTAGTATCTTTCGTAGAACGTTAAGTCACCTGAATTCTTAGCGTGCATTTTATAAACCTTGAAAGTTGTCCTACATGTGCAAATTAAGATAAAGCCGATTTTGCATTTATGATACAAAAAAGTCGTTAACTTAACAAACTGGTGCACAGTAATCAGTAAGCACATATACACAACAAAAATAAATAACTAAAATTTTGCTATCGTATCGCCTAATAGTTGTTAGCCAAACATCGAACATGGTTGTCACTCCGCTAATGTGGAAGTCGATGGATCTTTTAACCAATACGTACGAATTAATATGGAGGAATCCTTTAGAATGGGACGTTACAAGTAAAAAATTAATTGTCAACCCTCCCTCGACAAAGCTAATACCCTGGATGATAGTATATATCTGGTATCTGGTTCCTGTCAACATTTTATCCATCCTATTACTTTTGTTTCAACTTTTTGGATTTATTCACATCCCTCTTACAAACCTTTTAGTTCTTTTTATCGCGTTCGCGTTTTTTGCATATGTTATCTATCTTGAGGGAATATTTTATTTATACGGGGACAGCACAGCAGCAATATTAAATAAATTTGCAGAACTGGAAAAGAAACTGAGTAAGTTGAATCTGCTAACCAAATTATTATTTTGAATACTTTATTTTTAATCATTCAAATATTTTTAAAATATCCTAAACTACTTTTTAATATTTCCATGTTCCAAGTTTTGAAAATATTTTTCAACCGAACCTTATATAATTTCTCTAATATATTCTAGATAAAGCTTCACAACTACAAAAGAGCAACATGAGAGACGTGATTGGACTAATATTAAATTTGGTCTCACCACTTGCTGGCTTTTTTGCCTTATTTTTTTATTTCTTCGGGTGTTTATCACTTCAATTGGATCCATACAGCCAAGCTGAATATCTACTGGAAGAAAATGGATTCATACTTTCAATTCCAATAAGATTTCTGTTCTTCTTTCTCCGCTATACGCAATGTCTACTGTTTCTTCAGGCGGCGAGAACGATCAGTCTGCTAATTTGCGTTCCAACGATGGCGACGTATCTTGGCTTAGCCTGCGTGTCGGCAATGGATAGCAGTGCAGTGTATTTTTTTCGCAGAGAGAACATGATTTTGTCCAGGTACTTGCGAAACTACGAAATTTGTTTAATTAATCTAGCCATTGGACACAATTTTGTTTCACCCTGCTGTTTCAGGCACCATGTTTTTTGGCCTAGTTTTAAGCGTCCTCTTTAATTTAGCAGCGCTCAAATTGTTGTCAAGAATTCCGATGACACTCTATCCACTTTTCCCGGCGGTTGCTGCCTTCATTTTGGTCATTATTGACGTTATGTTACCCATATTGATTGACGTGTTTAAAAATTGTAAATCGTTGGAGGCCAAGTGGAGAAATATTCTAGGTTTGAGCGAGGACAAGAAACATTTGAAAACAAAGTTACAATCGTTACGAACTCCGAGAATTTATGCAGGAACGGTGAATTATAATTTTTATTTTTGTAAAAGCTCAACCAAGGCGACGTATTTTGGAATTATTTTAAATTATACGATAACATCTGCCTTATCTGTTACAATAGGCGCGCGGACATGATATCGGACATGGTTGCGTGATATGATAGCACACAAATGTCCGAAAAAAACGGATGATTAAAATTTAAACATAATTATTTCTAAAATACAAGGTCTAAATTTATGTGCTGTTTCTAACGTATTTCCAATGCCGTTCAGTGTTGCATACCTTTATTGATGATTCTAACTATATTAATTAATTGCTGACCAAACAAACATACATATGTAGCTAAAGTCTCGGTTTCAAAATCCGTTTTCAATTTTGAGTAAAGAAATTAATGTTTAAATCTGCTTTATTAAAAAAACACAAGGTTTACACAATTATGTTACCTACGTATATAGTGAATAAATATATATTGAATTTATTACTTGAACAAATGCCAAGACTGATATTTTTGTGCTAAAATCAACCCAAATAGATATCATAACTTCTTAATTTAAATTGGATCTAAAGAAAATTAGCAATAAAATTTATAAAGTCGAGTTAATGTTGCTACATAAATTACTCAATTCCACCATCATTAGGACGAATAAATAGACAATGAGTTTAAACTACGGTGAAATTATTATTTAAGTTGGTTTGGTATTCATGGGTGGCAATTTGTCAACTCATATGGGAAAACTCTCATGAATCGCCGATTTCGATGCCCTTTGGATAGGAGTGGCAATTCGATCCGGTTTTAAATGCATCGGATCGGATTGGATTGGATCCGACAATGCTTTAGTAAGTTACTCGGATCAATCCGTCGGATCGGATTGCCACTCCTACCTTTGGATATGTTGAAGAACTAGGCGAGTTTAGCAAAAGTGTAGAAGGATTTCATCCCATGACCCCATTTGCGCCCTCCACACCCACTCAAAGGTGCGAGAAACACTAAAAACAGCCTGTTTTTGTCGATTCAAAAATCCAATTTAAATCGGATTTTCAAAGAATTAGCATATTCATGATCCCAGATAGTTCATTTACCATATCCAATATCAAACTCAACTTTTTTAATTTTTTGAATATTTTCAATAATTTTCTGACTGAAGGTATGTCTTTGAAAAATCAAAATTTCAAAATTTCGTTTAAAAAAAAGTTTTTTCCGTAATAAAGCTTAATTTTATTAAAATGTAACTTGATTTAATTCACTAACAATTTGTTCAAAACACTGACATTTATGTCTCATGTAACAAAAATAACACCATGTGCAAATATGCATGTAGACCGGAAGGCAATTAACCAATAATAAACATCAGAGTATCATTATTAAAATATTTCAAGTTTAATTAATTGGAACAACACAGAGGCACGCCAGACCGGAATGAATTACACATTTATTCCCCCCACAACATTCGCCGTACGGACTCCATGTGGCGCTTGAACAGCTGCAAATTCGGCCCAGAGGAATGCACTCTTTCTGTAAAAAAAATATTTGTGGATAACTTTCGCCTAACACTTTACAATTTTGTAATTAAAATTGTTTAATTTTTAAAATTGGCTTTCGGTGTCCTTACTGAGGACACAATGATTAAAATTGACACAGACTGGTACCAATACTTCTATGGAATTCAAATTTGTTACCAGAACCAGTGTGCGTAAAGCCTAGTATTCACCTACTTTTTTTTCGGGCGAAAAGTTTGAGGCGAAATTTTTCAGCCGAAATTTTTTCGTGTGAAAATTAAAATTGAGCGAAAAACACAATATTTTTCGGCACAATTTCGGCCTGAAAAACCAACGGTATTCAGCTCGCTCCAGAAAATATTTTAAGAAACAATCTCATGAAACTGCCAAGTGCCAAGTTGACCCCCTTCGGATATGCTGCATAAGTATATGAGTGCAGAAAAAGTGAAGGGTTAGAGTTCATTACGCCACACCCCTCAAAGGGTCGTCCAAATTGGATGGTCCAATGCTAAACTAGCCGCACTAAAACCTTTATGAAAAACCCAATTTTGCTTTGATTTTCACAATTTGTGCATATTATTGATGTCAGATAGTTGATTTATCATATCCGACATCAAACTCAACTTTATTGAAATTTCACATTTTTCAATACTTGGCCATAAAATTTTCAAAACTATTGAAAATTTCAAAAACGATGAGTTTGATGTCGGATATGATAAAGCAACTATCTGACATCAATAGCATGCACAAATTGTGAAAATCAGAGCAAAATTGGATTTTTGATAAAGGTTGTTGTGCGGCTAGTTTAGTATTGGACCATCCAATTTGGACGACCCTTTGAGAGGGTGTGGCTGGCGTACTTGAGATTATGGACCGTAAACCTCCTTCACCTTTTCTGCATTCATATGGTTGGATTTCGGTTAAAATTTACACACATCCGCGATTTAACACTTGTGGACCCTTTTATGACCTTTTGTAATGCTTGAGGTCAAAACTGAGGTCAGCATTGAGTTTGGACTGAAACGGAGGTCAATTTACCTGAAATTGACGAATGCATATAATTTAACAATTTGTGGCATACTTTGTCCTCTCGTGACCTCTGAGGTCAAAACGGAGGTCACCATGAAGTTCAGAGTCAAACTTCAGTTCAGATTGAAATATGTATCTAATTTAACATTTATGTGACTTTGTTGGCCTTTTTGACCTTGACCGGTGTGACCTTTGCCCTTAAATTACAATTGTTATTTTTACATTTGACCGTTTGGCTCATATCAGTCACAAAAATTAAAGTTTTTAAATTTGAGAGGCAAGGGCAAATAAATATTTGGAACTGGTCGTTAAAATTTCGGGTGAAAAAGTTTTCACGCGAAAACATTTTCGGCTCACTTCAGCCGAAAAAATCGAGTAAATTTCGGTCGAGCGAAAAACCGTCCCAAATTTTCAGCCGAAATATTTTCCGAGGTGAATACCGTGAGCCGAAATTTTTCCATTTTTTCGCCCGAAAAGTGGGTTTTCGCGCGAAAACATGAGGTGAATACCTAAGTGAATACCTAGCTTAAGTGGGTAATTTTTTTTCTTAGAATTAAGTTGAGAAACAATATAGTTGTACTGTGTTTAGTTTGCGAAATATTTTGCAAATTATGTCTGTGTACTAGAACTTAAAAACATATGCTTTCTAACTTTGCAGAATCTAGTTTAATTTATGGTCGATCCAGAAAGTGTAGAGCAAGGGAATTCTCGGGAGGCTAAATGGCCGACCTCGCCATAAGCAATAACATGTAGAGTTTGAAAATTCACCGTACGGTCAGTTCTTGACCGATTTTCAAAACTCCACCCGTTTTGGAAACATTGACCTCTTGTGCGAAATATATAATTTCAGATTTTTGAAATTCGTCCCCACCCACCCGTTATCAAGGTCACAAGGTCAAAAACAAGTAGCATTTCTTTATTGAATTTAAAATTTCTACGACCGTATTCGAAGGTCGCCGACGTAAATTATTGGCGGCAATGCCTGAAATAGTCAGGGCGTCGTATTGGCGACCAGTTGGTCACACCCCCTGCTTCGGAGTCATTGTGGGAGTGGTCCAAAGTCAAGTATCAAGAATTAAAGCCACAAAACATTCCTTCCCGACATGGTTTCTGACGTCGCCACCGCGCATAATCGTACCCACGTCCTTCTTCTTAGCGATTTGATATTGTTGGTGACCCCATGGCGACGGGGGGTGTGCCATCAGCGCTTTTTCCAGGACCCTATCCAAGCACGGCATGTGACATATCATTTTTCTCTGCTCGCCAAGGGGATTGCAGTGACATAATTAGAAATTCTAAAACCACACCCCCGTGGGTGTGGCCATCGACCCCTGCCAAATCTTGCCAAACCATGGCATGCATCACGTGACATGGTTTAATCTACTTCGAAAAGTCGAAAATGACCACACCCATGTTGGGTGTGGTTTATGAAATTCTATATTGGGTGTGGTTATCAGCTACTCTTCGAGTTTGTGGAAATCACGTCGTGTGATATATCATTTTGTTCAGCTGGATGAGTGGATGACGAGTGAAATATAGAATTTCATAAACCACACCCAACATGGGTGTGGTCATTTTCGACTTTTCGAATTAGATTAAACCATGTCACGTGATGCATGCCATGGTTTGGCAAGATTTGGCAGGGGTCGATGGCCACACCCACGGGGGTGTGGCTTTTAATTTCTAATTATATCACTGCAATCCCCTTGGCGAGCAGAGAAAAATGATATGTCGCATGCCATGGTTTCGCAAGATTCGGCGGGGATCGATGGCCACACCCACAGGGGGTGTGGTTTTTTAATTTCTAATTATGTCGCTGCAATCCCCTTGGCGAGCAGAGAAAAATGATATGTCACATGCCGTGCTTGGATAGGGTCCTGGAAAAAGCGCTGATGGCACACCCCCCGTCGCCATGGGGTCACCAACAATATCAAATCGCTAAGAAGAAGGACGTGGGTACGATTATGCGCGGTGGCGACGTCAGAAACCATGTCGGGAAGGAATGTTTTGTGGCTTTAATTCTTGATACTTGACTTTGGACCACTCCCACAATGACTCCGAAGCAGGGGGTGTGACCAACTGGTCGCCAATACGACGCCCTGACTATTTCAGGCATTGCCGCCAATAATTTACGTCGGCGACCTTCGAATACGGTCGTAGAAATTTTAAATTCAATAAAGAAATGCTACTTGTTTTTGACCTTGTGACCTTGATAACGGGTGGGTGGGGACGAATTTCAAAAATCTGAAATTATATATTTCGCACAAGAGGTCAATGTTTCCAAAACGGGTGGAGTTTTGAAAATCGGTCAAGAACTGACCGTACGGTGAATTTTCAAACTCTACATGTTATTGCTTATGGCGAGGTCGGCCAATTTGCCTTTTAGTATTATTAACATTGGCCGATGTTCTACACTTTCTGGATGGACCATAATTATGTACGTATTTAAGTTAAAAGTTGCAAATTTCTTAAGGCTCTACTTCGTGACGGTTTCGCGTCATCTTATTTCACCTCATCTGTCATGTTTCCTTATGGGAAGTTTAAAATCGAATCATCTCCGCCATTGTTCAACGAAATTTGAAAACTTTAAAATACTCTATATTGTCAACTTTACTAAGTTAGATAATTAGATTTGTTATTTAAAAATCCTACTCTAAAAGACCGAACTTTTCCTAGAACCATCGAACCATCATTTATAGAAAATCTAATTACCTAACTTTGTAAAGTTGAAAATATAGAGTAATTTAAAGTTTCTAAATTTCAATTTCGTTGAAAAATGACGGAGATGATTTTAAATTCCTCATAAGGAAACATGACATATGGGGCAAAATGAGATGCCGCGGAAATTTAGGCCTACTACCCCCTTAAGCTCACCGTAGATGTGCTGTTTGTCCCAATGGCGGCATCCTTTAGACGTTGAGTGTGCCCATGGCCTGATCCTCCGGAATATACAGTTGTCAGGATCGCCATGATTATGGCAAGACTCTGAAAGGGTTTGTATAGATTTATCTCAAATTCGTTACTTGTGTTCTGTAGCAAAAGTCTAAAATTTTATTTTTGCACTCACTATTACAAATTTTTTGGAAATATGCCCCATTGTGAAATGTTTCTCGAAATGCGAAACTTCTCGAAGTTGATTGGAAGACTAATAGCAAGTGTCCGCTTTGCTCGAGCATTTATTCGAATCAGTTTGTAATATTTTAAATATAGATTTTGTCAGTAATTAGTAAATATTTGTGCAGGGTGTCGTTTAGCAAAACCCAAGTTGAACCGGGCAATGCACTAACAGGGTATGCCGACCTGGGTTTTAATGGGTTGGGTTTTATTGGGTTTTAATTGAGTTTTACCTTAAAACTACTTTATAAAAGTTAAATATATCTCCTATACATTAGAAGACGTTATCTCAATTTATCTAATAGGTTTATTTCATCACTATTATAATATATGAAAATGCGGAACAAATCAACAATTAACCCCATCCTTTAGCATCACAGATTTCAAGTGTTATTAAAAAATATAATTTCGGAATTGACACAAATTCCAATATTGACAATGGGAATTTGTATTTGACTGGAATTGAATTTGCAATAATCGAGAATTATTTTTGTTAAGTTATTACTTAAAATCTAATCAAACCCAACAAAACCAATTGATACCTTTCAATACCCAAATAAAACCTACTTAACACAAAAAAAACACATAAATATTGAAAAATAGTACGACACTTAACTCACTAAATTTTATGCGATGAAAACATAACATTTTGAACACTTTTAGACATTTTCCTATCCAAATCGAAACCCTTGAAATCCATTTGTGCATAAATAATCCTCCTCATTAGTCATAATGATGTTGACGGCTTCTGAAAGATTTTAATCTCAAAACTACCCATGTTTTCTAGGAACGGTTTGTCCAATCAGTATTTTTAGTGCTGTATAATAATGCAGATGATAATTAACTTAATTATAATCACCCTTAATCACCCTTAATTACCCTTAATAACCCTTAATTACCACCCTTAATTAAATTATGGGTGATAAAAACGGTAAATAATAGATAATGAAAAACAAAATTCAGGTAAGTGTACTTTATAGTGTTGAAGAAATACAAGAAACATACATAAAATACAGTAATATTCAAATTGAGATAAATTTGAAAGTTTAAAATTTGAAATGAAATCCCGTGATTCATGCACGATTCCTGTGATGAGATGATGGATTTGGTGGCCAAAGTGTGGGCGACGATGTACTTATCAATTGATCATCAAATCTCACAAGAAAATAAATTCAACTTGACGGCAACTAAATTCGACGAAATTTATATAATCAGAACTGAAGTTACATATCGTAAAAATATTAATAACTGAGCATTTCTTCTTGAATTTCAGACTCATTTGCGGACCACATGTCCAATTAACTTAATTAGGCATTTAAATCTTGTGACCGTAAGCTAAATATTTTCCGAAGTTTTGCATATTGCCCATTGTACATATTCGTGGAACATCGTATCCATTTGTGATTTGCGTCATTCATTTTTCACGAGTCATAAAGTATAAGGTCATAAAGTAACAAATGATTTATAGCTCGGCTTTATACAAAACTAAAGTTTTCCACATTACCGGACTTTTCGGCGTTTTGACAATCCAATAAAAAAGGTTTCTGAACCAGAATTAGTTTATTTCTTTTCAGAATTAGCATTATAATTTATAACTATATTAAAGATAGTAAAATCTACTCATTCTTACGGAGTCAGCGAGATGAATAAAAGCAGCCCCTCGGTTCATCATTCTACTCAAACTCAAACAACAGTCGAAATTCGCAAGCTAGAAAAAAAACATTAGACTTTATTTAAATCATGAAGCTGATACTTCTGATCCTGGTCATGACCGTGGTGTCAATAATGGGACAAAAGGACAAAATAGATCATCGGGTCGCGTCTCTGGAACAGGGGGGACCTCTGAATGTTCCATCTTCTCAAGGAAGTGGACACAGAGATAACCGTAATTATAAGTATTTTTGTTACACATACAAAATCTTAACATGACCTTTTAAATTAGAAAAGTTACCTATTTTATTGGAAAATAAATACTACCACAGAGTTGGGTCAAAAATTTATATATTTGAAAAACAAAGTTATACTTAGAAAAGTGGGCGTTGCGTAGGAAGGATTAGTTATTTAAATAGTATAGTCTGTACCAGAATCAAGAGATGGTTTTTGAAAATGCTAATTTCATTTGATGATTTGGTTCTAGGGGGCACAGTTTTATTATATTATGGACAAAGTATTACTACATGTCCGTGCCAACTTTCATTTAAATTTTATTCAAATCACACAGTTCAATCACAAAAAATTAGTCAAATTCGGCTGTCTCGAAAGTAAGAGATGAGGGCAATTTTTAGGAATTTAATTATCTAATGAGTTAACTGTTTACGGTTAAGTAACTTTGTAGCCTGATTTGGTATTTAGTGAAACCCCCTTTGGCCAGAATTAACGCGAATATTCGTCGCTTCATCGAATCATTTAAATTCTGAAGGGTCTAAAAATGGATATTTACCCACTCGGCAATAATCGTTGGCTAAAATTCCTATTCTGTCCGAAAATCCATCTCTTCATTCTGAAACAAAGCGTATAGTCACGTTTACACGAATTTATGGAGAACAGAATTGTTTTCTGATTGGGTACATCATAGTTTTACTTGGGATATCAATTTGTTTTCTTAGTTTTATGAATAATAGTAAAGTTGACAAATTTTTAGTTATTCGCCATAAAAAGTTATTTAAAATGCATATTCCTACGCAAACAGATTTTCATGACTACTGTCTCTGTTTCTATAAAGGGGCAGGACAAAATTGATTACCAGATCGCGTCACTGAAACAAGGAGGACCTCTTGGCGTGCAATTTTCACGAGTCGAGTAAACCGATATAATCGAGGAATGCAGATGTATGTATTTAGTGGACATTTTATTTCGCCCTGGATCAACTAATTATTCTTCTCCTGCCAATTTATCTAGTGCATGAAGCACAATTATCCTTAATTGTACTTATAATCAATTGAATTAATCTGGATTACAAAAATCACGGCATTAAACATGATTAATAAAATATACGCAAGCAAAATATCTGTACATGTCTACGCATTATTTATTAAATATATAATTTACATTTATTTATATATTTTTATTTTTCTGAAGATGTACAGATGACATCCGAACAGTGTTTTTGTTATAGCGTCAATTTCTACTAGAATAATATATGAAAAAAATACTTTTGATAAGGCACTTCATAACGTTATTTACCAAAACTTGCACTATTCAACGCAATCTTGTAACACCGTTCTACCAAAAATGTAAAAATACAAATCCCCACACAAACTTCAAATACTGGAAATGCTGTTGTAAAGGTTAAGTTTTTGTCAATCTTCATTAATATTTCAGACTTTCACATTTAGACATTCACATTTAAGCAGGTCTGTTTGTTGCTGCTTCATCTAACCTTAGTTGGTGCTCACTCTCGCTTTTCTTGTCCAACTAGTTATTAGTAGGGTAGCACATAGGTAAAGATTGGTGTTGGCCATTTCTTTCTGAGTTGCTAATCTGGCTCATAAATATGCAAGTCATATTCTCCTTTTGTGGGTTGTCATGATTAATGATCTCTTGATCACGTCGTGACCATTCAACCTGCTATGCCACGTTCATTTTTCGCAGATTTCGATTGCGAAATCAGCTTCTGATAAATTTAATTGCGCGCAAAGTTGCTGACATAAAACAAAAAGGCAACATGAGTTCTAATCTACTTCTTTTCTTATCTACATAAACTTTGCAAAATTCACAATTGCTTAGACTTTTTTAGTCTTTTCAAAATAGATAATGGTTCCTTTTCGAAGAATATTCCTGACGGCTTTTCTCTCCGCCTACAACCAAGGCTCACGGGCATCAAGGTTGCATTTAAAAGAAAAATCGGGTATGCTCTATAAAATTCTCCATTTAAGATAAAATTAGTCCCACATGAAGCTGAATGCAATGTCTTCGAATTGTAAGTATCATAGTTAAATATGTATGTCAGCTTTTCGATCTTGCGTCCGGCGTACTTTCCGTAAAACAATAATCGTATAATGTGAACATAAAAAATTCAAAGCTGTAAATATTAAATGAACCTTGAGCTAAAAGTTGGTGAAGCTTTTACCCTAATTTATTAAATGGCGTGCTAAGGAAATCTTTAGCTGTAATTAATGTTATATTAATCCACGTGAATTTAGTTGATGACATCCATATACATGCATTCATACCTGTTCATTTTCATTTATTTGACTGATTATGATAGGCAATGATAGTGAATGAATATGACAGTCCTGTCATTTGAATGAAAATGACTGAAAGATTCCATCATTTCAGATGAATGAATTTTCACTCCTTTCATTTTTCACCCTATGCTTAATACAGGGGGCGAATTAAGAATAAAGTTAGATGAAGTGAAATGAAATGAGTTTGAAATGAAATGACTGAATTTGAATGAAAATCTTCAGTCAGAAAGCGGGATGACTGACTTTTGAATGAAAAAATATTTTTTGAACAGGTATGGACAGGTATTAGTATCTTCATTGCAAACAAAACTTAATCCGAATTTTTAACAATTACTCAACTGGGGTTTATGTGATCATGAATAATTTGTACAATTTTAGATAGAAAAGCTTTCATTCTTATTATATATTTACTTTATATAAGTTATCAATTCCTTTACAATAAAAAAAATCAAATATATCTACTGGATCATAGGCATACATAGTCATGCAATGACAAAACGTGCATACATATTTAGCTCTTCACTCTTGCCCACAACAGTATACATGATTTTGTTCAAGATGTCAAATTTTCAAAACTTTTGGTTAACTTTCGCCTACATTTTTGTATATATCCAAATAATGCAGTGCAATACCATCGTGAGGCCAAATTGTTTCTTAAACAACGTTGTTGAGGCTCCGAGTAAATGCGATTTGCAATTTGTAGACAGTGGATCTGATTACGACCCAAACTTCTATTACTGTCAAACGAATACAAATCTTTTATTGCCAACAACAATCCTGTCCCGGTCAAAATTTCCGGGGCTGAACATTTACAAAGCGCATGTTGCAGTTTGCAAAATCAGCCTAGTATTTTCTCTACCCTACTACATTGGGAGGAAGGGTTATAAACAGGAAGGGAAGTTTGTGACTCTCGATAAGACTGTCTACTTTTCAGAATATTATTTTGAATCAACAACATCACGTGCGAAGCAATGGACTCGTCTTGAGAGCGTATTTATTGTCTTCGTTTCGAATAAAGTTAAGCAAAATACTGGACCCGATTTGTTTAATCCAAAAGCTTTCCTACCATCAGCTGAACGAAACTCAGTGGCTAACAGTAAAACGTTAGAGAAAGCGAATTATATTGCGATAGCTTATTTCGAAGATTCTAATTTGCTAAAATTCTGCTGTTATCCTTATGGTCTATACCGGATTGGTGCAAAATAATTTGCACAGAAAGCGTCAGAAACATTGTCTCAACTTTTTACCAGGTAGCAGCACCCCCAAAACATTGGTATCTCGTACATTCAGGAATGATAACGATGTATCTTCCAAAATCCATTTGCAAGTAATCCCAAATATGCATTTTTCGAACAGTTGGCATTTGTAATATTTAGTAGATTAAACGTAACTGTTTATCCAGAAACGATTTCTCCTGACGAACGATTGGCGACGGTATATCACCATACAAGTTTCTACCCTGACGAAAACATCCCAGTGATCGGAAAATTTAGTGGCTATACCTATTTCTCATGCTATATTGAGAAGTATATATCCTTCTTGTTTTATATTACACCTTTTGAACCAGAATTATGGCTTGGCATTACAACATGCTTATTGGTATTGATTTTAATCATGACGATTTATATCCACTGCGCTAAACTGTCCGAGTTTCCGACATGGTTGTTCATGTTGTCAACTGTTCTAGAAGAAGGTTACGGTGTGCCCGCGGACATTGAAAGGAAACAATTTTTTCGGTTGACCATGGGATTGTGGTGTTTAATGTCAGTTATATTGACAAATTGCTACAACGGAATTATGACAACCGAACTGAACGCTCCCCTGCAGGGGGGAAAGCTCAAAACATTTTCGGACCTAGTATGTCCAAAAATCATGGGCAATAACCAAAATCCTGACCATGTTCTGAAGACTTTCGGAAACTTCACGAATCTTGATTTCAGCCGGCATAGGGAATATTTGCGGAGTTACTATACTTCCTGGAGATTCCGCGGAGTATCATATTTGTTGGGGAGGCAATTCGAAGATGCAGACTGCTTTAAGATATTGTCAAATTTAATCCCAAGTGGGTTTGAAAACAATGTACCAGACTTTCTTCTTGCTGTTACTCATATGCGGCTTCTATACCCTGGCCTCAACGTAAAGAAGGCATCGACTCTCCACTTTCCAAACACACTGGCGACCTTGACCTTCAATTTGCTGAATCCAGTTCATTCACATCATCCTGCTGGAGTTGGCACGAACTCAAGCGCATTCAAGGAGGAAAGTTTTCGGAAACTTGTGGAAACAGAAATAATCTCTTGCGACAAAACGGTTTTTACAAGCGATTTGGAAACCGTGAATATAGAGTTGGGTTTCCTACGGAAGCACTATCATTGGATACAATTCTATAAAGGGGACGAGATCATCTATAGCACACCTATAGGATTCGATTTTTATAACAGTGGGGTTTCGAAGGTTCCAACACATTATAGAATTCTGTTTGAGTCGGGAATCTACAGCAGGTTGGAAATCGAACAGTGGCGGAATAGCTTACTTAATAGGAAGCCCGCTATACGTAAAAAGGAAGAAGAATGGGACAAAGCACCAATCGTTTCAATTACGGGATCGCTTTTAACGGCTTTTATAATTTTTGCCGGCTCGTTTTCATTACCTATGATATTTCTGGTTGTAGAATGTCGAGCACAATTAAAGATGTGGGTGTATGGGATGCGAAAATTACTGAAGTTGAAAAAATTAATGTAACATTGTCGTTATGTTATGATCATGACGTCCGCATTCCATACGCTGTTTGGAAAGTTGAGTAAATTAAATGAATAATTCGGGTTAAGGAGAAGCTATAATACATGTGCCGCTATCATTATGTCCTATTCAGCTCTATATAATGCCTAAAATTGTACATCTTCCGTTATTTTTATTTTGGTATGTCCCAGGCATGGTGGAATTTCCATGCACAATTGATTGGCGCTTCCGTCTACGAATTAATAATTATGGTGAATAAAGTACATGGATTTTCTTAATATCGTCGGACTAATTCTAAAACAACCTAAGTGACTTCGTTTCTTAATTCGAAAACAACCTAAGTGACTTCGCTTCTTAATTCGAAAACAACCTAAGTGACAGTAAAAGCTATAGTTTTTATTGTCACTTAGGTTGTTTTCGAATTAAGAAACGAAGTCACTTAGGTTGTTTTCGAATTAGTCCGACGATATGTAATTTCAATAAGCCAGAAAGCAAATTACTTAATTATTCCGTGAATTCATGTAGGGCTAAGTTGATTTCTTGCTAAAATAATTACATGCTAGAGCGCATTATTTATTAAATTATACACTGGTAATTCCAAAAATAATTCAACGGTACAAAAAATAATAATTTAACTGCTGCAACCTTAAATTTACCAAATTTAACTACAGTCTATGTAACAACGTGTTAGAAAGTAAAACTTCCCAATCCAATGTTGCACCACTTTTTCAGCATTTTTTATTCTATTATTATAGATTTAATTATTTGGCAGCGAAACTTATCTCGAACGCACTAAATTGTGTAACCAATTTTGTAATCACATTTTCAATGACTTTGACTTCGACCTTTCATGACTGGCAATCGAAATACCCCTTTCGCAATTTAATGCACCATGCTGTACGCAGTTTGGAAAACAACTAAAGTCATAACGTCAGTTGTTTTTTATCAGCATGCATACTATGTACTTGTATTAAATACATACCCAACAGATCACGCCAGAGGCGCCAAATATGAGTTTTACACGGAAATACGAATTGATCCTTCATCTTGGGTCCTAGTAGATTCTAAAAAAACATAGTGGGTACTCCGGTCACGAACGACAGGCCGTGAGTGTCCCTTGTAAGATACTACTTTCACAATCCAATGATACATAAATGCTAGTTTTTACCGAATTTTTATGCTCGCCTCTTGAGTAGAAACACTGAAATTTCAACTTAAGCAAAATTAGTAGTGAGAATAATTTTGTGGAGCCGGATGTTTATTTCGTATTGATATTTATTTCCCGGGTTACGTTATTAAAATTTGCATAGAAAACCACCTGCAATAATGCAAATTGCTGAAAGTTTAAAGACAGTGACGACAATTTGTCTTATTTTAAGAGCCTTATCTGATGCATGGTAAAATGCTTGAAATTCTTGCATTTTCAAATATACGTCAAAATTTCAATTCCATACGGATTCTCAAAGTTTTAATGTTTTGTAAACAGTATGGCCCTGCCCACAATATGTACTTTCAAAATTTTTAATTTCGATCCGACTGACATACAATAAAGGTCAAGGAAGAATTATGAACTTTCTTCCTTATGGGAAAATTTATTTTTGAGAATAAAATTATCATTTCGAAATCGAGCGTTCTTCTGCCTTGGCGAAATTTCAAAATAAGTCAGCCGAGAGTGGTTAGGGTGTGACTTGGCGTTTTTGTAATTATTTAAGCCAAATTGGTCATGCGGCACAAATATTTTGTCACGGAGGAAAGGTTAGTCAAATGACCACAGTTTACTTGGTCACTCCAACCATAACCCCAAGTTAAGGATTTTATTTAATTTTCAACCCATCGAGTTGTGTGTCGTTATAAAGCTATTTAGGGAACTCGTGACATTATACCCAGTCGTGGTTTTCACCCACCATCGGCCAGACACTTGAGAAAGACAAGAATCTTGAATTACTACCGAGATTACACTACCGAGCCGGGTGTCGTTAACAAGGTCCGTGGCGCAGTAACCCAATTAAATAATAGTTATGTTGGATATTATGGGATTGTGCCATTAGAGACCTATTCAGTGGGGTGGCCTTGGGTAAAGTGAGATTTTTGTATAAAGCGTGCCAAATGCAACGATTGAAACGAAAAATATTAATGGGTTATGTCCTGGATGTGACCACATCCCCTATATGGGTAAATGGAGAATCCTATATATATAAGTTGAACTTTTTTAATGAAATTCTACATGTCACCGAATAAATTTTGTTAATAAGGCTCGGTCCTACCCAATCCGGAAGAAATTGCAACTTCATAGAAAAATAACCAATCAATATATTTCGGCAAAAATTCTTGTCATATAATTAGTTCTCAAATAATTAGTTCTTGAATGCAGAGGGTCACACGTCCCTCCTCCTCCAATCTGGATCGGCCTATATCTGACCGACGCCATGAGTGCCCTTTCACTGGTTTTGGTTACTTTCTTCGAGATGTTTGACAAGGTCCGACGAAATGAATTCACATTTTTTGCGTTATCTGTTGCATTATGATATTCTGCATTGCACAAATTAAAAAGTCTTTCAAATTGGTCTAGCCTCCCGGACGTGTTGGGCATTATTCTTTTTCTCGACAAAATCAATCAAAGTTCATTGTAGCCGTTTTGACCACAGATTTCGGGATACTCACCAAAGGGTCGAAAATTTGCCAAATTTCCTCTCGGTAGGTCGTCTGAATCAGCCGGAAAGCATGGCTCGTCACCTACGACGAGAAATTCTGATGATATTCTGCTTTTTTTGAGCGAGCTCGCGCCAATTGGTTTTCGACGATATTTCTTATATTTTGTGTACTTTGAAAAAACTCGAGCTTTAAACGACTTAATGCTCAACTTGTCAGCTTTAATTCTGTGTATGATTGTTTTCGAAATATGAAGTGGCTGGGCCACACTTTGCTCCGATATGACTAGGTTGTATTTTTATATGTTCCCACTTTCATGATGACTTTGGGATGTGGCTACACGAGTACGGCGACGTTTAAAATTTTTGTGTTATGCAAGCCCATTCGCTTCACACCCATAAATAATGCCATAAATAGTTGAATTTTGATTTCCTTTATTTTTGAAGTGGCAGTGTGTTAACTTCCGATCACGACCATTATTCACTTTTTCATGGCAGTCGCAGCTTCGCAAGTTCCTCTGCTCTTGTTGACCAAATTTTTTTAGATTTCAAGATAATTACCATCGGTTTTTGGATTTCCAAATTAGACAATATTTCCCATAGTTCTATGTCAAATTTATGCTCTCTCGCATTATTTTAACGTGCAGAATGGAGTTTCAATTTCTTCCGGATTGGATAGGACCAACTCTCATGTACCCCGTATCTGCATTCCCAGTAAGAAACGAAGGTTTACCTTTTCTAAGTGTGATGCACATGATCGTGATTTGCTTTAACATTAATGCTTAAACTTTTGCAAATATTATTTTTTATTCGTTATACATTTACGTTTTTTGATAGACCAAAATTTCATAACATTCCCAATCGAAATAACTTGGTGTGCATTAATTTATTCATTTGATTAATTAAATATACAACACAATTTGTGTCATATACATAAACCGAGTTTAATTTCGAACGCAGTTGCTAACAATATGCGTGCAATTAATTATTTCACTAAAAATTCCCTCGATTTTCCCTCATAGTTATGCATATTTCCTTCCACTGTTAACTTATAGTATCCAAAATGCCGAATCCTATATGTTCCGGGTTCCATGTCGGGGCTGAGGAACCACCGTACTTCTACTTCTCGGATCTCAGGTCCCCTCCAATGGAACCTGCAAAAATAATTAACTTAAGTATTTTACATTATCAAAAAAAAACGAAATTTCTTATTTAAAGTATTGACGTAGAGGCATGTTTTTCTTATAGAAAAAGTTTCTCAATATGAAAAATACCAGAAAGTACTCGCGTTGTGTGTTTTTCAAGATTAAGCAGATTCTTACAAAGTATCCACATCAGCATCAGTCCTCCAAACACCCCAGCGCCCAGTTATTTCAATTTTCTTCTCAACTATGAAGAATGTCCCCTTCCTTAAGCCCGAATTGCGTGGTGATCCCGCAATAAATACGACAGAGATTTCTATGTCTGTGGCACTGTCATACTCCGGTTCGGCATCACGAATAACGGAACCAAATTTAAGAGGTGGGAGAGGGTCAGGTGCGGGGACTACTTCGGTTCTCATTAAATCCAGAAAAGACGGAGGAGATGGTCCACTTGGAATTCTGTCAGGGTCATTCTGCGTAAGTAGCATTATAACAAAAATCGTTAATTTTAGACAGAGTGAATTCTCCCTTTGGCTGAAAAGACCGAAGTGCAAGTAATATAAATATGTCAGAATTTAGCAATTTTTAAAACTAAGCCTTTAAATAGTATTCATGGTATAAAATTTGCATGGCCTATTAACCTCTTTAACAGCCTTGGCCATTTCAGTCATCCAATACGTCACTAAAGGCACGGTGTTCTTTCCGAAAATGGTGGCGCCACCTTCAAATGCTTGATAATCATATTCTTCCGGCGTGGTGACATAGTTTATGTAGTTATTGCAAAGTCCAGCAAGAATAACGGTGGATTCTGTGACGTTTTTCAGAGCTCGTTGTACCCTTCGGCCCGCCATAGTTGTAAACTCACCGGGTAACCCGAGCAGGGAAATCGTGCCAATTTGAAAATATTGAACGGCAAAGATTCTCGGTGCCCATGCCCATGGTTCGTCCATTTCGCCGGCAGCGATCATGATTCCTTTAGGCCTTGTAGGAAGAGAATTAAGAAAGCTTAAAATAGCATCACTGGTTCGAAAAAGTGCAAAGTTGCTTATTGGGAAAGTTTTTGAAAAGTTAAATTAAGTTACACATTATTCGTGTTCACCATGCGTCGGACTAATTCTAAAACAACCTAAGTGACATCGCTTCTTAATTCGAAAATAACCTAAGTGACTTCGCTTCTTAATTCGAAAACAACCTAAGTGACAGTAAAAGCTATAGTTTTTATTGTCACTTAGGTTGTTTTCGAATTAAGAAACGAAGTCACTTAGGTTGTTTTCGGATTAAGAAGCTAAGTCACTTAGGTTGTTTTCGAATTAAGAAGCGATGTCACTTAGGTTGTTTTCGAATTAAGAAGCTAAGTCACTTAGGTTGTTTTCGAATTAAGAAGCGATGTCACTTAGGTTGTTTTCGAATTAAGAAGCTAACTCACTTAGGTTGTTTTCGAATTAAGAAGCTAAGTCACTTAGGTTGTTTTCGAATTAAGAAGCGATGTCACTTAGGTTGTTTTCGAATTAAGAAACGAAGTCACTTAGGTTGTTTTCGGATTAAGAAGCTAAGTCACTTAGGTTGTTTTCGAATTAAGAAGCGATGTCACTTAGGTTGTTTTAGAATTAAGAAGCTAAGTCACTTAGGTTGTTTTCGAATTAAGAAGCGATGTCACTTAGGTTGTTTTCGAATTAAGAAGCTAAGTCACTTAGGTTGTTTTCGAATTAAGAAGCTAAGTCACTTAGGTTGTTTTCGAATTAAGAAGTTAAGTCACTTAGGTTGTTTTCGAATTAAGAAGCGATGTCACTTAGGTTGTTTTAGAATTAGTCCGACGCATGGTGTTTTTAAAATCCAACAAATGAGTACATTGCTCGTTTTAGAATTATTGTACCGAAATTCCACTTACAATTGACATTCGGTCATTTCTTCTGAAGGAACTTTGATCAGGTCACGAATAATTTCCCACAGTTCCCCCTCAGGATCGAATTCTCTGAAATATGCAACCCCCATGGCAGCCTTGCACAGCGAGACATTCTCAACTTCCCCAGAGCTTTCATTAAAGTGCGGAACATTCTCAACATGAACATCAACAAAATGATGGGAATACCCGATCGGACCGGTTACCAAATTGTGGTTCTCAACATTTTCAAATAAAGCCCAGGCATGGTCAAATTGTCTTTGCCCGGCGTATTTCATTCTGACATAAGATAAATATATCAAAATATAGCTAAATTAAGGAAATTTAATGTTGCGTTTAATATACCGTAGCAGTCTGGGAGTAACATCTGGATCTTCGGGTTGTGGCCGTGGGGGAACATCGGCTTCTTCCCATGACGTATAAACTCCTCCAAGATTTGCAGACCCAAACCCAGATACAAAATCACCTTGTCCCGGTCGTTTTCCAGGATTCATCTTGTAGTCGAACAATAGAGACGCATATCCTTTGTGGTCAGAAGACACTAAAAAGCGGTGATGTTCACACTAATGAAAATGTTATGGAAATGTAATAGTTAAATTTATCTACCAAGAGGATTGTCGCCTCCTTCATTGAAATCGCCAGGATGGACAGCAAACCAATTAAACGCTCCGAGAGGGGTTGAATCCAAAGTCTCAAATTTGAAAAGGTCCATAACCACATCTACGGTCGTGTTATAGAGATCCCGTTCCCACTGCGGGTTTCTCAAGTAGGCCCCCTCCCTCCGCCTATTTTCATTCACCCTTTCCAGCACTCCACTGGTGTAGTATATCCTTCCAAGTTGGGCGGAAGTTAGGGCGTTATCAACCGCCTCATAGATACCATCAATAGAATTCCTATTATAGCATTAAAGATGAAAACTAAATCAAAAATTTAGAGAATTTATATCTATCGCTTGATTCAGATTGTTTTATATCTGACAAGGGACACTATTGGATTGGGTGTAGCGTCCAGGGTACCCACTAGAGGAGAGCCGAGCCTGGGCTTTTTTCGAGCTTGCTCGAGACCGCCCAGGACCAACGGGCTTTGGGCGGGCCAAGCTTTTGAGTTGGAAATTTGAGTCAGGCCTGGGTGGGTCGAGGTTTTGAGTTGGGCTTTTTACTCGGGCCGGGCTTGGGCAGGCTTTACTTTTGAGTCGGGCTTTACGTCGGGCCCGAAAAAAGCCCCACTCATATCCCTTTCCTGATGTGAGACAGTCCTCAAATTTATTACAAAGCGTGCACTAGTAGAAATCATACCTCACAATTCATTATTGTTCTCTATTAGGATTTTCACTTATAAAGTTATTCCAGCCCACCATTTTTAGAATAAACTATTGTTTATCGCTGTGAGAGCAGGAATTTAAGAAATCTGTGTCGTGAGGAAGACGATCACAATCTACTTGAACTTGTTAGGCGAGTGCTAATCTCGGAGTTACGCCTTATGTACTTATTGGCATAAACTGTTTTGCGTACATTTAAAGTGAAAATAGTTAATACTACTGTTTGAAACATGTTGATTAAAGGTTTTGCTCTATGTGATTATCATTGCATTCGTTTCATTATTATTTAGCCACCCTAGGATTTATTAATTGTATTAAATGTATTACTTGCAAGTCTTCACGCCACAACAAGAAAACGACGGGCCTGGGTTAAAAGCCCGTTGGGCTAGGGCCTGGGCTGGCTTTCTCAACTAAAAGCCCATTGGCCTTGGGCGGGCTTGGGCTTTTAAGATCTGAACTTGGGCGGGCCTGGGCTTTCGAGTTGGGCTTTGAATATGGTCGGGTTTTTGGGTAGGGCTTTTGAGTCGGGCTTGGGCGAGCCGGGCTTTGGAAATCCTAGTCTCGACTCACCTCTAGTACCCACTATGTTTTGTAGAATCTACTGCGACCCTAGATGAAGGATCCATCCGTATCTCCGTGTAAAACTCATATTTGGCGCCATGGCGTGGCGCAAAACTTAAAAATCTGACTAGGGGTACTTTTCAAGTGATAGCCGTGTCCAGGGTACCCACTATGTCGCCACATTCGCCAAATTTGAATGTTTTCATTTTCAAAACCGCCATAATTTTTGAAATCCTGGGCGGCCGATTTTCGCAAAAATTTCCAAAAATCATGAAAAAGAGTTCGACTTGCGTATACCATGAAGTTTTTCAAAATTTTGATTGTTTCAAATTTTTTCAAAATTTTGCGATTTTCTTAGAGACTGGGATTTGGCGAAACTTTGTTTAAAATATCTCAAAAATAAAAATATTTCGTTTTTTATTCATTTCTTAAAATTTTGACCTTTGTGATCATTTTAAGCCCAAAATTTTGAAAATCCCACGGAAATTGCAAAAGTTATCGAGGTTCAAAATTGGTCGAAAACGGAGATTTTTAGCCCGAGTCAGGGCTTATGTACCCGTCACGTCCGTCTGTCTTGCGATAACTGTCGCTAAACTCATCCTATCGACTTGAAATTTTGCACACATGTAGTATGGGTCAAATGAAGAGTTAAGTTCGAAGATGGGTAAAATCGGTCAAGTGGTTGACCGGTGGGGGTCATATGAGTGGATGGGGTATTATGCACCAAAATCTCAAAATAGTGCTAGAAAGCTGAAATTTGGTACAGAGGTTGGTAATGGGTCCTGATGGAAGAATATGAGTTCAAATTGGAAAAATTTTCGTCTGGAGGGTCCCAATGGGGTTACCCATACCGATTTTTCAAAATCATCATATCGAGCTGAAATTTGTCATTGGAGTTGCTAATGGGCAATAATGGAAGAACATGAAGCAAAGTTTTAAAAATTTTACGTGGAGGGACCCTATGCGGTGACCCATACCGATTTCTAGAAATTGTCGTAAAAAGCTGAAATTCAGCACCGCGATACTTCGACGTTAAAAGTGAGCAAACTGCAACCAGAGAGGGTGTGACAAAAGTCCGGTCAATTGTGACAAACACTAAGCGGACGCTCTCCCTGACTCGGGCTATATCAAGTCTGCACTGTAGGTTTTAAATTTGGCGCCACGCCACGGCGCCAAAATGAGACTTACACGAAAATGTGAATGAATCCTTCATCTAGTGTTCTAGTCAAATCTAAATTACATAGTGGGTACCCTGGATACGACTATCACTTGAAAAGTACCCCTAGTGAGTGTTCGACCAATTTCGAACCTCCATAACTTTTGCAATTTCCGTGGGATTTTCAAAATTTTGTGTTTAAAATGATCACAAAGGTAAAGATCTTAAGAAAAAAGAGAATATTAAAAAATTATTTGTTTCGAAATATTTATACGATTTTGGAGACGAATCTCCGGCCTTAAAAATTTTCGAAAAAATGCAACAATTAATTTTTTGAAGACTTTCATACAGTTGGAAAGTTCGATTCGCTGTCATATTCTTGGCTAAATATTTTGAAAATCCCTATACGATTTCAAAAGTTACGGCGGTTTTAAAATTAAAAATATTTAAAATTTGGTAATGTGGCGCCACGCCATGGCGCCAAATGTGAGTTTTACAAGGAAATGCGAATGGATCCTTCATCTTGGGACCTAGTATATTCTAAAAATCATAGTGGGTACACTGCATGGTCCGCTCACTTGTATAGTGTCCCTTGTGAGCATAAACTGTACTCCAGGGTCTCCAATATCAGATGAGATAGGTCTCGTTATCTGATTACCTATCATATTACCTATCCGACAATAGCTCTCTACTTACCAGCACACCTGTTCACATTCATTCAATACAAAATGAATGAATTGTTAATTTATTATTCATCAAACCAATGAATAATCAATAAATAATTTCTTCAAACTTTTTGAATGAATGAATAATTTCTTCAAACTTTTTGAATGAATGAATAATAAGATAAGATTCATTCAATCCCTATAGAGGCCGCTTCGGGCCGATGAAGGTACAGTTATTAGTTTGAATTAAAGTGTTGATAATAATTAGTTGAATGAATGAGTAATAGATATGCTGTAGAGCCGAAAGCCTACACAACGCGGATTCCATCGCGTCGACTTAATTAATTTAATTAACCAGTCTAGATAAGGTCAGAGACGGTCTTGGCCGTGAAGGCCAACTAACTTAATGCGGGTGCGATACCCGCAGCCCACTATATAAAGAGCGTCCGAGCTCTCACTCAAAACACAGTGTTCTTGACTCGCGACGAGTCCTCTTCCTGCACATGTATGTATGCAATTACTCTCTAACTAACCAGCCAGAGATTGGCGATTACCTCTATGTAGTTATGTACTTACTAGGGATTCCCACAAGACGGGACAGTCTTGTCTTGTCCCGGCAAGACGGGATAACAAGACGGGACAAGACGGAAATTTACGTCCCGCGTTTTGAAAAGCAAGACGGGGCACGGGACGGGACAAGCCAGGTCTTATCCCGGCAAGACGGGACGTCTTGCGACCATCGAAAATATTATATTTTCGTCCCAAATATCAAAATTGCATTCAAATAGGGACAAATGTAATATATTTTGAATCGAATATAACTTCAGCAAAATTTTAATCCTGATAAAATGCAAATTCTATTGAAATTTAGTGCATGGAATCATTTTCCCACATGTTTTATAACATATCCAAGATTATTGCCAGTACGTACTACATTTGGGAACACTAATTCTAGTAAACGAAATTTATCACTGTTCAAATTGAATCGTACAGATCAGAACCTTATTTCCTGTGAACCTGATGTAGAAGGAATGTGACCATGAAATAAAATTTTGAAAATATCAAATGACAGTTTTGGATCGGTCAAAAACGAAATTAGTTGGTTTTCATCACTCATGTTTTAGATAGTTGTAGTAAAGAGGGTACTTTTCCACTTTTTCTTGCACTGGACAGTGCACTGGACAATCTGATTTTTAACAACCGAAGCTTGGTAGAAATTATTTTTTAGTCTGTGAAAACAATTTGTATCATGCTTCTTGAAAGGAGCATAAATTTTGACAGCAAATTGTACCTATTTAAAACATGTATGTCCCGTGTTGTCCCGTCTTTCACGGGACGGGCAAGACGGGACGCAAGACAAGACGGGACGGGTTGCCGTCTCGTCTTGTCTTGAAGTTTCGTCCCGTCGATGGTAACAAGACGTATATGTCCCGTCTTATCCCGTCTTGCGGGATGCCCTAGTAGTCACTATCCACCGCCACCACCACATTCCTACTTCGACTCCAGTCCACCACATAACTCTTATATAACACGAGTATACCTCGTATAACTGTTGAATTAAATGCTCAGATCAACTGCTCCATGAGTACATTCAGCAACTAATTTATTTATGATCAAATCATGTCGTATTTAACTAAGAACAATTAATGCATTCATAATGCATGCATAACCTAAAATGTCAAGGAGGTTAACAAACTGAAGCAAATCCGCCCACAATAAGTGGTGGTCTAATATTTACTACTCTGCACATAGTTATCCATTTAACGCTTTGAGCCCAGCTCTCTCTTCCCAGTCTCAGCCTGCCTCAACACCACTCATCCATTCCTAACACAAGGCATAATATAATGCATTGCCATAACTAATAAACAGTGAGCCAAGTCCCACTTAAGTCTTGTTTATCCACTCTCACGCAGAAACAGCGTTCCGACCGCTCGCTCTGTCTCTATATGTAAGTGGCACTTCTCCTCTCGGACACTCGACACGACGTAACGCGCTCTCAGTTACGCTCTACTTTTAACCCCACGAGGGTTACATCTTCTTCTCAGTGCTCTCCCTTACAATGCATTCGTTTAGTTCATGTGAGTGAAGAATGAGTGAATAATTTTATTCATTATTGATATTCCCCCAATGCTTAATGCATGGTGTGTATTGAGAAATCCATTTAATAATACGAAATTGAATAAAATGAATGAATAAATGAATAAATGAATGAATAAAATCAATGAAATGAATGAATCAGTGAATAAACTCTCCAAACGAATATAAAAAAGTAGCGTCAGCGTGGTCAGTTTCCTTTCCTAAATTTCCTTTTCTTTCTTAAGTTTCCTTCCTTTCCTAAGTTTCCTACAAAATGACTCCCCATGAAAATTAAGTGTTTTTTGACCCCAGGACCCCGACCACGACGTCAAAAGTCAAAAATATTGGCGTCGTTGAATTCGTGTCGAAATTTCCTTTAAAATGACACCCCATATGAAAATTAAGGTTAAATTTGATTTTCGACCACACCCCCTGGCGCTGTCGGGGGTGGTCCGGTTGACCTGGGTATCGAACTCGACCGAGAACTAAAAATTAGAAGCACAATGGCGAAAACCGCGTTTGATTTCGTTCAGGCGTTCTCGAGATATCCTGCTTACGGACGGACGGACAGACGGACGGACGGACAAAACGATCACAATAAGTAGCTGACGCTACTTAATAATGAATGAATAATATTTTCCAAATTTTAAATGAATGAATAATGAATGAATAATAGCTTCCAGATTTTGAATGAATGAAGATTGAATAAATAAATATTTTTTGAACAGCTTTGCTTACCAATAAGAAACAGGATTGAATCCCTTCGACTCAATCAACAGAAAGGCATAATACGTCATGAATCCCGAGACGCCAGAATGTGTATGAGTTGCGGAAACCATGATATTCTTCACACTAATTTTTTCTCCATATTTTCTCTGTAGCTTGAGAACAACTTGTTCGACGAGCGAATGGTCGATCATTCCCATATCACAGGTGATGTAGACCACCACATTACCAGAGGTGACGGACTCAACGGCAAAAGCTCGGGCGTACTGCCGAGTGTATATCCCGGCGGCTTGAAGCCAACCGATGAATCCATTCTGGGAATGAAGAATGATTTTCAGTAATTTTTATATTTTTTAATAATGTGTGGGATTTAGTACCAGTGGAGTTCCGGCAGGTGGCCCAGTTATGTCCCCAATACCTACTCCTACTTTATAAATTCCATCGTCATCCTGGCATCTCCCTACACTTAAAAAGGAGACGAGCAGTAACGAGAAATAATGCTTGGACAACATTCTTCGACGAGTAGCAATTCAATGAAGCAGGACAAAATCCTTGTAGTCCTGGTAACTTATTACATACGTGTGTTACGAAGTCAACTGATTTTGTTGATAGATAAGATAAAGAGTAAAGTGGCACAATTAGCATGTACAATCAATACTGATTAGTTTACAATGCATATTGCACAACTTTTTACAAGAATGGTTGCGAATGGAAATGGAAATGCAATTAGTCGGACCGATATCACATGCCATCGATCAATTGATTGTTGAAAATGTTGTAATAATGTTCAAGATTGGTTTGACTTTGCGTTATCCTCGTGAGTTTCGAGTTTAATTAAATAATTGTTGTAAATATAACTAGCAAATTATTTGCAAGCGGGGGAATATCTATTCTCGTAAAATTATTATTTTTATGTTAACTCAAAATAATAAAATCCATCATTACAAATATGTCACTTAGAATCTACTAAAACTAGGCGCATCTTCTGGGTCTCGCTCACGACCATTCCTTGTAAAAAATATTGCTTTATGGTCGAATTGGATGACATTCCTAGCACCCCTATTCAAGTTGGACTCGTCCGTCCCATAAGCACACATGTATACTTTCAATTGTCACCATCTCCTTCATTTCTGCATCAAAATTAGTGAGATTTGTTGTAATATGAGCTTAATTTATAGGTGAACAAACAAGTGCAGTTGAAATTTACTAGAAATGAATTTGAGCTGAGATAAATCTATTCTTAGGTTAATGAATTAAGAAAGGATTTATCTAAGCTCAAATTCAGTTCTAGTAAATTTCAACTACACTGGCACAATTTACCACAACATGCGGTAGGATTGTACATATATAAGTATGACGATAAATGTACTCGTTTAGTTTGACTGGGTTAGTCACCCGGCAGATTCTAGTAGTAATTAAGTACACCACTCACATTTTGGTTGACTGTTAGGTAAATTTTGATATTTTGCCAATTTTATTGTGTGCATTTTTGTTTGGTAAGTTTGACACATATTTTAAACACTAACTTTGTCTCAGTTTAAATAAATTCAGTAAATTCAATTTAGGTATAATTTAGATTTTCTACAATAACAGAATATATTATTTTTAATATATAAGTATATATAAGTTGTGCTGCCTGTGGATATTAAGGCCTACCATTATATGAATAAGTAAACCCTCTATATATACAGTAAGATATATATACTTATTATGAAAGTTTGATAGGATTGCTTATTATGAGATGAAACTATTTACGTGAATTCGTTTATATTATTAATATAATTTATTACTCATTTGGAAATGTAATGCTGATCTATTTTTAATTCCCTGGCCCTACATCGCCATCTCGAATTTTCATCTTTTTTGCATTTGAATGTCACCAAAGTCACACTGTTCACATACAAATTGTTTCTCGTCTACAAAACTTTTAAATAATTTTGCTGCACATTTGATTAACCGTATTTGTTCGCCATCAACCTCGATTGATTGATCGGCAACATCCACGTCTTGCATCTGATTATGATTGCCACCCAAATAAATACGGCTAGTCAATCTACTGTTCGATATTTCCAAGCGTTGCGTGTGTTGCGTGTAAATCCCATAGTCGTCCCCACTTCTATAATTCTTGCAGAAAATTCTTCTCAATACGTTTCGCTCTCCGTGTCTTACGTAGATCCCGTGGGATCCAATAGTTTTAGGAATTTGATCGCCTAAAACGCAGATAATGTCCTCAAGAACATTAATGTCGCTACGATCCAATTCGATTCCTTTGCTGCAATCTTTGATGTAAATGTTTGAAATGGTATTCCCGCCATGCGCGACTTCTATTCCGGTGGCGCACATGGTAAGATTGACGCGATTTAAGTTACTGTAACCCTTGTGGCGGATTTGAATACCGCATTTGACATTTGAAAGAGTACAATCGGACAGGTTTGTGCGGGCACCTTGAAGAAACACACCATTACCTTCTAGACGGTAAAAGTCTTGGTAAACCAAGACATGACCTGATGCTGGAAACTGTGATATTATGCACCTCGTTGTTAGCTCCGGCCACTAAAAGGCCTTGGTTGTTAGGACCAACAAGAATGGTAACGTTGGAAATGGAACAGTTGTTCCCGGTCATGGTTATGACAGGGTCACCGATGGAAAGATCGTAAATTTGTAGAATAGTACTTGTTGAGGATGTGCCCTTAATATGGATGCAGTCTATATCAACCAGAAAAGGTCCGTTGTAAATTCCCTCGGATAGTATTATTGTTCCAGGGAGGGTCAAATGATTTTGCAGTTGCTGTGACGTTCTAGTACGTACTTCCGGTCCGACAACGAGACGTTAAACATTGAGGCAAGTCTAGAGTTAGGATCTTTCGCAGTCATGTGGATAATTAATTGTTTTACGTTGGTAGTTATGACCAAGTTATCAGCATCGGAAATTACTGTGAAGTCCTTTCTGCCCACGATTGAAGTAAATGCTTCCACCCGGTCCTGCCTTGTCTTATAGAGTTGCACAATTTCCAGTAAAACTAGTCCGAGGCTGAAAATATCGGCTTGTTTCCCATACCTGGTTCGAGGCATGGTTTGATTTTTCATTTCTGGCGCTTGATACAAGTAGGTGCCAACGTTGGCGGTGTGGTAGCTGGAGTTAGCGATCAGCCGATCGTCGTTGTTTTCAATATCGGTCACAAATATGGCAGAGGAAGATGTCTGAGATAACCCAAAATCGCCGATTTTTACGGGAAACATATTCTCGTGTGAAGCAAAAAATATATTGGCAGGTTTGAAGTCTCGATGAAGAATATTCTTGCCGTGGAGGTATCTCATACCTTCGATTATGTCACGAATAATGGCCAATCTAATATTGTCGAATTCTTCAGAACTTATAGGGGATACCTTGTCTAACCAAGTTCGTAGGTTGGGGCCGCATAATTCCATCTCAATGCAGTAAACGGTTTCATTCAGTTTCGCCATTTTCTCCAGCATCCACTTAAACTTGGTATAATCAGCGTCGAGAACCCTGGGTAAGGATTGGATTTGTTTGAGCGTAAAATTGATTTCTTTGAGTTGATACAGTTTGGTCAGGTTTGGATGTTGAGTAGCTTTCATGTTTTGAAATTCCCACCTCACTTTGGACAGTTGGGTTGGTTCGGAAGTCGTATAATTTGTGTTTGTTGCATACGGCGTTTCTGTATTGCCATTAGTGTCGTCATCGTAATCCATTGAATTTGGTTCTCGTCCCGCAACGATTTTGACAGCGGTGTAATAAACTTCGTCTGGGCTAGTCGGAGCTTCTGCGGACTAGATTGTAATGTCAGAAAGGAACATGTCAGTATAAATGAAATAATTACAAAATCATACTCAAAGGTGGAAAGTTATCAAAATCAGTGTAAGGAGAACACCAGAGTTGCTCTATTGGAAGCCCATGCGCTACAGTGTTTTAGTTTATTTTCGGGGTTTCAGCGGGTATTCGGGGTATTGGCTGTTTCTCAAGCTTGTACTACATATGCGAAATAAGAGTTCCTGCACTTACATTAAATGCTTCGCAGCATTTAGTGTCTTTATCAAAATTGAAAACCTCATCGGGGTTTGCTTCGATATGATACCGAAACACAGCAAAACCACAACACCTCGAAAAAGTTATCATACCCTAGTAACTCAAGAAATTCACACCCCAGGGCAAAATAACTTACACCGGATTTTTTGCAATATTATAGCTGATAGTGGCTCTACCTTGTCATCCTGTCCATGTACTGCCGACAAAACCAAACCAAACGCCCCTGACCCAAGATAGCCAGTAAATTGTATCTTATCCAGCCATCCCGTTGCTGCCGGGTCTCTTAGGAAACTCATCATTTGTTATCCCGATTTATCACATCCACTTGGATTTGGTCGACAGATACGATATTCTCCAGTATTGATAATTCTTCGATATTTCTAACTAATGGGTTCCCCCAGATTAACACTTCCATAAATACAGATGCCAAGCCCTCTATATCTCTATATACTGAATGTAGCCTCGCCTACGGGAGCCAATCCATTTGGTAAGTTAACCTTAATCAGCGGGGAATTTAATGTTGTGTCACTTTCCCCGCAGAAGAACGTACTGCCCAGTAAATTCCCGACGCATATATTTTTCGAGTGTAAATATTTCATGACTTCAATAAAATTTTGCAAGATGACGACCTGTTGCTGGTGAAATGTTGGGGAATCTCTTCGATAGTGGTTAGAAAATACCCACGCTATAGCAGTAAGACGGTGGGGATGTTCCAATTTTAAGCAAATTGTATCCACTGTTGATTCGTCCATAAGTTGGGGAAATACGGTCACCTATAGTCAAGGTTTAAAACAATTATTTTCTCGATAATATAAAATAGGCGGGAAATATGTAGAGGAAAAAAGTTTTTACAAATATCCAAGTGGGAAGAATTATGGCCCCGTATTTATTTCGTTATGAAGAAAGTTAACTTTCTCGAAAATGAATTTCAGATTTCAGAAATCTAACTACTGTAAATACTCTATTTATAGCCCTATTCTATTTATAGCCGGTCTCTATTTATTGCTGCGTCTGGAGCCCAGGATTCTAAAATTTTAGCCGGGTCTCTAATTATAGCCGGGTTCCTAATTGTAGCCGGGTCTCTAATTATGGCATGTCTTGTCCGCTGTTTGTATTAGCAGCATCTTCGAAAATGTCGCATATTTGGTTAATCAAAGAGTGAGTTAATAAGAATGTGTACCACGGTGACCGAAAATTTAAAAAAAACTACTAAATCTTGTTGAGAGGGGATGATTTAATTTTAATTTTCGGTGAACGCTGTCCTAATGGCATATCTTATTAAACAACACAAACCTTAAATTGTGTTAACTTGAGTTATGCCTGATCTTGTAATGTATCAAATTATAGCGGAAACATATTTTAGCCGGGTCTCTAATTATAACCGGTCTCTAATTTTAGCCGGGTCTGTGAGGCTCAGTTTTAGATTTTAGTCCCGGCTATAAATAGAGTATTTACGGTATGTTCGCGATCCAAATGTGGATCAGGGCTGCATGCCATATATGTATCAATAAACACTACTTATACTATATGTTCGGGAACCCAACGTTACTCCGATCACCGGCATACATAACAACAGTTTCGTACATTATATTTTACAATTTCCGATTTGTAATCAACTGATAGATTTGCACAGCTTTAACACCAACATTTAAAGGAATCTCTACCCTCCTGACACTCGGCCTGTATATGAAGCACTAGATAGAAAACGAAAGCTAAGGGTGGTTTTCCATACAAGTGCACCTGCGTGTAGGCTGTGCATCCGGATAAATGTAACATTGCCGGATCGGATGGGATCGGGTAACTGCACGTACATATTATCAAGCACATTCAATTGGATCGGATTCGCAGCCCTCGTACATTTTCAATTTCAGTTGAGAGGTATGGCGCAGAGATAGAAAACAAACTGACAGAAGTACGTTCATTGCATAGGTGTTACGGGCACCATAAATAGCATAGTATGAATATATATTAATTTTTGCCATTTGTCAAATTTGTCAAAGCGCCTTCAAACTATATTTTTCCCACCTTAACCCATTTTTTCTGTTCCCCGGTGAAATCTGATAGTAAAAATTGTTTTTAAGCTCTCCGGCCCATTTGATGCAAACCTGTCTCGGGCCTGTCTACCGGGGAAATCTTTAGAGTATCCAGGCTCAGAATTTCGTCACGGGAAAAGGTGCGGTGGATAATTTGAATTTTATAAAGGCAAGGATGGTCCAGCATGGCGAACAGTTCGAATTTTTTGAGACGGTTTGTAACAATAGGGTTACCGGAGAGGCGTTTATCAACTACTATGAGGTTGTGCTGGGCCTGGGTTTTTGAATTTAGAATTAGGAATTCACTTATCCCTGGAACTCCCCACATATTTGTCCACTGCAGGCTTTGAAATACTTCGTCCTCGTTGAAGTTGAGAATCGACATTGGACGTAAGTTGAGGGAAATCCTGTATATTACAAAATTAAAGCACTATGATTACCAAGAATGATTTATTGTACTCAAGAATTACAACAAAAGTTGTCCGAAAATATCAAACGCCACTAGCAGGATTATGGATTCGGGGCCGGTATGTTGGGTAATTTGAAGGGCCGTTTTTGCCAAAATCCAATAATATTTGCACACTAGCATTTGAAGCTAATGGGCTGTACAGTGGCGGGGCCGATATGTGGGACCTCCCACACCTACCCCTAGTTGCGCCAGTGTCAGACGCTCTTAAGAAATTAGGTAATTTCCATATCGAGTAAATTTTACTCAAAAAGGTTTGAGAAATTGTCGAGCAAAAAACTTTAGGCTTGGTTAATTTATGCGAATGTATTTATCGATTTACGTGACATATCATAAGTGTTTAGGTGTGATATGGTCTTGCACGTCGGCTCTCTGTGGTGTAGTTTCTGATCAATTGAGTACTTTTCAAAAAAACCGTTTAAAACCCGGACATAAACATGGGGTGAAACAACACGTACCGTCACGCGCTCTACTTTTGAACTTTGGCGTAGTCGATACTGTAATGGTCTTTTGATCGTTGTCGTAGGTCAAGACGTCGATTTGCGTGATTTTCGTGTAGCTCTGTACATTTTATTAACTTCTAAAATATTTTTTTCTGGCCAACTATAAACTTGTGTCAAGATTTATACGTAAGTCAGACATCAGTTTTCAGCACACGGAAAATAAAATTGATAAGAAAACAATAGTGAGTGTATATTAATGCGTCAAAATAAAATTGTTTAACTTGCGTCAGCTGACCCTAAAATTTTACACAAGTTTAAATAAATAAATTTAATTATCCTGCCAGAAAAGTGATTTTAATGTGGTGGATGTTACCAAAGCAATGTAAATTAATTTATTTTAAGTCTCAAGACTCTAAAACAAATAAAGATACTGTAAAAATACAATATTCTGTATTCAATTGTGTCTTAACTTTTGTGTGTATTACCTATAAACCAATTACCAATCTTTGTTAAAGTTTACACCGTCACGACTGCACTGATCACAGCTGGAGGAGAGCTTTACAGCTTTGGAGAGAGGACAAATTTGCAGATATTTGTTAAGCTATATATGTATGTAGGTACATCTGGTAAGCATGACAAAGATTGCGACCGTACGTACTCATTTAGTTAGGCACCAGCGTGTTATGCTTAACAGTATATATGTGTAAAAATGCCAGACAAGCGTAAGTTATCATTTGTATTTAAAGGCTTCGTGGCCGACCTTGCCCATAACTAATAACCATACGTCGGCTATGAATGAGATATGACTTTTTCCGTTTATTAACCTACAGTCCTCAATCTTTCCTTGAGATTGTTTACGCTCAGTAGGTCACGTAGGTCAAAGCATATTTTCTCATATTTGTCATATTTATATAACCTAAACACCCTGGTTCTGGTTTTGGGACGTATCCATATTCTCTATCATATTTCGTTTTTTTCATTCATTTTATGACTTTTGGCCAAATTTTTGAAATTTCCCCACTAAATTGCCAGAAAATTACAAAAATGCAGTTTTCTGACAATGATTGATTGTGAGAAATTTACAAAAATGCACTCACAACTATTAATGCAGCTCCTACCTTTGCAATAATCACCACGGTAAAGAAATAAAGAAAGAAGAAAGCATAAAGAAGTTTTAGCGTGAACAAATATCTCCTTTACGATAGACGCCGGGATTTGCCACTCTAAAATTCGGAGATAGAGCTGATTTCTCTTACTAGGGAGACTTTCCAGATGATAGTCCTGTCCAGGGTACCCACTATGTTTTTAGCCCGAGTCAGGGCTTATGTAATCATCATGTCTGTCTGTCTGTCTGTCTGTCTGACTAACGATTACTCAAGAACGAGTTGACCGATTTGGATGAAATTTGGCAGAAACATCCCTCCGAGATATATTTATGGCAGAAACATGTATCTCGGCAATGCAACGACCGAGTTCGAACATGGGTTCGATCAAAAAAGATTTGGACCAGTGGGGGTCATGTGGGTGGGTGGGGTATTATGCACCAAAATTTCAAAATTGTCGCAGAAAGCTGAAATTTGGTAGAGTAGTTGCTAATGGCTCCTAATGAAAGAATATGAAGTCAAATTTGAAAAATTTTAAACCGGAGTCAACTTATGGGGTGACCCATACCGATTTTTCAAAATCGTCCAATCGAGCCGAAATTTGGCATAGATGTTGCTAATGGCCTCTAATGCAAAAATGTGAAGTGAAATTGGGAAAGTTATTATGCATAGGGACCCTATCGCATGACCCATACTGATTTTCAGAAGTTGTCTTAAAAAGATGAAATTCGGTACTTTGATACTCAAGGGCTTCTTAAGAACGAATATAAGGTTAAACGCGAGCATGGTGTCTCCAGAGAGACCCTTCCGGGTGACCCATGCCGGTTTTTGAAAGACATTAGTTGCAGCTGAAATTTGGCACAGCGGCTAAAAATGACTTCTATAGAGCAAATACAAATTTGTAACTTCTAAGTTTGAAAGAAGCGACCCCAACTGGTCCTTGTAGGCAAGGTGAAGGATTTGCAAATAACTTTACACATTTAGTGCTAAGTAATACAACATTGCACCAGCCCCACCACGGGGGTGGTAATAGTTTCTCGGAGAAGTCGGACACGGTAACAATCGGATCCTATCCCTGACTCGGGCTATATGAAGGCTGCACTGGAGGTTTTTAGAATCTACGAGGACCCTAGATGAAGTATCCATTCTTATCTTTCTGAAAATCGCATATTTGGCGCCGTGGCGTGGCGCCAAATTCGCCAAATTTGTATGTTTTTATTTTTAGAACCGCTATAACTTTTGAAATCCTGGGCGGATTTTCAAAAAAATTTCCAAAAATCATGAAAAAGAGTTCAACTTTCGTATGCCATGACATTTTTCAAAATATTGATTGTTTCAAATTTTTTCAAAATTTTGCGATTTTCTTGGAGACTGGGATTTGTCGAAATTTGTTTACAAATATCGAAAAAATAAAAACATTTAATTTTGTATACATTTCTTAAAATTTTGACCTTTGTGTTCATTTTAAGCCCAAAATTTTGAAAATCCCACGGAAATTGCAAAAGTTATAGAGGTTTAAAATTTGTCGAAAACATAGATTTTTAAGTTTGGCGTCACGCCACGGCACCAAATATGCGATTTTCAGAAAAATACGAATGGATACTTCATCTAGGGTCCTCGTAGATTCTAAAAAACATAGTGGGTACCCTGGACAGGACTATCATCTGGAAAGTCTCCCTAGTTAGTGAGCTTTAGCGGACCTATCATATTGATAAAAATAGCGTATTACACACCAAAAATTAAGAAAAATAAACACAGTTTTATGGTCATGTTTTGGGGATTTTTACGGTAATATTGCATTCATATTTTGGGGTTTTATCGATCATTCATAACCGACGTCTGCTAATAACCAGTAAAATTAAAAATTCTCCCAAAAATTCAATTTGGAACGAATTTTAAAAATATAACACGTTTTAAAAATAGTTTGGCCTTCTCTACAATACGTATTTTGAATTTTTTTAATTCTGACACCAGTGACCTAATATCAAGGTCGTAAGGTCACAATATGAACAACTTTCTTCCTTTTGGCGGAAATTTGTTTTTTACCTTAATTAACATTTTTAGATCATACTTACGTTGTTTACACCAACTTCAAAATAGGTGACATATTATTTTAGTGGGAGCGGTTGCGGGTGTGGCTATCGGCGCTTTTATTATTAAATTGTGAATTTTCGGATCTCATGGAGGACATTGTATTTATTTAAGCAAACACAAGCTTTCGACAAGTTATAACTTTGTCCACGATAACTTTAGAACGGATGCGAATTTCGAAATGCGGTTTTCGCCAAAGTATTTCTAATTTTAGAAGTACGGATGAGTTCGAAGATGGGCGTTGTAGGTAGTAAGGTCACGGCGCCACGGTCATGACGCCGTGTCGAATAGGTGTCGAGTTTTTTGTTTCGACTGTTGTAGACGTATTTTAAGGGGGGAATTCAAAAATCGACATCATTTTGACGTACGATGACCGTGTTGACGACGCCACGTGTCGACAAATTGAATTATGTCATGTGGGATGTCTATCGAAAAGTAGAGTCGTGTACATTCAAAGTACGCGGGAGTTATGTCGAAACGGGGCGAAATGAGACGTGGGGTAATGTGAGACAATTGGGGAAAATGACGGGAATTCTATTGGAAGACGATGTGGGTGTGCCACAAGGATATTTACATGTGTTTTCACCCCTTTGCTACATTCCGTTTGCAATGGTTTATTCGAGATTGATGTATCGCAAGCTTTTAGAATCATATCGTTCACTCATTACATACAGAATCATTAAAATTGCATACATACATAGTTTCATCTTACAAATCAAAGAATTAGTAAAGTATGTGCTCAGTTGTGGGCATCATCCACAAGTAGCACTCGGCATCCTAATACATGCTAATCACGCACTATATTATGGTCAACTCGGAAATAATAGAACATCGGCCAATGTTAATTTCTCTGAGAGGCTAAATGGCCGACCTCGCCATAAGCGATAACATGTAGGGTTTGAAAATTCACCGTAAGGTCAGTTCTTGAGATCAAAAGATCTAACGAATTAAGATACATACAAATTTCCTCCAGCCTTGGTTGTTGGAGTTTAACGTCGCCCTGGTGTTGCCTACGTCCATCCCCTGAACCGCCTGACATTGTCGCCGACCAGAGGGGGCGGGGGGAGTGGCTATCTGCGCTTCGGTGAATGCCCTACCAATGCACGGCATGCGACATATCATTTTTCTCAGCTCGTCAAGGGGGTTTCGGTGACATAATTCAAATGTGCAAATCCACACCACCTCTGGGTGTGGCTGTTGGCGCCTCATGAATCTTGCGAAATCAGGCCTTGCGACATATCATTTTTCTCAACTCGTCAAGGGGATTTCGGTGACATAATTCAAATTTGCAAAACCACACCCCTTGTGGGTGTGGCTGTTGGCGAGATATGTTTAAACAAATTTCGACAAATCCTATTCTGTACGAAAATCGCAAAATCTTGAAAATATTTGAAACAATCAATATTTTTAAAAATGTTATGGCATACGAAATTTGATTTTCGTTATTTTTGGAATTTTTTTGAAAATCCGCCCAGGATTTAAAGAGTTTTCGCAGTTTTAAAAATAAAACCATACAAATTTGGCGAATTTGGCGCCACGCCGCCAAATATGCGTTTTCCAGGGAAATAAGAATGGTTCCTTCATTTGGGGTCCTCGTAGAGTCTAAAAAACATAGTGGATACCCTGGACAGGACTATCGCCTGGATAGTCTCCCTAATTAGATAGATACATACTTGAGCTGTGAGATAAGTGTGTACCACAAATCACAATATTTTTTTATCCTGCAATAAATCATTTGGAAGTCAGAGTAAAAATAAAAATTACAGGTAGTTCCGGAAAGAATTTCATAGCTTCATCAACATCCCTTTATGACCACCAATATTTCATTGCAAAAGGAATTTTATTTCTGAAAATTGCCAAACAAATTTTTCCATATTTTGTTTTCCACCGTTCTGATTCTTATATAATTTGCCGCATTATATATTTTTATGCGCACGAAATTGATTTTCTGCATGCATGTGCATGAAAGTCACACCCCCTGCCCCGGCGTCATGTGGGAGTGGTCAAAAGATCTAACGAATTAAGATACATACAAATTTCCTCCAGCCTTGGTTGTTGGAGTTTAACGTCGCCCTGGTGTTGCCTACGTCCATCCCCTGAACCGCCTGACATTGTCGCCGACCAGAGGGGGCGGGGGGAGTGGCTATCTGCGCTTCGGTGAATGCCCTACCAATGCACGGCATGCGACATATCATCTTTCTCAACTCGTCAAGGGGATTTCGGTGAAATAAATCAAATTTCCAAAACCACACCCCCTGTGGGTGTGGCTGTTGGCGCCTCGTGAATCTTGCGAAATCGGGCCTTGCGACATAACATTTTTCTCAGCTCGTAAAAGCGATTTAGGGTCATAAGCAAAATTTAACAAACCACACCCACAGCGGGTGTGGAGTTTAACGCCCGTATAATAAAACTATATCAAGCGACATGTCATTTTCTTCTGATCTTCAAACCGATCACGGTGCAGTTATTCAAATTAAAAAACCACATCCCCTGATGATCATCCAGAATAAACCACGACAGCGTATGATTATTCTCAGCTGCAAAGCGAACACTGCAGTATTACTTAAATTGTGAAACCACTCTTGATATATGTGTGGCTGACCTCGCTCAAATTAGTCAACATTATACCTGTATTTACATATTCATTTATAATGATTAGAAACCAAATTTTAAATACATTTCATTCTCTAACGGCCCACATCGCCATAATTCAAGACATTTTACCGTACAGTACTTCGAAAATTTCTCGGATATCGCGACGAAAGGATTTTGGAAGAAAAGATGGAAAACATTCCTTGTGAATCACAGGTTGTGATGCAATTCCTGGCAGATGTTACCAAAAATAACTCTGTCACTAACTCAGTAAATTACGCTTCAACATAAAGTAAATTATGAATTTTGTCCGTAACGCCTCTGCATTGTGAGTCGCACGTTTTTATAAGGCTGCTTAAATATTGTTGAACAATTAAGTATTGCAATTTTATATGATCTAAAATCCATCTGAAGTTTCTTTTTCAGTTGATTTTCCAGTTTCATAGTATTAAATGGTAGACCCCGTATTGGGAAAGAATCATCTTGAATGCTCAATGGGCATCAGAGCCGTACCGACGGTAGAGACGAGTGGAGAGTCGAAATAATGTTTGAATATTGCATTTTTTCTAAATAGTTTATTTAATAAACAACCTCTTGTTCTATTTTAATAGTATTTTTATCATCATTTTATTATTTTAGTGTAAAAAAATTTGCCTATTACAAAATTATCCAAAACCTTTAAATTTCAAATTGGTATTGTAACGTTCCTAATCAGTTTATAAGTTTAGATAACAGAATTTTAACGCCATAACATGTTAGAAAAATATGAGATTCCCCGGATTCATTAGTTTTTTGCATTTTACGCATTTTTGTTCATTTTTATAGATTATATATACTTCTCTGTATGTACTTTCATGCACATGCATGCAGAAAATCAATTTCGTGCGCATAAAAATATATAATGCGGCAAATTATATAAGAATCAGAACGGTGGAAAACAAAATATGGAAAAATTTGTTTGGCAATTTTCAGAAATAAAATTCCTTTTGCAATGAAATATTGGTGGTCATAAAGGGATGTTGATGAAGCTATGAAATTCTTTCCGGAACTACCTGTAATTTTTATTTTTACTCTGACTTGCAAATGATTTATTGCAGGATAAAAAAATATTGTGATTTGTGGTACACACTTATCTCACAGCTCAAGTATGTATCTATCTAATTAGGGAGACTATCCAGGCGATAGTCCTGTCCAGGGTATCCACTATGTTTTTTAGACTCTACGAGGACCCCAAATGAAGGAACCATTCTTATTTCCCTGGAAAACGCATATTTGGCGGCGTGGCGCCAAATTCGCCAAATTTGTATGGTTTTATTTTTAAAACTGCGAAAACTCTTTAAATCCTGGGCGGATTTTCAAAAAAATTCCAAAAATAACGAAAATCAAATTTCGTATGCCATAACATTTTTAAAAATATTGATTGTTTCAAATATTTTCAAGATTTTGCGATTTTCGTACAGAATAGGATTTGTCGAAATTTGTTTAAACATATCTCGCCAACAGCCACACCCACAAGGGGTGTGGTTTTGCAAATTTGAATTATGTCACCGAAATCCCCTTGACGAGTTGAGAAAAATGATATGTCGCAAGGCCTGATTTCGCAAGATTCATGAGGCGCCAACAGCCACACCCACAGGGGGTGTGGTTTTGCAAATTTGAATTATGTCACCGAAATCCCCTCGACGAGTTGAGAAAAATGATATGTCGCAAGGCCTGATTTCGCAAGATTCATGAGGCGCCAACAGCCACACCCAGAGGGGGTGTGGATTTGCACATTTGAATTATGTCACCGAAACCCCCTTGACGAGCTGAGAAAAATGATATGTCGCATGCCGTGCATTGGTAGGGCATTCACCGAAGCGCAGATAGCCACTCCCCCCGCCCCCTCTGGTCGGCGACAATGTCAGGCGGTTCAGGGGATGGACGTAGGCAACACCAGGGCGACGTTAAACTCCAACAACCAAGGCTGGAGGAAATTTGTATGTATCTTAATTCGTTAAATCTTTTGACCACTCCCACATGACGCCGGGGCAGGGGGTGTGACCAAGTAGCGACAGAATTGGATGACCTGGGAATGTCAAGCATTGTCGCCAATAATTTGCAACCAGGTCCAAAGAAACGTCACTCGTTTTTTGACCTTGTGACCTGGATAACGGGTGGGTGGGGACGAATTTTGAAAATTTTGAATTATATATTTCGCACAAGCGCCTAATGTTTCCAAAACGGGCGGAATTTTGAAAATCGGTCAAGAACTGACCTTACGGTGAATTTTCAAACCCTACATGTTATCGCTTATGGCGACGTCGGCCATTTAGCCTCCCGAGAATTCCCATGGTCAGTACTTTCCGAGTTGATCATAACATGCCAAGCTAAAATCTATGTAGCAGCAGTAAGGGTGTAGAAGGAAAACCGATGATGGTCTCGGAAAACCTCTACATGTATTGGGAAGGTGGCACAATACACCATTCGGCCAATTACCATACACCCAGGTAGGAGAATGAATGACAGTGACACATAGGCGGATTCCGTGGGGTGGTGGTGGTATCCAAATGAGGATGACGTCTGTAGGCGGAAGTAGACAGTTGAAGGTTGGTGGGCGGGGTGTCCGCAAACCGCGGGTCACTGCCCGCGTCCCCCATGGAAGCCATAGCCGGAACCAAAGACCCAACCCCCCCCCCACTTGCCCGATCCCCCATCACAACATGCTCAGGTCATGGGTCCCCGTAGACCCGACTATGCTGCCCTCCTTCATGCACGACCTCCTCCCCACTCTTCCACCAACCACTCCCCACGGTCACTACCCCGCTAAACCAAACAAAAACCTACCCGGTATAGTTCCATGGCGTAGATCCTCCTGTGCAAGGGTCCGGCGAGTCCGTCTTCGCCTGAAGGCTCAGCTTGTCGTTGCTGGGACGGGTGTGGCAAGGGGTGTCACCTGGCACGCAGGTGGGGGTGTGAGTGGACGAAGCTCACATAGCGAAAAGCCTAGGGACACACTTTACTTGCCCTGGCCCACCAGCGACCCAGATGGCAGAGGATCCAGAGGCAGAGCGAGAGAGGGACACGTCATGCGCAGGAGGATATTCTCAAAAAAGTCCAAGGAATCCGAATTTGAATTCAAAAAGCCAAGTGATTGTTCTGTGAAGCTGGGGACCACCAAAGTGGTCCTAATACCATGTCACTGAAATTAAGTGACAATAACCGACATTAAGTGACAAGTAGCATTCAGATTTTAGCTGGAAAGGTCGTCAAACACAAAATAACAGTGTAAACATAAGTAAAATAAAGTGTACAAATGGTATTTTGTGTTTGGAGATGTTCCCAGTTAAAATGTCACCGTGCCCCAAAAGTATTTATGGACCACGCCCCCATAATGTTACTTTAGGTTTGTCGATGTTTCCGGCCAACATCTCATAGTGCCCCATGAAGGGGTGTGGTTGGTATTGACACTCCCCCATCAAGTTAGGGTACACCCACGCGATCACTGTACATCTCAGATATTATAATCACACCCCCAGTGCTTACAACCTGACTTCTGACTAGGGATGTATCGTCATGACATGTCATGGACAAATTGACATATTGACATGTCATAAATGTCCAATTTGTCAGACATTTAAAATTTGTGACAAATATGACAAATATGGCAAATACGACAAATTGAATCTGTCATAAATGTCCAATTTGTCAGACATTTAAATACTTGACAAATTGGACATTTATGACAATTTCAATTTGTTACACGGATATTTGTCAGCGCAATTGACATTTGTTTTTTTGACATAAGATGACAATCTCATTTCGTTGCTCCCTGGCGAGATTTGCATATGGCTCGAAAGCATTTTATTTCGCTTTACTTAAAGAAAATTCTCACCCGAGTTAGTTACAGGGATTAACGATATGGAGTGTGACCAAGATATCGATCAATTAATTTACCTTGACCCTCCACTTAATTGTGAGGAATGGTTAGACACGACTGATAAGTCATTGCTGAGCATAATGCCCTTAAGCGGTCAACTCTCTATAGTTTATTGAATTTTTTTGTCTGACGTGTCATGAAGTGAAATGAATTCTAAAATAAGACGTTTCGGGCATAACTTATATACTTTACTGCATGTTTATGTTTTTCGTGTGAACAGACTAAGAATAAAGTGCGGCAAAGCACGATACATAAGTAGCACAATAATGCTGAGAATGCTGAGAATGCTGAGAATTTATTTGCGCTATAAAGCTCAAATTAATTAAATTAATTAATTAAAGTAATTAATTAATTAATTAAATAATTGATGGACAGATTGATTAGTTAATTGATTAATGATTGATTAATTAATTAATTGATTGACTGATTGATTAATTAATTGATTAATGATTGATTAATTAATTCATTGATTGACTGATTGATTAATTAATTAATTAATTAATTGACTGATTGATTAATTAATTGATTGATTGACTGATTGATTAATTAATTGATTAATGATTGATTAATTAATTAATCGATTGACTGATTGATTAATTAATTGATTAATGATTGATTGATTAATTAATTAATTGATTGACTGATTGATTAATTAATTGATTAATGATTGATTAATTAATTAATTGACCACATGCTCTATCCTGCGACATGTCGACAACACAGAAAAACATGTTTTGCCTAAATTTCATGCATATTGACCGCAAAATGCCGAAATTAGGGCATGCCGACAAAATTTGTCGTCGAAACCTTAATCGCCATATTGCGACATGTCGACAACACCAAAAGACATGTTTTGCCTAAATTTCATGGATATTGACCGCAAAATGCCGAAATTAGGGCATGCCGACAAAATTTGTCGTCGAAACCTTAATCGCCATATTGCGACATGTCGACAACACCAAAAGACATGTTTTGCCCAAATTTGATGCCAATCGCCCAAAAAATGCCGAAATTAGGCCATGGCGACAAAGCATGTCGAAAAAAGTGTCGAAACCTTAATCGCCATATTGCGACATGTCGACAACACCGAAAAACATGTTTTGCCCAGATTTCATGCAAATCGCCCAGAAAATGCAGAAATTAGGCCATGGCGACGTTTTTCGACATGATGTCGACAAAGTGGCCACACCCCCTTAATAGGGAGTCACCCCCTACCCGTGTGGAACATGTGTTAAAAATTTCAGGTCGCTGCGACAAACCGTTCTCGAGTTATATTGTTGACAGACAGACAGACAGACAGACAGACTAACTAACCGATCGCATAAAGTAGCTTGCGCTACTTAATAATCACGATATAACTTTAATACATATTTGCATTATGACTCACAGTTGGTTAGGATACTCCTACTATTGTGTCGTTTACATTAACAAAACCGATTGCAACTACTGCATCTTGATGCGAGGAGTGCTTTGATTCTTGGCGAGTGTTTACGCAATATGCTGAATGTGATCTTACGCTGTGGCCCTTTCTTACACCTACCTATAGTTTGATTAAGTAGATATAAGTGACTGAAACTTCAAATATGTCAAACCGTTTACATTTATTTTCTAAATAATAGGTAATCCCAATTGCGCCAAAGTACACTCTAAATAAATTTGATTAAAATATGCTCAACTTTGAGTGAAAATCGCACCAACACAACTATTGGTGTAAAATTTAGTCAAGGTTGAGTATATTTTAGTCAACGTAGCAGGAATTTCGCTCAACGTTGACTAAAATTTACACCACTAGTTGTGTTAGTGCGATTTTCACTCAACTTTATTGAGAGTGTACACAATTACAAGTTCCCCCACATCTGTGGGTAATATTAAGACAGAATGCCATGTTTGTCATATTTGTCCAATTTTTCCGTCCATTTGTCAGACATATTGAAATAGTGACAAATTGGACGGTCAAATTGACAAATATGACATATATTTGCTTGACACGGACAAGGTACATCCCTACATCTGACTGGAAAATTTTCGACTTTTTTCGACTTTGGCGTCGTCAATACGGTGATGGTATTGTCGTTGGTCAAAACGATGTCGATTTTCGTCATCCCCGTCGAAAATAACGTCTAAAAAAGTCGAAACAAAATTTTCGACTTTTTTCGACTTTGCCGTCGTCTACACAGGTCAAAATGGCGTCGTCACAGGTCAAAATGGCCTACGGCATTGGGTAACCCTTCTAAAATAGGAAGTATTCGATACCCAATATGCTGGGGTTGTCATTTAAGAAATGACCTGTGACCTAGCGCCGTGACCTTTTGACCTACAAGGTCAGTTAACGAATTTGATCACCGCCTTGACCGTTTATCTGGATTAGAGAAATCAGAGTTCGAAAAACTTAAATCGTTGGAAGGTTAGAGCGCGCCCGGACAGACGGACGGAGAGAGCCGATGCATAAAGGGATTTCACCCCTGAATAATTACAAATGTAATTTATCAAGTATTTATTACGATGGAATGTGTGCTATTTTAAATTAAAAATTTCACCGGTAAGACGAATTAATTGTGGTAGATTCAATTTTAAAATGTGTAAATATGTACGATACTAAAATTAATTTAATTCTTATGGTTAAAATTATTACTTTCTTAATTAATTTGAGTTATATTGATTTATTTCTTGCGTAAAATTCTTTACAATGATAGATTTTTAAAATTTGTAAAATTCCTTTAACAATTCCACATCGGTATAACTGGCGTTCACAACATCCCACTACCCGCTGGAGTTCCCTCTATGGAGATAATTAATAAATATTTAGTCAAATTCACACACCTATTGAGACAAAAGGTATAATGTGTTAGTCACAAAATATCATTTAATTTGTCACAAATTTATAGTGAAAAGCCTTTTTGGTTTCCACGTCAATGTTGCATTCAGTTTAATTTAAACCCAGGGAAATAATAAAATAAATAAGATATCATTCGTAATTTTAACGTGTAACGTATTTTTTTTATTTATTGTGATTTTAAAAGGCGCCCTCCAGCTGAGCATATCATAACCGTATTAAAATCAAGCTACATAAATCATGATAATTCACAAAAAATAGAAAAAACACATTATTAAAATAACATACCTTCCACAACGAGGGCTGCTTGTTCTTTGAGACAAACATCGACAAAATCTTTCTTCACTTCGGTCGCATCTTCATTCTGGGATGCACTTGGGCAGACATACTTAACATTTTGTGCGCAATTATTCGTCTTATCTAAGTTGTTCAGGATGAATCCACAGTAAACGCCAACCTAGAGATGAGAAGTTTTTTTTTATTTCATACCGCAAAAATTTGCAATTGATTCCCTATTTTCTCAAGATGCCCCACGTAAAGACGGCATGACCCCAATAAAATATATACACTACGGGACAAAAAGGAATAGATTGGATGCATGAACTGATTGTGTCTTCGAAATCTCCGAAACTGCGTGACCGAATCGATTAATTCTTTTTGCATGTTATGCACAATTTAATAGGCTACTTAAACAGCCAACTTAAATACGAAGGGTCTAAAACCTGCGCTTTGATTATGCGCATAATTAAAAAAAGTAAAATTTCAGACGGACAGAATTGAGTAGATTTTTAAAACATTCCAGCAGGACTTGACCAGGTAAGATGTTTTTGTTTCAAAATCGACATTTTCATGTCTGGATAACTCATTTACATAATATTCATCAATTAATTAGGATGTCGAAGGTCAGGACCGAGACCACAATCCAGCAAAGGGCGCTCATTATCCAAGCATGGGAGGGAGATGAAAATGGGTCCAAAACTCCCAAGGAAATATCAGATTTTTTCAAACTCAATTATAAAACTGTTTGGAGGATCATTGACCGCTACAGAAAAACCAAAACAATTTGCAATACACCTGGACGAGGACGAAAATCAATTTTCAACACCCGAGAGAAGCGCTCAATTCTCAAAACCGTTAAGGTGAATCCTAGAGCCAGCGCGGTGGATATTGCAAATTCCGCTGAAATTGATCTTGGCAAGAAGGCAAGTCCTAAAACCATCCGGAGAATATTAAATGAAGATGGATTGAAAAACTTTCGGGCAAAGAAGAAGCCCTTCATTTCCAAGAGGAACATCAAGAAGCGGATGGACTTCGCAAAGGAACACATCCACAAGGATCAATCGTTCTGGAACAAAGTTTTGTGGTCCGACGAGAGCAAATTTAATGTCTTTGGGTCTGATGGTAGGATTAGAGTATGGAGGAAGACAAATGAAGCCCTGAAAATGAAGAATTTAAACCCAACCGTAAAGCACGGGGGCGGCAGCGTCATGGTGTGGGGTTGTTTCAGCTCTGCAGGTCCGGGGAATATGGAGTTTGTTGAAACTACAATGAACCAGCATATTTACCAGGATATATTGAATGGGAATGTCAAAAGTTCGGCAGCAAAACTTGCCTTAGGACGACGATACATCTTCCAGCAAGATAACGATCCTAAGCATACTGCGAAATCGACGTGGGCGTTCTTAAAAAAACAAGATGACTGTATTGGATTGGCCTCCTCAGAGTCCTGATCTCAACCCAATTGAACACTTATGGGATCACATTGAAAGGGAGATCCGAAAGACGCCGATTCCCAACAAAACGGAACTCCAAAAGCGGATAATCGAGGCGTGGAATGCTACATCTCCGGAAGTCACTGGACATCTTGTAGACTCCATGAACAGACGATGCACTGCCGTGCTTGAAGCCAAAGGAGGCCCTACTAGATATTAAATGTCGAAATATTTGAAATTGATTTTTTTATTTTAAATAATAAATCAAAAACTGAAAAATCTACTCAATTTTGTCCAAGCGGTTTCATACATACGACGGAAATATGTAATTCTTGTTATTCATCTTAGTTTCAAATAAATAATAATAAGTGATAAATGCAGAAATTTTAGAGGATTAAATGCTGCATAATGTGCAAAAAAAATTAATCGATTCGGCCACGCAGTTTCGGAGATTTCGAAGAAACAATCAGTTCATGCATCCAATCTATTCCTTTTTGTCCCGTAGTGTAACTTCACGAGTACATATTTCTATGTCACCAAGAAGTTGCTTTCTGCCCCACAATGTTAAAATTTACCTCTTTCGAAAAACAGTTGCATTTCACGTTCGCCTGACGACACTCTCCAGGAGCACAACGAGGCAAACTGAGATATTCGGGTTCCCCACAATTTGCGACATTATTTGATGTGACGAGCAAAATCGTAAAGATAACAAGGCAATGAAATCGAACCATTTTTCTCTGATAGACTGATTTGTGAAAGAAATTTGATTATTGCGTAGATCATGGACTGACGTACAATTGCTGCAGGAAGGCTTTATTTATTAAGTAGTCACAATGCGCCACACGTCACACTTTGAGAGGATACGTTGATAATTAAAATTAATGGGCTCGATCTTCCTTATAAAACCTGTCATATCCTGCACAACCGAATTTTAATTAGACATTATTGTAAGGAAGATGGGGAACTATATACATACACTCTTAGCAACTTGTTAATAAAAAAAGGCGGAGTAGATATATGACTCTACCGTGACGGAATTAAAAATTTATACCATGTTGGTATACATTTGGTAATAAAATGACACTTTTTGGTAATAATTTTAACACTAATATGTATTACCTTTTTTACCATATAGTATTATTTTAATACTAAATCATTACTATCGCGGTAGAGTCATATATGCACTCCGCGCAGTAATGATTCATTAAAATTTTGTTTAGAGTGTATATATGTGGAAAACTCTTTTAAGTAATGTTTTAAGTAAGTTTTAAGTAATCCGAATGGAGCCCAATATTTCGCAACTTGCCAAAATAGTATAATTCAATCTCTCCATGGCTTTGCGAAATGCCAAATTCAATTCAGGCTATTCTCTGTCCGACTATTTGCATGGCATTCACCCTGGAGGAAGAGGATGCATCGACGTACATTATGGTCATCTGCTACACATCGACTTACAATTTCAGCTTTATTAATTTTTTTAAAGTTAAAAATGATTTTTAAAATCCATCAAGGTGGAAAAAATCCATCTAGTTCAAAAATGTCGTATAAATTTCGTACCGCGGCGTCATCTTAATTTTGTGGACGAAGTATTCGTCGGTGAATATTATAAATAGTTCCATCGTGTTTATCACCGCTTTTCGATGGGGAATGTAGTTACCCTATTCAAAACTCGTTTATGCGACTCGTCGTGATGAACTTTGCAAAAACCCATTTAAAGTTATAATTATTTTTCTAATGATGTTGAATTTTACACAAGTACGAAAGTAGCATGTGGAATGAATCGAAATACTTAACAAGTATTCCTTAATTGAAAATGGGTGCAATTCCGAATTTCTAGTTTTATTCGGCTCCTTACTGGGTCGTGATCATCGCAGCGTTTGAGAAGCGTTAAAACCACGGATTTCCACTTTCTCGGTTTGAATAAGGCAACGTTTTAGAAATTTCATTTTCAAACGAGGTTGGTCATTGTATGCTGAATATTATTCCAGAATAATTTATACTTTTTGCGTGAATTTGAGAATTTATATAATCGCGGATTCAGTTGATTACTGCGATTAACATTTTTTTCTCCGAAAACTTTTCACCTTTTTCATACACTGATTCTCTCGCCTCGTTTCTTAATTTTAAGCAGTGGGTTTATGGGGTCATATTTGTTTTTAATCAGGTAATAGTGTTTGAACGGATTTGACAGAAATTCCAGATTTTTTACTTGCAAGACGACCATAGCTGGCGAGACCCCGTAATTTGACGTTGTGTGACGTCATGTACATTGGTCATATACTTCCTAGCTCAATTTTAATATATAATAATGGTTTTTAGGGAGGACATGGTGACAAATTTTTTCTAGAATACTCTGGCTCGGGCTATTTCTATGGAGTCACTGGTTGTATTCTTGAGGGGATATGTACCCTTTTGAAAGGATGGGATATAAATAAAAAGGGTAAAAGCTTCTGGTTTTTTATGGTTTGAGTCACTTCACAATGATGTATTTTTAGAGACCACAACTATGGACACTTTTTACAAGAATGTAAAATTTGGCTAAGCCATTAGGAATTAGTCGCTAGGGTACACAATAATTACATTTTTTTAAAGAAAAATAGCCCTCTTTAGATTCAGGAGATGATTATAATTACGAGGTTTAGGTCACGTCCACTCCTCTCCAAAATATTTTAGGTATTTCCACTGACCAGAGGTAGCCGACTGGAAGCTAAAAATCTGTGTGTATCCATTTCTTATGAAATTGCGTACATCATTATTGTTAAAATATGCATGTTAACAAAGTTTTCCATATTTATCAATTTTTAAGTTTGTCGACTTTTATGAGGGCTGAGCATTTTCCAACCTTTTTCCCAGGACAAGGGATTAAAAGGGTCCTTTTGTTTTTATGCCTCATTAGAAGGGACACTTCGTTTGAGCATAACTCTGCGTAGTTTGTATGGTCACTTCTGACCACATATTATTACATATGTATGAATGTCTCCTATGTCCTGTCAAAACCTTAAAACCAAGTTGTTTAATAAAAATCACCATCAGTCTAAAAATATCTTCCAGCGAGATCATTTTTACTTTCAATTATTAGGTAAAAGTGTGGCTGGCTGGCTGGATGGATGGACGAACTTATATAATTAAATGGACAAGTAACAACTATCTTAATTTCTACCCATCTTCCTCTTTTACGATTTATTACTCCCTTTAATACATATATAGGTTTAGCATCTATCTATGTATGTATTTATCTCCAAATGAAGATATGTATCCATTCGTGTACCAGTTTTCTCAAAAGCGAGTATAAAAGCGAAGAAATATTAACAATACTACAAGTATCCTACTAGATGCAAATGTTTATTTATTTAAGTAGAATAAATATTTCGATTATCTGATCGGCAATTATTTAAGAAATTGATCTCAGGTGAGAACTACTTCCCTAAATACATATGTACACAGTCAAATAATGTACTTCAATCCTTAAATTATTTAAAAATTTACTATAACTCCGATGCCAACGGGTTAACTTTCCTCTTCTTTCCGCTCACCAACTAACTCTTGCCCAAAGAATAGTAACGATACACCAATGTAAACCGTAAGGGCGTAGAATGCACCAGAAATGTGCTTCAAAATTAGATCGTCGCTTTCTACTGCAGCCTTTTTTTCACTTTCGCTCGATGCAGCCAACCAAGCCAGTTTGGGAAGTCGGACCGTTTCATATTCATCCTGCCCTGTCCAGATGGTTTCCAGGTGAAAGGGGCGTGCCTGGCTGAGCCAACGGTCCAAACTTGTTTTGCACAAGGAACCCCCGTGGAGGGCGAGTCCTACGAAAATCTGGAAAAGTGTGTAGAAATAGGTTTATAATAATATCGAAATCTGAAAATGTAGGACTTTCTCTAAAATCTTATATTTCTTAATACTTTTCCCATATATGTCTGTCGCAAGGTTTTGGATGGTATTAACCAGTGGCATACAATATTTGTTAAAACCATCGGCATTTAAAGAAAATAACATTTTTGAGAACCTTTCTCTAAACAATTCAACAATTACTCTTTGGTGGGTATGGTAAGTTACCATTGGTAACGGACTAAAAACTGCGCAAAGGCTTGTTACCCAAATCAGCGACGTAACCTGTGCCATTAACTAGGTGCATATTGTAATTTAAATTGAACAAAAAACTGAACCTACTCTGCATCCATATCAAATTGAACTTTTGAGGAAATTTATACTTCAGAATTACGGCCCTGGCAGCAAACTTCACCGGGCAGCATAGGTTTGTATTCTACCCTGGGGACAGTCCGGGCCGTAGTTTCGAAGAAGTATTAATTTCCGGAAAAACTTAACTTGATATGGACTCAAAGTATGGCATACCATGTACGTCGTTTCTGGTGCAAGAACCAGCTCCCTGGCATCAGCGTCTGACATATTCCTCGCTATGAGGTAAGGTGAACTGATCGAGTATAGGATGCAGGCGTGCTTCGTTTTCGTAACGACGTCCCGCATGCACTCCAAACCACCCTTTGCCGGCTTTACTTCCATCCTTGAAACAAGTTTGACGAAAACTGGGTGTGATGACCCCTTAAGGAAATTAAGGGCAGAATCTCCTTCTCGCAAGAAGCTGAACGTATGGTCGGATTCAGATAGTGCATCGTAAGTTTCTGGAAGATCTTCGTAGCGTGGAAAGGTAATAGGCTTACCATCTTGGACCTATGAAACAAATAAATAAACCGTTGCAAACGAAATGTAGCAAAGGGGTGAAAACACACGTAAATGTCCTTCTGGCATACCCACATCGTCTTTCAATACTTTCCCATAAATTTCCCCAATTATCTCACATTACCCCACGTCTCATTTCGCCCCGTTTCGACATAACTCCCGCGTACTTTGAACGTACACGACTGTTAAATGTAAAATGTTGAATGTATGAAAATGTTTTGCGTGTATGTGTACAATTGCCCCATGACGTTTCGGTGGTTGCCATGGTGATGTCAGAGGGGGAAAAGTGGGTACGCGTCAGTCTTTGTTATAAAGTCGCAGTAAGTAAGTAGGTGGAAAGTCGTCCACACTTGAGTTTAAGTCATCATGGTAGGCGGACAAGAGTAAGAATTGTAGTTCTTTTTAATTGTTGCCCACGATTAATTTGTCAGTATAGTTAGTCACCAATCAACTCGTGTTGTTAGCAGAGCTCTGAATTAGGTTGACAATTGTTGATTTATTAGTAATTGTAGTAATTTGCCGTTTGGAATAAAATCCAGTTTAAGGAAATTACTAAACGTTTACTGCACTATTCACTCCATCAGCTTTCTTTAAAACCCCGAGCAAGGGACAATTAAATATCTAGTAAAGACACTATACTTCGGGTAGAAGATAGCTTGGTTTTTACATTAGTGGTGACCTCGACGTGATTGTCTTGGGGTCAGTTTTAGTTGAAAGTTGAAAGTGTAGGTACTGGGACCTTTTGAGTGAAGTAGTGCAAGTGTAAAAGACTGTTCCGTGGAATCCTGGGCGATTGTTGCTGTCTGGACGAGGAGCAGATTCGAAAGGAGAGGATCACATCAAGCCTTGCCTCTCTGAGGACCCGACCCTGAGTATTCGGGGGCAGTTCAGGTGATACTTTTCAAGTTTTATTGTTGCTGAGAAGTAGTCCGTGTGGGAGGAGAAGATTGCCGACCCGAGAGGAGCTTCAATATTATTCGCTATATATTAATCACTGTCTTGCCTCTTTGAGGGCTCCATCCTGAGCGTTCGGGAGCTTAAGAGGTCGATAGAGTTGTTGATTGGATATATTAACGTGCAACATTTTTTAATCATTTTTGTTTGTTGGATTTTGAGTTATCAACATGGATCGATTGAAGAAGGCGAGGGCTCCGATTCGCTCTTCAATTACAAAGACGATTGATGGTGCAGTTGCTGAGTTGGCGAAGGATTCACCGGACTCAAGAGAACTCGCCATCAAGTTAAAGAAGTTGGAATCTCTGCAGTCGTCGATCAGAGAACATGATGAAAGAGTGCTCAGCCAGATGTTGGATGACGAGTGCACGGAGGAGGCTTATGCTGAAGAGAGTGTAGCAAGTGAAGAATATTCTGACAAAATTAGTGCAGCTATTTTGGATATTGAGAAGATTCTTACTGCAGGAACTCGATCAGCAAGTCCAAGTGCAAGTAGTAGTAGTTATACCACAGCAAATGGTGACGGTAAAAAAGTGTACAAACTTCAAGCTGCCCAAGATCGAGTTACAGAAGTTCGACGGGAGTTGGAAGAATTGGTTGGGGTGGTGGGCTCAATACCGGCAGATTCACGAAGATGAAGATTTAGAAGTAAACGTGAAATTCCAGTATTTAATTCAAGCCATCGTCCCCGGATAAGAAGCAGATAAAGTAATCAAGATTTATCCACGGTCGGACGAGAATTATCCTTTGGTGGTTGAGAAGCTGAGGACCCAATTTGGTGATGAGAAGATTTTACGCCAAATTTATATCAGAGAATTGTTGGGTCTAGCTATCAATAGCGCCGCGGATTCAAGAGAAGATACCGACGTGGAACTTCTGCACGACCAGTTGGAAGGTCATTTAAAGAGTCTTGAGTCGTTGGGGAAAGTTAGTGATCCAACTGAGCTCATTTATCCATTGGTGGAATCAAGTCTCCCACAGCAAGTGTTACTTCGATGGCAGATTAGTAATTTGAGGGTACGCGAGAAGAAATCAGATTTGACCTCTGCTGCCAATTTAGAAAATCTCATGGAGTTCTTGCGACTGGAGGCCCACAATGCTAAAGAAAGAAAATTTGTTTTGTCAACATTCAGATGTAGTCCAGTCAAGGAAAAGAAGAAAGAAAAAGATAAGATAAACGTGTATGCAGATAGGGAATGTGAAGAATTTCCTACTGCTGCCGGTCTCTATTCAAGTCAACAAGCTGAGAAATGCGTCTTTTGTGGAAGATCGAACCACAAAAGTCAAATGTGTTATAAAGCTCAGAAACTACCTCTCGAGGAGAAGAAGATTCTGGTCAAGGAGAATCGGGGATGCTTGGGGAGGAATCGTCTGCCTGGGGAGGAATCATCAAGCGAAAAACTGTACCAAGGAGGTCAGTTGTCAAAAGTGTGGACGTGCACATTACTCGGTTATGTGCCCTAGTGTGGAAAGCCGTGAAAATGAAGTCACGTCAATAAATGAAAAAGAATCAAGTAGTTTAGATGGAAGAAAGAGCTTTGTCGAGAAGACCTCTCAAGAAGAGCAGAATCAAGTCGAAGATACGCGTGTAGAAGAGTTGAGAAGGTGGGAGCGTAGTGTTGTGGGGGTTCCCAGAGTCGGCCAGCCTGCCATGAGGGGGTGCGGATTGGGAAACGGCAACAGCTACACTACTCCAGTAAAGCCAAGTTTACTCTCTACAGCAAAGGTACTTGGTCCTAGTGGTGACAAGTACAAAAGTAAGAAGCCATGTGGGAAGATGGAAGCTTGTGACCCCATCGGATACAGTCGTCCAGCCTCGAGGCAGAAAATGTTCGTGCAGAAGGTGGAGAAGAAAGCCGAATGGAGCGACCAACCACAATTAGAAATCCAAGAAGATGGAAAGAAGACCAGGTCTTGAAGAAAGAAGACGACGTTGGAATTAAAGAAGAAATAGTGAAGAAGTCGAGGTGGAGCTGGATGTAGCCAGTGCGGCACCCGCAGAAGAATTTGTAATATTGTGAGCGCAATGCCTCTTGCGCGGCCTCTCCTATATGGGGCGTTCTTTTTACGTGCGGTCTTAATTAAATGTCCTTTTGTTTAATAAAACTCTAGATGCAAATTTATGTATCTTAGTGTGTATGCAATTGTGTGTCAGGAAAAATCCTTGCCAAAAAAATGTGTGTTTAAACAATGTAAGTTTGGTGGTTGGTCAATCTCACAAGTTCTTACTTTATTCCCACTCAAACGCCCCAGACAGAATAATCATCTTTCCTCTTTCCCAACCATTTTCTCCCCTTGTTTTTCGTAACAAAGTATTCTATCTTAACCTACATCTTTCCAGCACTCTCAAGCGTCATAATTATTGTCGTCCTACTCGTACTTATTGACATACCACCGCTAATCTACGTGGTCAGCAATTCCCAACATCCGTGAGAAGAGGTGAAGGGTCAAGAATGCAGACTCAGAGCATGAAAACGGATGCTGCCTGGCTACCGAGTTGACATCATCATCTCTTCTGCTGGTCAGGATTTTGTTGTTGAATGCAACTGGAGAACAGATTTTTATGCTCCTTGGCTGCTACTTGGTTGCTGCTCGGTTGCAAAAATGGGTGGTTGCTGGCTTCTGTAGAGACGAAGTTTAAGTGTCAAAGTTTACAAAGCTTACGCGACGAGTATGAAGTTGCGAAGTTTACATAATTTACGCATATATTTGCTAAGTTTCTAATTTTACGTGATTTTATGAGGATGCTTACAATATAATCGTGTAGTTTAATTTGATTTTAATATTGCAGGTTATTGTAAAATTGTTCTTTTGCTCTCACAAAAGAAGGTGGGAGTATGATAAATGTAAAATGTTGAATGTATGAAAATGTTTTGCGTGTATGTGTACAATTGCCCCATGACGTTTCGGTGGTTGCCATGGTGATGTCAGAGGGGGAAAAGTGGGTACGCGTCAGTCTTTGTTATAAAGTCGCAGTAAGTAAGTAGGTGGAAAGTCGTCCACACTTGAGTTTAAGTCATCGTGGTAGGCGGACAAGAGTAAGAATTGTAGTTCTTTTTAATTGTTGCCCACGATTAATTTGTCAGTATAGTTAGTCACCAATCAACTCGTGTTGTTAGCAGAGCTCTGAATTAGGTTGACAATTGTTGATTTATTAGTAATTGTAGTAATTTGCCGTTTGGAATAAAATCCAGTTTAAGGAAATTACTAAACGTTTACTGCACTATTCACTCCATCAGCTTTCTTTAAAACCCCGAGCAAGGCACAATTAAATATCTAGTAAAGACACTATACTTCGGGTAGAAGATAGCTTGGTTTTTACAACGACTATACCTTTCGATAGACACCCCACATGGCATAATTCAAGTGGCGTCGTCAACACGGTCACACGGTCATCGTACGTCAAAATGATGTCGATTTTTGAAATCCACGCACCAAAATACGTCTAAAACCGTCGAAACAAAAAATTCGACACCTATTCGACACGGCGTCGTCGCCATGGCACCGTGACCTTAATACCTACAACACCCATCTTCGAACTCATCCGTACTTTAAAAATTAGAAATACATTGGCGAAAACCGCATCTCGATATTCGCATCCGATCTAAAGTTATCGTGGATACAGACAGACAGACAGACAGACAGACAAGACAATCCCATAAAGGGGTTTTCACCCCTTAATAACAAGTGTTAGAAAGTTTCTCCACGCACCCTAAATTCCGTAGGGGTAAAGTGAGACAAATTTTGACAAACACTCAAGCTTAGGTTGGCATTTTTGGCGCCATAATTTACGGGAAACATAAGACAATGCTTAGTTTTAAACTACTATATACAAAATTTCCGGGGAAAACTTATGCACCTATAAACAACATATGTATATGTTGTCCCACCGTTTTATTCGGGCTCTTCGCGGGAATTTTAGTAAACGCTGGAACCATCAAATTGTTCAACATTCTCCCATTTTGTTTGTATATTTGCCTACCTTCGTCATCAGCCATAATTATTTTCATAATTTTCACCCTAGTTCCCCAAGCACAAGTGATTAATGATTATTCGGTGAAAATTTTACACAAGTGGAACAGTAGCTTAATGGATGAACCATGTGGTAAAACACGTGCTTGTTTGAAACGAATGCTGAAAAAGCTTAAAAACTACTAAAACTCCATGTCGGAGTTGGTCAAGTAAGGTTCTTCTCCATCAATCGGAGTACAAAGGGAAAATTTTACGTACAAATATTGGATAATGCGATTAATTTATCATTAGCTATGCCAATGGAGCTAGGCCTAAGGAGGGGAGCTTCACCACTTGCCACTCACAGAATCCGATGCCCTTTGGATATGTTGTAGTACCCCATGGGTGTACTAAAACCCTGAAGCCGTTTGACCCCATGGCCACATTTGCGCCCGCCACACCCACTCAAAGGTGCGAAAAACACGAAAATCGTCACCTTCAAAAATTCACCAAAAATCCAATTTTGATCGGATTTCCGCAATTTAGGCATTTTCGTGATCCCAGATAGTTGTTCGATAATATCCGACACCAAAAGGATTTTTTTTAATTTTTTGGATATTTTCGAAAATTTCCTGACTATGTCTTCGAAAAAATCAAAATTTCAAAAAAGTTGAGTTTGGTATTGGACATCATAAAGCAAGTATCTGAGATGAAGAATATGTAATTCTTTTGAAAATCCGATCAAAATTGGATTTTTGGCTGATTTTTTAATGAACCAAAACAGGGTATTTTTCGTGTTTTTCGCACCTTTGAGTGGGTGTGGCGGGCGCAAATGTGGCCATGGAGTCAAACCGTTTCAGGGTTTTAGTAAACTCATGGGGTACTACAACATATCCAAAGGGCATCGGATTCTGTGAGTGGCAAGTGGTGAAGCTCCCCTCCTAAGTAGACGCTTTGGGGCGTATGCACTTAATTGAAGTAGGTTCAGGTAGGTTAGCTAATAATAAAAGAATTGTTTTATGAGTTGCTTCAAGAAATGTGATTATATCGATTAAAAACATTTGGCAAAAACATCGAAAATTATCAAATTTAGTGAACAAGTTTTATAAGTCTTAAAAGTTTACTTTATTCCCTCTGAATAAAAACATACCCGTATACTCGTACTTAACGCGATTGTCCATCCGGTCAAAGTTGGCTGGAAATTAGGGAAATAGATTAAATATTTTTTTTTGCTGCACGGAACATAATTTGGTAACGAATTGTTACTGAGGAAGGGAACTTCAGAACATGCCACTCTCAGAATTCCATGTCCTTTGGATATCTTGTAGTACCCCACGAGTGTACCAAAACCCTCAAACGGTTTGATGCCATGGGCCCATTTGCATCAACCACACCCACACAAAGGTGCAAAAAATTCGAAAAATACCCTGTTCTGGTTCATTAGAAAATTCGCCAAAAATCCAATTTTGATCGGATTTTCAAAATTTAAGCCTTTTTGTGATCCTAGATAGTTGCTTTAGAATATCCAATATCAAACTCGACATTTTTGAAATTTTGATTTTTTCGAAGACATTCCCTCGGTTGGAAAATTTTCGAAAATACTCAAAAAATTTAAAAAATATATTTTGATGTCGGATACTATAAAACAACTATCTGGAGTATACTGGTGAAAAATTTTCCAAATCCGAGCAAAATTGGACTTTTGGCTAGCGTTTGAAAGTGATTATTTTCGTGTTTTTTACCCCTTTGAGTGGGTGTGGCGGAGGCAAATAGGGCCATGGTTTCAAAAACCGTTTCAGGGTTTTGGTACACTCATGGGGTACTACAACATATCCAAAGGGCATCGAATTCTGAGAGTGGCATGTTCTGAAGTTCCCCTCCTGAGTTGAACTTGTGACATAGTGTATGACAAGAATTTCTATGAAATTCAAATTTGTTACTGGTTGGTGAAAACTTACACATAGGAATTAATCTGGTGTTAATTCAACACCGTGCGGGGTGCATGGCTGTATGACTCCCTCGCCGTGGTGTAAATTATTAAGATATGATCATGGTGACAAATTTATACCGCATAGTTCCAAGCTCACACCAAACTAGTAAAAAATTTACACTAAATTGTGACAAATTTATACTACATTAATTTCAAAAAATTTGTACCCGCGTGACTATGTACACCGGAATATTTGTAGTGCACTCCGGATGGTATCGAATCTTAATTTCAGGGAAACTCTTGGTTTCATTCGGTAACAATTTTAACCTCATACACTCTTAGCAACTTGGTAATAAACAAACCAGCGGAGTAGATATATGACTCTATACCGTGACGGAATTAAAAATTTACCCCATGTTGGTATAGATTTAGTAATAAAATAACACTTTTTGGTAATTATTTTAACACTAATTTGTGTTGCTTTTTTTACCATGTAGTATTGTTTTAATACCAAATCATTACTGTCGCGGTAGAGTCATATATGCACTCCGCGAAGAAATGATTCATTAAAATTTTGTTTAGAATGTAATGACTCTGCACGGTAACGATTCGGTACCAAATTATTTATACCGTTGTTAGAAAGTTGCTTACCAGGGTTTCGTTAATGCCACTTTTGGAGAGCTAATGTCATGACATTGACATTAAGTGACAATAACCGACATTAAGTGACATTAAGTGACAAATGACATTAAGCCAAATATTGGGGGAAAATGAGAGGGAAATCAACGCGGATCATGAGATTTTTCATCACAGTCGGTTTTGCCCAAGGCAAAATTTGTTAAAAATTCATCGCTTCTCATAATAAATTAAATAATTGTATATTTTATATTTTGAAGTTATATTGAGGGGACGCAGATCAGATAGGTAAAACTTATCTTGTAAAAATGGAATTAACTAGTGGATATGGAATACTATAGGTATTGCGTTGCGCCTGTGTCAATTTTTACCTGTGCCAATTATATACACGAACTTATGTACATTCATTTTCACTGTTTACTTTATTTAAAGGCACTAATGAGTCACAAGAAGAAGCTGTTGCATCAATCCACGGAGTTTAAGTTACTTATATCTATGTAAGTTCTTCTATCTTCTATCGTTTACTTCTATCTCACTTTCCCCAATTTATGACTTGATGTCACTTGTCACTTAATGTCACTAAGTGTCAAGTGACAACAACCGGTTATTGTTACTTAATGTCAGTCACCTAATGTCCCTTGTCAATATCACCCGAAACCTTGTTGCTTACGTTTCGCTCTAAAATCAAGCCAGTGAAGAACGGAGCCACAAATCCTAAACAGTTTCCGACAGTATTTGTTAAAATTTATATATACAAATATTTTGTTATAGAAGAATCCGATTGTTCATTTTCTATTTATTTGATCTAGCCATTACCAACAATGGATGGGATGGACTCCTTGTTGGCGACTACTTTCTTCAAAATGGAACACCAAGATAAAAAAGATTTGTGGGAATTGGTTGTCGGAAAGGGGGAGAAATAACGTCAAGCTAATGTGAAGGATTCCACAGTTTTGAAAAATATACAGGATTTTGTGACGAATACCTGAATTTATATTTTCACATGTCACTTATTGCTCATTTATATATCATAGGAAATGTTGTAATTAAGAGTCTAGGATTCAAATTTATCGGTAATAGTATCAGTTTTAACTTGAAACTTTTAAGTACCATAATTTACTCATATTTGTAAATAAACCGTCGCAAACGCGCATACGGAAGTAGCTTCAGACGTACTTCACCTTAATTTCACTTAATTTCATTTAATTTCACTCAATTTCACTTAATTTTACCCATAGAATAAATTGCACTAAAAATCTCATTTTGCCCCAACCACACCCCCTGGGGCCGAGGGGGCGTGGCACAATCGGGGAAGCACTTAATTTCACTTAATTTCACTTAATTTCATTTAATTTCACTCAATTTCACCTAATTTTACCCATAGATTAAATTGCACTAAAAATCTCATTTTGCCCCAACCACACCCCCTGGGGCCGAGGGGGTGTGGCACAATCGGGGAAGCACTTAATTTCACTTAATTTCACTTAATTTCATTTAATTTCACTCAATTTCACCTAATTTTACCCATAGATTAAATTGCACTAAAAATCTCATTTTGCCCCGACCACACCCCCTGTCGCCAAAGGGGGTGTGGTCCGGTTGCCCACAAAAGTTGATAGGATCCTCCCCCTGGGGTCCTATGTATGATGGCGAAAACCGATTTCGATTATCTCGATCCGTTCTCCTGATATCCTGCTGACAGACAGACAGACAGACAGACAGACAGACAGACAAAGTCTTCACATAAAGTAGCTGAAGCTACTTAATAAAGCTTCGAACAAGAATTTGATTGAAATAAAACTCTAGAAATTCTTATCTGCAAAATCATATGTAAAAAAAATTATTTTTTGAGCAAAATCAATAGATAGGTCTGTTGATTTTCTAGACAGAATACATTGAACAGTATTCAAGAAGGATGAGACATGATGACAGATATAAATATCTATCACACATATAAAATAGGAATATACAGGGTGGGCAGAGAAGGTTCGATAAGGACGGCAAGTTTCAATTCCCCATTGCAATAATTTCGATTAATAAAACTAAACTTTGAGAAAAATTAACAAGATTTTGCAATTTAGTAGTTCAATCTGCATCCCGTAAAGGAGAATGAGGTTTAGGCAGTAAATTACTGAAAAAGTTGAATCATAGTTGTCAATATTGTAGCGTATGAAATATGATAAAAGTGGGTTACATTTATGCGGAAAAGTGCATTATTTCGCCTAAAGTTTTGTATCACTAATCAAACTTAAAATGTGTGCTTAGAAATGCATTTCTTGGCTTTTTTTCCTACTCTGTATATCCCTAGAAACAACGAGAAAGCTGCTAATGGACATTCATCAAAGAGATTATGTTGATTCCCAAGTAACCTTTCCATAAATATATACATAATATTATTGACTTACCTTCAAGTTTCGTTATTAAATACGCATTAATTTACCATTAATTTTTTGTCGAAGGTAAGCTGCCTACTGAAATGTTGCTTAAGAGGATATCGCATTTCAGAATGGGAGACTAATTTGGCACGTGTAATTCAGGGATTTCTACTAACATTGAAAATTGCTAAAAGGTTATACTTATGTACCTATATACAATGCCTAGGCAAACCCTACACTAGAATAAATATTCACATTTCAAGACTTACAGATATTACAGATTAAGAGGAATAATTATTTTAAAATGTTTTTTTACTATTGAGGTAAACCATATTCAATTAAATTATCTCCGGATTTCCTTCAACGGAGAATTAATGCCCTTTTCCTGCTTACTTGATTTGATTATGGTTTAAAGAAAACTCTGAACTAAATAATGTGGAATAATGGACTCATTTCTTTTCAACCACTGCGTAATATTTCAATACAAACGTAACGCTATGCAAATTTCCGACATCGATACAATTCTAAATTCCTTAAGAATATGCCGCTTTTGAATATTCTGTAAAAATACATGGATCTATCATCCAAAATATCGCGCGTTAGGTGTACCACACCCCGACTCGTCAAGGGTAAGCGGTCCCAGCGTAGGGTATCCTGTCAGGGTCTAGGGATCCGCAGATCGTCAGTGTATCAAAGTGTATCAGTGCCAGTGATGGATAAGAAAACGCACGATTCTTCATCGCTGAATATGTTCTGCAAAATTTTGGAATTTTCGTGTACCTGGAAAGTCATCCCGTACAATTGGAATGGTGTCATGAAACGTTTTTCGCCAATAGATCCAACTGATTTGCGAGGTCGGGTTGCGATCAAACTTCACAGCGGGATTATGTACGCCGTAACGATCTTTTCTTTCGTCCGTCTCATCATGAATGTGGGGAAGGATAGGGATGAGTTTCCCTTGATGATGAAGATTGTCAATGTATCGTGGCTTTTGGCTTCGATTCAGGTATCGGTCATCTTCTTGAACAACTGGGCCCTCCGAGGGGACCTGATGCAGTATGGGAATAGGGTACTGGAAAAGATTGTGAAGCAAGGGAGTCAAGGGTATGTGGATGGATTTACAAAAATAGCTGTAAAGGATTAGAGATTGGTAGCAAGATTGGTAAAATTATTTAATCAAATTCCCCTTTACCTAAAAAATACAGCGTTAATGTTGTATTTTAAACTTTCATATCCAGACATAACAGTGTTCATGAAATCAATTCACGCGAATTCTGCGATTTATTGTGGTTTATGCACTCCAAGAAGTCTGGCAGAATCACGCGAGTATTAGTGTTACGGTATTAAATTTTTTACCGCTCGGTATTAAAATTATACCATTTGGTGAAAATCGTTGCTGCTATGGTATAACTTCCCACTTTGCACCATACGGTATTCATTATCAGTACTATTCTGGTAGCGTCATATATGAATACCGGTTAGTAATGATTTAATACTGGATTATTAAGCATGTGTGATTGATTGTAATTTCAGTTATTTATGGTAATTTTAGTAGTCTCAATCTATTACATAGCTAGTTAAAACACGCAGCTAAATAAATGATAAAATTATAATAAATCACAGAATTAAAAAATACATATTAAAATAACAAAAAAATTCACATAATTCTGTGAATATCACAATCTGGAAACCTTGATTTTCATTTAATTCTCAGGAAGTATCCATACTCCGGCGCCCTTTGGACAGGGATGGTGCTCCTCTTCTTAAACCCGCTGCCACACGGTTTGGTCGCCATGCATACCCCATGTGCCCCCAATCTACTCAGCTCCATCGTCTTATCATGTGCTTGCATTGGGGATCATGACCACGCCAAATTTGGCTATGGGCTGTTGCTCTTGATGGGCTGCTGGGAGCTTTACTTCATGACGGTCATCTTCATCCAGGCCTTCCTTGCGTGGGCATTCGTCTATCTTGGGGTCTCCTCCGGCACTAGGGAAATGAATGGAATGAGGTTGGATTTTGAAATATATTTAGAAAATGATATTATGGAATTATCAGTTACACCGTTTCTTACTTCACATCACAGTGTGATATATTGTGATTTACGTGATTTGTTGCATATACAAAAGGATTTGTATATACAAATTTGTGTATTTGTGTGTTTGTGATTTTAATATTCGCCATCCAACGATATCTCATAACCAACATGTAACCCTATAGATGGCGGCTATTAAAACCATAATAAAGCACATAAATAACATTAGAATTCTCATTCTGATAAACACAAAAACCAAGTAAAATCACATAACACTGATTATCACAGTCAGAAAAGTTACCTTAAAGTGAATGACTTTTTTAGGTCAATGGGCATCCCATTAGAAGTTGGAATAAGGACCTACCTAGACCTTCAACGGATCATAAATCTCCTCAACGTCGCTTGCAAACCATACCTGGCCACCTTTCCCATCCTGCTAATGTCTATCTGCTCGATCCTCCTCTTTGGTAGTATCCGACTTTGGGACGTCGACTTCCGTGCAGATACAGTGTTCCCGTTCTGCGCGATTCGGTGTGCATTCGAAACGTTCAGCCAGATCTTGATGGCAGGACAGATGCGATGGGCGTCAGATAGGTTAATGCAACATTGGGAAAAGGGTATGATGAAGGCAAGATATCGTAAAATGTTCACATCCGTGGCCAAAAGTGGGGTCAAGGTAAAAGCTGGAATATTCTTTACGTTCTCGCGCTGGGTGGTTGTCATTTCGGTGCATAATTTTATAGAGCAGACACTAAACTTGTTGGTAAGTGTGGACTTATAAAACAAACAGTAAGAGTGTGGTTAAAGTGGTGGCCTAATATTTAAAGTCTAATATTTCTTGTACTTGATATTTGACTTGTACAAAATATTTCGACCTTTACGATAATATCTATGAAACTGCAAACATTGTTTATTACATTAAATATTTCGACTAATTTTTATGACGCTAATGCAAGGATGTATAATGCATACTAACACCATGGTTTGTTGGTTATCTATGTAGGTGTGATAACCACACTGTGGTTATTGAAGGTGCTTGTCAATACCTGGTGGTGTTGGTTAAACGTGTGTAATTAATGTTTTTGTTACCAATGTGGTAATAGAAATATGAATTGTGATAACTGATGGTCATAATACTGTTATGGTGGTCGTGGTAGAGGTAAAAATTCTGCCTAGTGTGTGTTTTCATTGTAGATGTGATGTATTGTGAAGATGATGTTTAGTGGTATGGGTAATACGTTAAGAATGGTAATACAAAGATTATGTAACGATTTATTAAATTATGCAATGTTATTGATTAATTGCTATAAAATTAGCGAGTAATGCACATGTACTCGTATATATTTATTTTTTAAGTATATATTTTTTTATTTGCAAGACAGTGGTTGATTCGGAAAAAAAGTTCCATAGTTTACAGCTTCATATATTTGGGCACCGGATTAGGATAAATGGGTTGACTTTAGTACATTTTTGAAGGAAGAAGGTGTTAAATTTTACCTAGGTGGTGAATTGCACAATAATGAGTTATATCGGACAATGTGCCTCCTTGAATTAAATAAAGAATGAGGACGTACATATTGGGACGACGCTTTATCGCTTTATTGGGAAGACGATGAGGATGACGTCCTCGGACCTTTCCGGTCAAATAATCATCGACATCACAGATAGTAATTCACATAACATTTCAAATTTCATTCAAATCATTCATTTCAAATCGGTGGAGAATTCAATAAATGGCTGAATTTCAATTTTCCAATGCTTATTAGCATTACAACATACGCTACATAATCTTTCAGCAAGAAAATGCTGCGGCATTGTTAGGTGAACCATAGCACCGTTCGCCATCATGGCGAGAACCGCGCTAAAAATAATAACGGCCCTCCTATTCGAGGAAACTAATTGTTTTTTTCTGGGTCTTACTGTGAAGTCTCACACTGGTGTGTAAATTAAATATGCAAATTCATTGCTTATCAGTTGTGGTATTTCCTTATCATAATGGACTTATAGTGTCGGTAAGAAAATTATATAAGTTTGGCCAGAACTATGACTCCTCCTCTTTTGTCGATGGAAATCGATAAATAGGAAATGTATCGACACAATGATAAGCAAATGGTCTCTCTTAGTCAAGCAATTTTCTGTTATATGCAGCTTCGAGAAATTTCGTGCCTGCTTCAAATCCACTTAGAAAATTAGCATTTGCTGTGTCTTAGAACACGCAACCCTAGCGTGGTTATTGAAGATGTTGAAGAACCTTGGTGAGGTGCAAATATGACGTTAACCGCTCTGGTATCCCGGTACCATCGGATACCTAATATTTAAAAATAGCTGTTGTTCGCACATTTGTGTATTCACTCCGACATGCCGTGATTATCACCAATTTAGAATAATATCGTAAAAATTAAGACTTCATTAACACAATTAGTGGATGGCCTTATCTATTGGAAATATATTTAAGTAGAACATACGGTATATCGATTTTAATAAAGTCAGGCCAACCTATGACAACCTGAGCATGGGTCTCCTTGACGTTTCTGAAAGGTCATTTTTTTAGCGAAGCTATAATCTTTCCGGGTCGTCATAAAACCAGAATTGCAAGAAGTGTCTAAATTTTTATAACGTGAAGGTACTAAAGAAATGGCGAAGATTTCATATATATTTTAGAGTGTAGTTGCCTAGAATAATAATAAACAATAATATTAATCTAATAATAATATTATTGTATATTCTAGAATAATAATATTAATATTAATGTTCTGTCAACTGTAACTTGCTAGTAAATTATTTATGAACGGCATCAACAGGAGGCCAATTACTACACTGCAGATAATCCGGTGTTAATTCAACACCGTGCGGGTGCATAATATATGAATCCCCTGCTGTAGTGTTAATCACTATGACCGCCATAGTCACAAATTTATATCGCGTGGTGACAAATAAACGTCAGACCGTTGAAAAATTCACACCTAATTAACAAGAAGAAGTTGACACCCGCGTGACAACACTGGGCTATTTGCAGTGTAGATTGAAAAAGCGTTAATTTACTTGCCGCAGCACAAAAGTTAAAATGACGCCATCTCAACTTATCTATTTCCTTCCACTCTCATTCCTACACTTTTTTCAAGGTACACAAAGTAAGTCAATTCTTCCAATATTTAACATTCTCTTGAAGAAATTGGAAACTTGCGACGTCCAAATTTTACACAAAGACATTATCAACAACGTTGATTGGTTTAATGTTATCCTGCCCGTGAAAATCGTTCATGCACCGAAGTTTTTTTGGGATTCAAATTATCCTATAAACATATTTCAATCTCGTACTGCAACAAACTGTCAACTCATCATATTCCTCTCAAATCATTTTCTTGGGACCAACTTGGTAAACGAATGGTTGCAATTAGGCGATTATGCTGTTGTGGGAATAAAGAGACACAGGATGTTTATTGAGAACGGAAGAATTAATTACGTCGAAGGATATGGTATTGCGGTTTATGTTGTCAACCATGAACGCAAAGACAAACTCGGTCAAGTGTACTTAAGCGGGAATGGCAATTATAAAATAAGCGTTTTAATCCTTTCAAATGAAAGGGAGAAATTTGAAATATGTGTTAGATATAGCAAACACAAGGATTTAGGGAAACCAAAGGAAATATTTAATTGTATGAAGGCGACATCGCAGTTGAAAAAGAGCGTGTTGGATATTGTTCTCGATATTGAGAGTTCACCCCCTCATACATGCTACAATGGTCCGGTAGAACCTTATCGGAACCACAGAAATCCGTTTGACACGAATTTTGCAGGTTTGATAATGGTGGATTTTGCTTTGCAAATTTTGTTTTCAGCATCCAACGAAACAGTGGAATTCAAAAGTAATTGCTACAATTTCTATACCAGTCTTTCATTCGGCGTGATGAAATCTACTCTATTCTATGACAACGTCAAACGTGTGTTTACGGAGTTAATCGGATACCAATATTTAAGCTGTTATCGAGAGGAGTATATGACTTTCAGATTTTACGTGACACCTTTCGAGCCCTGGCTATGGTTCGGGTTAGCCACCTCAGTCATGACAATAATCTTGATTACTTCTGTCTACAAATATTTTGCAGGATTTAGAACCATCTCCTTCGCCCTGTGGCTCTTCATGCTTGCCACCATCTTCGAAGAGTGTGGTCACCTACCTGTTAAAATAGAACGAAAATGGTTCATTCGCCTCATTCTGGGCTCGTGGTGCTTAATGTCGGTCTTTTTAACAAATTGTTATAGTGGAACTATGATCTCGGAACTTAACTCGCCGCAACGGGCAGAACAACCTTGGTTATTTGACCACCTAGTTTGTTTCAGAATGGATAAACGCGACTTCCCAAAATTCGTCAACAGCATTAAGTACTACGATACAAGGGTTTTTAAGTCGTCGAAGCTAACCCCTGAAGCGGAAAGTCCAAACCGAGGTGGGTATGAAATTGCCGCCTGGCATTTGGTTTATAACATCCACATGAATAACTTGGGTCTACATTCCTTGCTAAATCCTTGGCTTACCTCCATCAAACGGAGCAATCCTTTCGTTTCAAACAATTGTTTTCACCTGATTTCGTTACCATATGAAGTTAAGACAATTTATGACCAAATCCCTCAATTTCTAAACATTCTAAGTGACGCATTAAAAGAAGCGAGGAGATCGAATATTGCCTCCAAATATACCACTCTACTAATTAGTTTGATCGATCCGAGACACAACCACTATCCGAGAGGGTTTCAATACATACACGCAAATAAGACCCATCACGAGTTACGTGATATTGTTGAAGATGAATTAGTGGATTGTAGGAAGTCTGCCTTCATCGCCAAATTGGACGTTATTGAGGCAGAATTGCAGTTCCTTTGGAAACACTACGGCGTAAAAAAGTTTTACAAGGGGAAACATACCCTGGAGGAAGTCCCGTTCGGGTGGATGTTTAAAGAAGCAGGTTGGTCAAAGGTGCCTAAATATGTGAAAATTCTGATACAATCTGGAATTCAGAAAAGATTGAAAGAGGAAGAAATTAGACAGAAATTTTTCAAACGGGAACCAGTCAAGAAAATTAATAGGGATCAATTGGCTAAAGCTGTCAGATTAGATGGGGCAATTTCAACGCTTTTCGTGCTTTGTGGCTGTACAATTGTGACCGCTAGTGTAGTCTTTATGGTGGAAGATGGTTACAGGGTATGTGCCTTAATGAAAAATATGATAAACTTAGTGTGCACCGACGTGCGGCATATGTTTAATCCTTGTTTTGGAAAATATTTATGTATACGAACAACTACACAAGTATTTCAAATAAAATAGTCCCAGCAATATCTATACATAGTTTATTTTCATTATCTGAGTTATTCATTTATTTTTCTTATTTGTGAAAAAAAACAATTGCATTCAAAAGAGAAGACTCTTCCGCAGTGGCTACAAATTGGTAGAATCTCAATTTCAACTCGGCAAGTCCCATTTTACATTTACAAAAATATTTTGACAGAAAATTAATGCCAGCCCTATTCATACAAGTCACAACTTGTTTGAGCTTGATTTCCTTACCCTAACCTAACCGTTCAATTTATGGATAGCTGTTCAAAACGTTTCTGATAGTTAGGACGACACAGGCAACCTCTGTTTTAGTGGAAATTTCGGCTGCAGAGACTTGTGAATTGCTTTACACCTCAATGTCCTTCAATCTAGGCTCGTGGAAACTAGTGATCACCTTGAGCGCTTCCTTTTCCCGAAATTCTCCTTACCTGAGAGAAATTTGGTTACGACATGATTACCTCGATTGCTTGTTTCGAAATAACTCGATTGCTCATATTAGTAGGTGCCTTGAAGGCCAAGAATTATGATAAAGGCGTTATCGGCAGTGTGCCTTTTCTTTGCGGTTTAAAAACATTTCTTGCACTGCAAAGCAAGAAACGCAAGACACTGGACCTGCAAGAAACGCAGGAAACATAAGGCCACCTAGCAACGCGCCCTATTCACTATATACATCTGTATACCTGGGGGGCGAAGTATCTTGCAGCTTTGCGCAGGTGAGAAAAAATTTAAACAAACACGATCTTGCAATGGTTTCTTGCAAGTGGTTACATACTTGCACCCGAAGAACTGGTGACCAGCCGATATTACTCATGAGTAATCCGACCACGCTGCAAAAAATATTAGCAAAACAGCGGTGTCGATATGTGGCTACACCGTTTGGTGATAAATTCTCACCGTCTAGTGTAAAATTGCAACCGCATGGTGAAAAATTGTCACCGCATGGTGAAAAACTGTCACCGTCTGGTGACAGTTTTATCACCACGCGGTGACAAATAGTAACACCATGCCGGTGTAGTCACATATGCAGCCCGCGCGGTGTAAAATTTACACCAGATTTTTTGCAGTGCATTAATAAATAGGCAGAGGTAGCCATGCATTCCTTATGCAGATTGATAAATATGGTATTCTAAATCTAATAAATATAATATGATAAATATTTGCAAATGACGTATTTAGTACCAAGATCAAATATTTATGCAGTATGCAAATATTTTATTCAAATTAGGATGATAAATTTATTGAGTTCATCAACTTGCTTTCATGAGCTTGTAAAAACCGATGCAAATTAGCATAAACTAGTATAATCCAGTGACTAAAACTACTGGGATTTTGAAAAAGTGTCATTTGAGTACGAAACCCGATACAATACTATTCTACAATTTAAGATAAAGTAACGTTTACTTTCAAACAATAAATTCAAGGCAAATTTAAGATTTCTACACTATTCACTCCGAAACAAAGATCATGAGTAGTACATAGTTCATAAAATTTAAAAAACACAATCCTTAATACATACACTTCAGTTTCATTTCATGTTTCATGTTTCAGTTCAATTCAGACAGTTTCAGGGAATTTTCTAGCTGATTGTTCAAAAAGGGATTTACCCGCTTGATAGAGACGCTTTGAAAATATATGAATCAAGTTACGAGCGAGGGGCAAATTGTTCCTTGACATTAATAGAGAAATGGCAGAATCTAACATAAAAATTGATAACTTGTACAGTAAATTAATTTCTAGTGAAGATACAGATTTTACCAGTGAAGCAGCAGCTATAGGATTATCAAGATTTTATTTGATTTTTGTCCTATGTTGAGCCATTTGTACGTTCGCCAGCATACACTCTCAGAAAAGTTGTGCACAACCGGTTGAGTAAAATGGAGGTACTTAACGTTTACACAGCAAAGTTGTGTGAATCAAGTTTTACTCAACCTTGAGCAAAATTTGACTTTTTTGTTGATCAAATATAAAATTAACCAACGTTGGACGATAAATGCCTAAAAGTTGATTAATTTTTCGGCAGCAGTTGAGTAAAATCAACTCTCCTCTCTTGGCGTCTTTATCAGCCACGTACGTGCTGCAAGTTGATTACATCCAGTCACAAAAGCAATAAATTAGCTCCTCTTTTTGCAAGCTTGCCAAAAATTAACTCAGAAATTGGAAAATTCAAATGCATTATAAACTAATCTTAAGCTAAAACACGTTATGCATTGTTTTTATGCGATCTAATAATGCGATGCCACCGGCGGTCTCGCTCCGATTTTGATGAAACTACGTAATTATGTAGATGTACATAAATAATTAGACACATGTTTCGGGTTTTTTCATAATGCTCAGTTTGAACGAAGTTGTGGTGGTATAAGTGAGCGAAAACTGGCATTTTTTCCAAGGCAAATGCGTTGACCTTTGTTTTCATTTCTTCTCTTTTTGCCTGGTTGTGTTAAAAATGGAAGTAATCTGTTAGTATTTTTTCATCGAATATATTGCCTTTATGAAAAGGCCCTGTACCAAAACGAGTACCAGGCCCGAGAATTTCACAGTACGGCTCTGCCACGCGGTGACAAATAGTAGCACCCAGCGCGGTGTAAAATTTACACCAGATTTTTTGCAGTGCATGCATTTATACACGGACGAGTATCTGTCCAAATATGTCCACATTAGCGGGGTCACACCCATTTTGGAAGCTAATTTGTAGCTGGATAAAAATCTTAAAATATTTAATTTCGTGTGTAAACTTGCTTTCGTGGATTGGTTACGAATTGTGTACTTGTTGCTAGGGGATATCTAAAACTAATTAGATTGACCTAAGAAAATTGATAATAGCTAGCTCATCTATTATTGAATGCTTCGATAAACTAAGAAGACTTGGTCATACATATTTTAGAGCTCTTTGGAAATATTTGCTACTGTAATGCCTAAAATACTATTAACAAGGGTAAGGCACGATTATAGCAAGGGCTTCCTTAATTTATGTGGCAAAAAATATTAAAGGCTCAATATATTGGTTCCCCGTCATCATCGATTGAGTAGGTCATCATCATTTCCAAATTTTTAAAATTTATGTAAGGGACTTTTGAGGTACTCGGTTTGTGATATGGCCACACAAATTTCATTTCACATTTATATCATCAAAACTTCAAAATGATTCTAAGCATGTAGAAATGAAAAGGGATACAAAATATATATTGGCCAGGTATATGTTTCTTAATTAAACATAACCGTTTGTCTCTTTGCTATCAAGCTAACTCACCCTGTATTCGATTAGATCGATTCGTTTGAAAATTTCAACTTAATTATCTATTGTAACAATAATTCAGCGAATGTCATGTCTGGAAATTTGAGTTGCGAAATTAAAGTGATCGATGAAGATTAGTATTACCAGGCAGCTATGTCTAATTCAACTGGATAGGTCGGATTAATAATTTAAGTAGTCATTAAAGACTTTAATTTAAAGGGAATAGAACTTTAAGCTAAAATTGGATTTGCATATTTGGTATATCCACATTCTGGGACATCCACATTTTTTCCATATTCAGTCTTTTCCATGTTTCATTTCTCCACATTTTGTCCGCATCCCTTTAAAACAATACCCTGGACACTAGCGGCACCTCGGAGCTTTCCCTTGTCAGCTTGTAATTATGCAGGTAGATGTGTGTACGTGCATACGTGCCTGCATATCTGGGAATACTGCTATTATATTTATGTTAGGCATATTATGTGTGTTTGTCCAACAATTATTTTGTCTGGATAATTTAACGTAGCTAATGAAGAGTTTCTTCAGAAATGTAATAACATATTTACTTACATAAGATTCGAGGCGTAATATACTTAGATAACATTTTTAAACATGTGTCACGCAGAATATTAGTCTTAGAAGAACTAAACCTTCATACGTACACTCTAAACAAAAATAACTAAAATTTGTCCAAGGTTGAGTAAAAAGAGGATGACACAACCAGTTGCGTAAAATTTATCCTGCACCTGGGGACATTTGACACAACCGTTGGATACATTTTCCACAACTTTGATGAACTTCACACATCGGCTGGGTAAATTTTACTCAACTGGTTGTGTCATCCTCTTTTTTACTCAATTTTTCTAAGAGTGTAGACACACATTTATACAAATTACTTTCATATCCTTTGTTTTAGGAAAAAATTACTCCTTTGCGTACAAAGGTGATAAGCACTCTTTCCTAAGGATTTAATACACACCAGCAATATATTTATGATATATTGATAAGTTATCAATGATAACTCTTATCACCCAACCGGTACAGTCAGGATGGGTTCTAACCTCACGGATGCATTAACTGTGTTGAATTCAAGGGATTCATAATTAGGTTTTATTCCTTGTTATGGTGTCCTGATCGAGGAAAAATCCGACGCAACATTGTCCTTTTCAAGTAATTGATGACTTGAAACAAGTGTGTTTTCCATTATGATGAGTTCGCTGATGAGATCAACCAGCTGACTAAATTTATCGTTGGTTGACTGTATTATTTGTTACCGTATGCACCAACGTATGTAGGACTCGATGACTCCAACATCGTCAAAATCAGGACATTTTTAATTGTCTGCAGATTTATTTTAAAACTCTCGCCAACAAATTTGTAATCTTGCAGTGTAAGCTTACTTATCCCTTAGAGGGGCAAGAAAATTTGCATACTTTGGATAGTTTTATGTAGCGATGCGAACTTGCGAAATATTGACCCACATTATCCAAACACAACTTTAAAACTGATATTTAAAAAAATCTACCTACTTTTCAATCGAAAAAAAAATTAAATTTAAAAAATAACAATTTCAACTTGTATTTTTCTTACTATGGCTGAATTCCCATCATAGATATATTTTTCTCCTTAATTTATAATTGCGACTGGTCATGGTCAATCCTACGGCGTGATATTTATACATGAACTTTCGCACAGGTAAAAAATTGCTTTTCTGGACAACCAACTTTTAACAAGTACGTCATCTTCTCCTTTAATTAAAATGTTGTGCTAGGTGGAGAAAAAGTAGACAAAGAAGGAGTGATGCGTCTACATCATTCCATTGCATGACAATAAGAAGTAGTCTTGGCAAAAATAAATAATAAAGGTGTATTGTTATCTTAGCAGATTAGACGTGCAGATTAGACGTGCGTCTCACGTACACTCTCAATAAAGTTGAGTGAAAATCGCACTTAAGATAAAACATGGTTATTACTGAATAACGTAGATATGACTTAAGTGTAGAATTTAATACTAAATTATTTCTCGAAATTTCCAATTTGATGTTACGAATGGATTACATTAGACTGGATTATATGTTAGTTGAATTGCAAACTATACACACATCAACAATTTGTATACACATGTTTTACAAATGCTACTTTCAGATGTCAAATAACATCTATAGAAACTAAATATAGAATGGTTAACTTTGGATTTGGCACGTACTCAAATTTCGTCTAGGTACTTTCCACGTGACATGCTTGTTGGAAACGTACTTTTAATTTAGTTCAACTTGGTCATAAAAGTACTCTAAATAATGATCAAAATGCTTTATGTGACTATGAAATATATAAATCAACCCATTTCTGTGGGCTATATTTTTCGACAATATTATTCCTAAGAAACACGCAACAGTGTAGAACTGCTCAACTCATGGGCAAATTTTGGGAAAGCCCTTAACAATTTTTCATGGGAGCGATGCCCTTACCATCGTGCCATGGAGCAGTAGAGGAATTGTATGAAATTGTATGCGGGAGGACTGCTTGGGTAGGTTATTCTAGAGAATTGGAACTTATCGAGGTCGGCAGCATACGTATTTCTAAGGCTAGGGAATAAAATAAACACTTCATTATGGATTAAAGGAACTACAACTGGATAACGTTCTTTAATGGTAAGCGTCCAATTATCCGACGCATGAAAGGATTTCAGTCTCGAAATGAGGGAATTTCAAATCTCCGACAAAGAATTCGTTCCTTTGTTGAGTGTGGATGCTACAATAACACGAAAAAAATATTGGAGAAGATGTGCCGTCCTGGCAAATTAAGTCTCTCGGATGCGGTGTCAGCAGTATTCGTTATCTTTATTGGTGTGCTGATGGTGACAATTTTAGACAATTTACCTGTCATTTACTTTTATCGAATTACTTTGATAAAATATTTAATCTTTGGGGTATCGTTTTTCGAGAGTTTTCACACGCAAAAATTGTACTGGATTTTGACTCTATTAGTAGAATCATTAACGGCAGTTATGCGTGGACGAAAGACAAGATACGGGCAGAAGCGGTATACCAGTCTTGAACTAAAGAAAGTTAATGGAGGTTATTAGAAAGAAGTATTAGAATTTCTTGTGAGTTGTGTGTCGATATGTAAATACATATACGAAATAAAAATTAGACAAATTAGATTTGTGGCATGATTAATGAATTTGCACTGGTGGATAAGTAGTACTATATAATATATTCCTTGCAAAATGTGTGCAACCCACTGATTACCGTATTCATTCCGAGTTTGTGAAAGTTTTGAATCGTATTCAAACACACTTGTAGAATAAATTATCTGTTGATGTAGATTGCAAACTATATATGCATAGTTGCCAAACACATATTTAATAACATTGTACCAGGAATCAAATAACATAGAAACGTATAGAAACCAAATATAGCATCATTGACATTTGAATTTGACGTGAAGTACTCGAATTTCTTCTAGGTATTATCCACGTGACGTGTCATGCGTGTCGAAAAGGGACAATCCGTTTTCAAGTTTTTGTCGGTTTAGTGACTAAGGATAATGAATTTTTATGCTCCTTTACAATAAAATTAGATTTACTAAGTGATTAGTACAGATTTCCCACACGGTCAGGGGGAACCCAGCATCAAAATAGTTATTTCCTACACTGCATATCTTTAACGTTGGGACTGATAGAATGAATCTTTTCTCAATTTTCAAATCATGTGAATGTTCTTTAAATATCGTTAGTTTCTTCTTTGTTTCCAGTAGGAATGAAATCGATTCTTTATGTGGTATGGCAAATATTGGAAATGCCAGGTTGAATATCAGCACTCCGTCAAACGCTGTCAAAGCAAAGCCTAAAGCCAACCCTGTTGGAAATGATGAAGATCTGCAATTATGAATTAGGTTTAATCAAATTAATCCTGTTCTGTTATCTGTGGATTAATAATACAAACAATTTCTGTTCAGCTTATAAATTTCGAGGTTCATAAATTCCGAAAGATTTTCAAATTCAACTACTCTTTGGGAAACTATTGACCCGTAATTTCTAAAAGATTTTGAATTTTGAAGAACTAGCCAGCTAGAAGTGTACCGAATGACACTAATTTATTTCTACGATTTTACCTGCTTTTTTCTCTAATCACAATTTGTGATTTATTGTGATTTTCATAGTCACAATATAAACACACAATAAACTTACAGAATTACACAGTATGTGATAAATGTGTAATTTCGCTTGTATGCAGCGACTATTTAAATCACAATTAATGAGAGTGTCATGTGATTTTGTGAAGACTGCCAGAAATGGCTGAATTTTTTCCCTTCATAATTCACAAGCTGGGCAACAACTTCTTTACTTCTTTACTATTAGTCCACACAGTTGCTTACCTGATGACCACGTAGAGAGAAATAATTTCCGAGATAATCCAAAGCAACACGTTTGCTCCCATTGCCGGCATTCTCCAAGTGTGATTCAAAATTGCCATCAGAATTTGAACCTGGCGCACATTGTTGGAAACAATTTGAAACTTCCCGCCTTTTAGAAACGGAAGGATCGCCTCCTTAATCCAAAGTTGGACCAGGATGGCCACGTGCATAGCGGCAGTTACGAGGAGACCAATGGTAGATGTCGCGGTGTACATCGCTACAAGGAGCAGGATGGAAAGGGTGATCCTCACAGGGATACGGTCCATATTTATTTGCCACTCCCACTGACCCATAAATGAGCAGGCGGGAAGTAGCACACTTCCCGGAAATGGGCGGAGGCATGGGAACATGAACGGTGCTGCGGAATTCGAAGTCGGTACGAGAATAAGGGACGAAGCTGCGACAAGTAGCGACGCATAATAAGCAAGGTTTATGTAATTTTGGGCACCTATAAATATAATTTTTTGAAATTTAGATATCAATACGTTTTTTCACAATCTTTATCAGGGATCGTAAATTTACATGATTAACATTTTATTTTTGTGATTTCGTGTGACAAATTGTGATATTATGCACTGCAAGTAATCTGGTGTCAATTCAACACACTACAGGGTTCGTAACCGACTTCCGTACGGAGGTGTCGATCATTATCACCTCACTGTGATTATTTTTTTAGCAGAAGTTGATAAACATACACGAAAATAGTCAAAAATTTACCCAGAAGGGGGTCGTTGTGTTAAATTGGCAATTTAACACAACAAAATTTACACCGTAATTTAGCGTAACGACGCAAGATTTTTTGCAGTGTGTTATTTTTGTGGTTATTTGTGATCTTATTTAATATTAGCCATCCAGCAATATTATATAGTTAACATATACTCCGCTAGATGGTGACTATTAGAATTACAATATATCACAGAAATAATTGTAAGAATATCATTACCTGAAAATACAAATATCTTTAAATTCACAAGATGTCAAATCCACAAAAATAACAGAACTGTAAATATCACAGTTGGAACACTATTTCTTACTAAATTTCAAAACAACCCACCGTATATTTTGATGATGGTGTCCTCTAATTTCAGCACATAATTAAGAACGAACTTGAACTCTGACACGCGGCGTATCGCGCATTGCTGCATGACACATGTGAACAGAAATATGATAAAGTAACACATTTGGAAAACGTAGTCGGAAATTTTGGATCCTTTTCTTTGTAAAATTATCCAATTTCCGGCACACACACAATGCAGCCAAATATTGAGAATGGTAAAAATATGGAGAAAATGTGTTGGTGAATATTTCTTTATGTTTTTGAATGATCCTTGTTCAAATTTTATTGGTAGCGCGTTACTTATCGATTGGATGTGGAAGAGACGTTTCAATGGGCGGGAGTAAGTTGGGTTAAGTGATAATTTGAGGAGTACATTCCAGTCGGAAATAAGTTCGAGAAGGGGCGAAATGAGGGTTGAATTTGGAATTTTTTTTGAAATTTTCATTCTAAGATTACAAATTATGTACACTTTTAGAAATCAGGTACTAAACCAGGTATGAATACCAAACCGTATTCATATATGGTACCTCTACCAAAATAGTATTTATAAAGAATACCGGACTGTATTAAGTCGGTATTAAGGATATACCATAGCAGTAATAATTGTTAACAAATGGTATAATTTTAATATCAAAAGGCTATAAAATTCTATGCCGTGAACACCTAACCTAACCGAAATTTGGCAATCCCAAAACTACCAAAATTCCCTGGGTGTTGGAATATGTGCAACTCTACTTCCAACGTATTTAGATTGACAATGGTTATGTAGCGCAAAACGGGGGCTAGATAATGGCTTTCGTAGCGACGAAAAACCTAGACAAGAAAATAAATCGAAGAAAGAGAATACCATGGGTCATAAACTGCAAGATAATTTATTATTTAGCCAGATGGATAAGGTTGCTATGGGTAATGGTTGGAACGAGAGGAATAATATTCTTCTTTTATTATCTTTTATCGATTGGAGAAGAACTGGATAAAAAATTTAAATAAGAAATACAAATGAAGACAATGTGATCAAATAAGTTGATTGTCAACCACGATTGAAGACATTTTCTCATTAGTTTAGGTAGAACTTGGTTGATGAAAAACTCCAAAAGTAATACATAGTATTAGTGTTGCATCGCTCCCCGATGGTTCAATTACAAGAACGGATTTGCAACATTGCATAATTTTCTGCTATATTGATGCCATTGCATGTGACACAAGTTCACTCAATTACGTCATCTTCTCCTTTAATTAAAATGTTGTGCTAGGTGGAGAAAAAGTAGACAGAGAAGGAGTGATGCGTCTACATCATTCCATTGCATGACAATAAGTAGTAGTCTTGGCAAAAATAAATCATAAAGGTGTATTATTATCTTAGCAGATTAGACGTGCAGATTAGACGTGCGTCTCACGTAGGCAAACAAGTTCAACGTCACATATTTAAGATAAGAGTTGTGTGCAGTAAATGCTTAAAATGAAGAAAATATTTCTTCTGGAAGCATGCATGCACTCTTACAAGTCTAATATAGTTAGGCGGGTATTGATTTCGAGGAGCTGAGTTTTTTTTATTTGGTATTATAATTATACCATTTGGTAAAAATTGATATTAGCATAGTATTGTATAACTTTAATACCACGGTATTGCTTATCAATACCATTTTGGTAGAGTCATACAGGAATACTGTTTGGTGGTGATTTAATACTGGAGTTGTGGAGTTGTTGAAGTAACACTGCTTACCAAAAACCAAACCAGATTTTACTTGTCAGAAGGAAAAATGCTGAATTATTGCTCTTGACTTGCTTCATGTGTCTAAATTGTGGCTTTGGTTATGTTACATAACTTATGTACAGTGTACGCGTTGTGATAATGTGGTTTTTGTGATTATCGCAATTTGTTATTTTTTTGTGAAGTGTGAGTATTATGCTTTTAATAGTCGTAAATCGAACTGTGATGTGTTTTACATCACACGGCGATTTGACTTATGTAACCCTGATGGACCTAAATTCAAGAATTCTAGTCATGCTGGTTACTTGTGATAGTGTGATTTTAATAGTTACATAATTCATAATAAATCCCACTGTGATGTTACTTATCGCATTTCGACCTGAATTTGGGAGATTTGATCGTTTAAATAGATTACGTGTGATGAAGCAAATCTGTAAAATTGCGGATATTTCAAACAAATGTTTACTTTATCAGGTATCTTATGGGAACACAGGTGACATGAACTAAAGCAACAACTGGTTTGGTTCTTTGTAAGCAGTGTTGTTTGTAGTAAGTTGAAGTTTCCATAAGAAATGTGTCTTCATATTTTGCATAATATTTTCTACTTTACCTTCATTTTACACAGGTAAGTACATGTATTACTCATACAACACATTTTGCAATGTTGATCCTATTGTATATGTGCCTACGTGAGAAAAGCCAGGCAAAGGTTTAGTTCATGTACGATGCCACTGTTGATCAAATAATAGCACGGGAGCTATTGAATTCCTCTTGTCCGTCTGTCTGTCTGTCTGTCTGTTCACGAGGGTTTTGCATCAATTGGCGCTAATTAATTTGCCCCATGTGCAAATTTTAGCAAATTAGTAGCACCATTGGTCTCGAACAGTCGGTAACACAAAATGGTGCCAAACAATTGAGAACATAGATGCAAAACACACCAAACGTGCATAAGAACCGGAAAAAAATAACTGGAATTTTTCGAATTAGTCACGATTTTATGTCAAAATTATGGATGCATTTTCCTCGTTTATTTTCCACCATTGATGTAAAATTATATCACAATTATGTGTATCTTTTGTCCGCCTATTCTGCACCATTAATGCAAAATTATGCCAAAATTGCGTATCTATTTTATCTGCCAATTCTGCACCATTGGTGCAAAATTATGCTAAAATCATTATTACAGGGTGAGCTACTTCTAACGTTACAACGGTTTATTCTTTATTAAGTAGCACCATTGGTCTCGAACAATCGGTGACTCAAAATGGTGCCAAACAATTGAGGGAACAGATGCAAAACGCAGCAAACGTGCAGAAGAACCGGAAGAAATGACTATAATTTTTACATCGAATTTGCCAATATTTCATGTCAAAATTACTGTTTGTTTTCCCTCATTTATTTTCCACCATCGGCGCAAAATTATGTCACAATTAGTATATATTTTTTCCGCTTTTTCTGCACCATTAATGCAAAGTTATACCAAAATTGCATATCAATTTTATACGCCTATTCTGTACCATTGGTGCAACATTACGTCAAAATCATTATTACAGGGTGAGCTACGTCTAACGTTACAACGGTTTATTGTTTATTGCACATGTACATACGTAGTTCTTGTCAATCAATACTTTATCGTAATATATTTTGCACTCAAACAATCCTTGACTGAAATCAGAGTATTAATTACAACATCATCATTCTACATAATTTTTTATGCTTCGGTCCGAAATCTTGAAATTGGAATGCAATCCTCCTCGATAATTAAAGAAACACGCATCATGAATTTTATTAACATCCTCTTTAGAAAATATTTTAGTTGAATACTTTACGTGGGTGCATATCGATGCACGGATTTTGTTTTTCTGATTTTTTAAATGTAATTCGTAAGAGGTACATATGCATTTGCATAATTATTTACGCATTTTCAGTCGAAAATGGTCTAAGCGGTAGTTACGTATGTACGTTGTAAGTAATGGCGGTATTTAGCAAGATTGTTTTCGCAACATTCGCAAAATTCAGCAAATCTTAAGCTAGAGTGAAGGTTAAAATAAGTTGTAATTAAAATTAGATTATTTACAGTCTACCAACGTGAATTTAATTTATATTTACATAACTCGGTCAGCCTCCAGCACCACTTCGTTCGTTAGTCTACTACTGTTACTACCAGTGCTATATTGGCTCAAATTATTTACCTGCTTCTGCTCAATCTTTTTATTCAATGGGCACACCATCTTCCACAATTTGATCAACTCTTCTCTAAAAACTTTACCGAATGCACAGTAAAATATGAAATTGATGGAGGAATTGATTACGACGAGAATTACAAAAATGACAAACGCATACGAACTGTAGGTCTCATTAATTCTTTTCAAAACCATGGAAACGATGGAGAAGACGTTCATCGAGAGGGAGAATGTCACAATGGCAACGGCTATTTTGGACAAGGAGACATCATTTGTCTCCTGGTTGGTTAGAGTCTTCCTCGTCTTCTGATATTCCTTTAGGGTCCTGGATATGCGGAAGTTTAGCGTGAGCAGGAGGACGAATGGGATAATGAATCTGCAATATTTTAAGTAGGTACATATGCTAAATTATAAAAGTGTCAGTGAAAAACGACAGACCATCAATAAAATGAAAGCATGCAGCAACAATTTTCTCCGAAGCAAAAGATAGCTGCTGTTTTGGCTTCATTGTTTTGTACTTGCTTTAAAACTATTTTTCATACCTTATTGAAATAACGGATGGAAAAGGTTTTTTTACTGTATTGTAACACGAAGTTTTAGTTTTGTTGAAATGCATGCTTTTTTGATGTTTTGAAATACATGCTTTCTACAGCTCTATGGCCACACTCTTATTGTGCTGTCGTAATCTTTATGGGAAGGAATTTCTAATCGACAAATCACGTGCCCAGATGATTAACATTGGAGGCGGGCTGAAATTCAATTCAACCCTTTCCCATTAAGATAACGATAGCACAATAGAAGTCTGGTGTAGTCAGGCGTTTATGGATTTCGCGGGATTGAATTTTTCACCATTTGGATTAAAAGTATACCCTTTGGTAAAAATCGTTACAGCTATGGTTTAACTTTAATACCGACTTAATACTATACGGAATTTTTTTCAATAACATTTTAGTCTAGTCATGTATGAATTTCGTTTCGTATTAGATACCTTTAGCAATAGTCATTTTTACTCTGATTGAGATTGTGCGACAGTTACATTCACATATTGTAGAATGTTTAGGTTTCGCCGTGTCAGTTGTAAAATAACTAAGAACAAGGCACGGATTTTGAAAATACAACTTGAACGTGTATTTCTACACTCAACTGCAAGATGAGACGGGGCGGAAAAATAAGGTTTAGATTCAAGAAATTTGAATGTAGAACGAGCTCCCACCGACTTTTTCGGTCTACATTTGTTAGTTAAAAACAGCTAAAAGTTGCTGCTTTATCGTCTTCCCCTGTTCACGCTTCACAGCATGCTCTTCCACAGGTGACGGCGCCTAGCCTCTATACAACCATTTTTGAGGTTGAGCTCATCATATAGAGAATGGGCACTCTATATGGCTCTCCCATCACTCACTACACAGAGCCCAAGGCTACAAGCCGGGTAGTGTTCAGGAAGAGTGGAATTGCTCACGGCACCGTGCTTCCCATACACCATACTGCCGTGGGAGATCGAGCCAAGTAGGATTACTAAGTTTCCCTGATCTAGGATTCGAACGTAGAACTGCGTGGTGATAATCCTACCTCCTACCACTAGACCGAAAGGGCTTAGATTCAGAATCAGAGTAAAAATGAATATTGCGAAACCTGTCTATTGATTCAATACCTGATTTGTAAGAATGCACTTATGCATGTAACATTAATTCCAACACACTCCCGTCAAGTGATGAACAGTTTAGAAGCATGCACAAAGCAATTTAACATTACAGCCTTTTTAACTTTTTATTGAACACTGATAACATAAGTGAAAACCGTTTTTCATTAAAAACCACTCACCTCAAGGTAAGGAGTACAGCTTCTGACTCGTACCACTGATAGGCCGGCATGGACCACAATACGGTCGGTTCAAGTTGAACGTATTCCCTGCCATGGACCATCCTCTTGCCAGCTTTGAGTGCAAACCACATCGGTAAATTTATCAAGATTATAGAACAATTAGCAACAAGGATAATTATATAGTTTTTTTTCTTGCTCCGACCCCCACTCATGGCTTGAAATGGTTGACACACTGTAATAATATTTAAGATATGTCCTATTCTTTATTAATAAAGGTTAAAAGTTTATGGACACAAATTATAATTATGTTACACTTACCAGCGTTGTATCTCTCTATGGTAACCAACATGGTGAAAACGAGGGATCCAGTATAAACTGCAAATGTAATTAAGTAAAATTCACGTATAACTATTACCGATGTTACAATTACATCAGGCTGAACTTTATAAATATGCTCCTTTAAATCATCTCATCTAAAATAAGCGCTGTCGTTGAGAAGGCGGCAAACGGAACTATTCCAACGAACCCCATAACGTTTCCTAGAACACCACCACATGGTGGTGCTTAATCGGGCTGAATTTAAATTTCGCAAGTATGTAAAAATTTGCAACTTGGCATATAAAAATACCATGATAATTTTTTTTTCAGATAGTAGTCAATATAATTACTTAGTTGATTTTGTAGTATTAATTTCATTTTTGTACTAACCCGTAACATTGTAGGATCTCACGTACGGGAGGAACGCTGGTACTGGGTGATCCAATAAAAAAGTTGATGGGAATATTATTCGTGATAAAAACATTTCTGGGGAGCGACTTGTGTAAACTGCTCCTAAAATTAGTAAAGAATCCCACACGGCAAGGTTTAAGAGAAGTAGCGTCATTGGTGATTTGCGAAGGGCCGGTCTTGTTAAGACAATGCAACTACAGATATTCGCAACTACGCCAAAACAACCAATGACGAGCATCAGAAAGGCTGAAATTGTGAAAAATAATTGGACGATTTCCCTCCCTAAGAGTTCTTGAAGGGTGACGAAATCCTTGGAAATATTTACGAGATCAGGTTCTCTCATGGAATTGTTGTACTCCATAACTTTATTTATTTATCGATCGTAAAATAACAATCACTCCGGAGGACTATGCACAGTGTTCCTGGAATCACACAGTAGCAACACTGATTATAAGTACACATGTATCAACTATTGATTCAACATTCGATATGAGTATGTATACCAGATGAATAAAATATTTTAGTTATGCTACTCTTTCAATAATTTTATGAATGTATCCATCTTGAAGACCATGATACAACTGACTTAGCAATAAATTGTTTATAAATGCCATTCTTAAGAAAATAAACTGCAGTAAGCGCACATACGGAAGCAGCTTCGGTGAATACTTTTAGCAGGATTTATGAGTTAATTCTCATCTATAGATTCAGTTTCAGTAACAATCTCAGTTTACTCCGATCACACCCCCTGAGTATGAGAGGGTGTGACACATCGTGAGACACTTAATTTTACTGTATTTCATCTATAGATTCGATTTTTGTAAAAATCTCATTTTGCCCCAACCCCACCCCCTGGCGCCAGGGGGGGTAGTCCGATTCACCCAAAAAGTTGAAAGGATCCTCCCAGGGGGTCAGATGTCGCAGATTTCGATTATCTCGATTCGTTTTCCGTAATCCTACTAATGGACAGACAGACAGACGGAAAGACGGACAAAGTCTTCGCATAAAGTAGCCGAAGCTACTTAATAATAATCTTCGAAAAGTAGTCGCAATCTATCATCCATTCGCCGCCGAAATGTGAGGACTTTAACACGTTAAGATATTTGTGTCAGAAGCTCTGTAAAATTAACTTGGAAATTTCGATATCTACAACGCATTACATGTCCCGTGGTTCTGGTGCCGTTTTATTCGCCACATGTCCAACAAAATCAAGTTTTTTATGACCAATTTATACCTTGTTAATAATACAAAGATTGTTACTGAAGTCTTGCATAATATTGATTCGTAGTAAGATCGAGTTTTTTTTAAAGCACAAATCAATTTAACTTGTTTGGCACGTGGAGCCGTAATTATAATCATATTGTATTTAGTTAATCACGACAATGAAAACAATAGTATTTACAATATTTTGCATGTTAATCTGTTAATTCGTAATTTTATTAAGCATTTTTCCTTCGAATTCTTTCCGTGCTTGGGCATAAATTAGTGGGCCTGGTTTTTATAAATGGGTTTTTAAATATATAATTAGTTCATCTTGAACTTGGGGTCTTGAAGACTTCATATCGCGTTCTAAAACGTGTTCCTGAAATAAATGTGATTTCAAAGAATAAACAACATAATAACGGACCCAGCGACAAAATAATCTGGTGATGCAAACGGAATTAGGAATTCAAGAAATGCCTACCTAAGTCCTAATTTGATTTCACAAAAAGTACGCAATGAGTAAGCATTTATTTGTCAATCAGTACGGTACTTGGTACAATTCACGCGCTTTGCTAATAAAAGATTTGCATTTTCTAATAATAGATTTGAATACAAGTTTTTAAATTAATCCCCCAAGGTTTTACAGCGTTGGTGCAACACCCCGGGGAGTTTGACCCCAGCACCGGGACCTTTGACCCTTAAGGGGGCATGAATTATGTACCGCACTAACCTATGACCCTTAAGGGGGCATGAATTATGTACCGCACTAACCTTTGCCCCATAACGGACTGTACGTTAATTATTTAAATGCTAGATATAATAGTATACATACATGCACTAAAAGTCGAATATTGTCCACATTTAACTTCGTTATTATACCATTAAGGTTTACAATTTGATGGATTTGATGGCTTTCGTCTCACACCAAATGCAGATATGTACATGTACTGTGGAGCAAGTTCAAGTGCTTTGCAATACTTTGAGCATGATCATATTCTAGTTGGGAATTTGGCTCCGTTCCGAAGTGAAAAAGCGTCCCAGCAGTTTAACATGTCACAGTAAAATAAAATCTCTTCTCGTGTCTAGGGCCCGTACATAAAGCATGTCATCGATTCTCAGATTCTTTTGATCCCGTCCCGCATTGTGTAACGAATATGCCCAGTGTTGTAATTAACATAAGTCTTCACCCTTACGCTTCTCAAATCGATAACACCCTTTGTGCACTTCCCCCTGCATAAAATATTTATCTCTAAACAATAGTAGCAACTACCAAACCGAGTACGTTCGATGTCCATTCAAAAAATGAAAAGTTTGCAACAGCAAAGATGATAATGCATTCTGATTTAGCTCTAATTAAGTTGTGCTCTTTCACTCTTTGATATTTCAAAAAAATAAATAAAATAAAAATAAAATAAATATTAAAATATTAGTTATTTTATTAGGGGGATTCGCTTGATATATAGGGGGTAAAAAAAGAATTACCTGGGGGCAAAAATTAATGGGGGTCATGGGGGTCCATTTCCACAGTGTAGGGGCAAAACTATTAATGTTAGGGGGGTCGCTAATTGCATCCCGAATTAAGGCACCCTTCAAAAGAATCACGTTTTCCATGTTGTGTAAATTTATGCATTCCTGCGTGTATTTGATTTTACAACTTACAAAGGAGTAAATAATAGTTAAATTTTTATAATCAATTTAAATCCGATTAATTTCCATGCGTTTGATAAATATTGATTACTTTAAACAATTTGATATTTAATTTTTTAAATTGACAGACCAGAAGAACACAATTTTATGCACACAAACCGACTATGAATGCAAACACATGAAGATTTATATTTTATTACCAAGATTGTCAATGAAACACGATATGCAATTATTTAAGAAATTAATGAATTCAGACTTCTTGAAATGTCTGGAAATTTAGTTTTTCCCTGCAATCCATTCTTTCCTGAAAATAATGAAAATTCCTCGTCTCGTTTATGCCTTAACTTCCAATTGTCACTATTTATCAGGACGGCTTGCATATCTGTAGAATTATTGTTATCATCGTCGGCTCCATTTATAACTTCCACAGTAATTCTCCATCGCGTTTCCGATCTGTTTCCTAAACTTGAGGCATTTTGCCTAGATTAGTACAATGAATTTATTTTAGATTAGTTGTTAATATTAAATATCATTAATTGTAATCAGTTTTCCGGAAATCGCATTACACTGTGATTTATTGTGATGCATGTATGCGATTTCTTTATTGTCATTTTAATATTCGCCATCTATCGGTATTACATACATGTAATATTTAGACTATGATGGAGAATGATGGAGATGGAGAATATTAAAATCACAATAAATCACGGTAGTCCAAAAATCAGGCTACACATTAAAATCACAAATTGTCATAATCACAAAAATCATCTAAAATCACAGAGCTGTGATTAGCACAGTCCGTACACCTCTTTTAATTCCTAGGTAGCATCACATATTATCTCTGAATACTTGAAATGTTTAAATCCTAACCTGATATTTTTCAATTGTCCCCTTGTGTAAATGCGACCTGTCCAAATCCACACTTTCATTAAGACAGATCCTGCACAAATTCTCGACTTGCATTATCAATCTAGCCGCCTTTATCAGGGAGTAGTTATTATCCACATATTGCGAAATCATTTTGATAAAGTGCTGAATGAAGAATTCCACAACCATGACTTTCCTCAGGATAGAGAAATTGGCTGGCGGCGATGGCAGCCCATTTCGTGTAGTTGCGGAATATCGCCTACTTTCCGATATATGTTGGTCCGGATGGTCGGGCATGCTTCGCCTCGATGTTTTGTAATATTTCGCAATATCCGCTTTCCACTTGGCTTCTTCAAAATTATTTTGGCAAGATGCAATCGAGAAACGTGCCCCATTTTTCGCCTGTGATATAGGAGAAATTTGGCATAAGCTAAGTAATAGTGATGATAGTCATACGTAACTTTAGCAAATTTCGCAAAAAATAGAAATAGTCAAAATTCGGAAAATTTTTGGTTTATAATCAGTTTGTAAGTCGCACATTTCTAGGCTATTCTTGTGAGCAAAGAAAGCCTGCAAAAATTGGACAAGTTTCTGTTGCCATGCAAATTTTAGAATTGTGCGTGACTGTCCTCTCAGATTATCTTTACTAACCATATCCATTTCCCAAATCGAGGATCTCCTAGCCCCATTTTGTCTCCTGATGTGCGGGATTTCTTCCGAGAAATGTCGTAAGTACGGGCCCAGTTCAGGATTTATCTGTTAAATGAAACAATTAAAAATAAATTTGCGGGACATGTAAAATATGTAATGTGAAATGTATAACCAACCACAGGCAGTAAATCTGAATCGTCGACTGTAACAATCTTGAACAATTTCTTAAAATCCAGACATTTCTCTTCTCCACGCTTTTCCATCGTTGGTCGTGCAAGATTTCGTAGCGCACAAATGCAGCTGACCAAAAGATTGTCAAGCACTATTTTTAGCTGGTATTGGAAAGATGACAAGTTATGGCGGGGAATATACTTGAACATGTTTTGCTCCGAGATGAAGAAATTCGGCAGTTTGCATTTCGCTAAAGCTTTGCACAGCTGGGTTAGCAAGGTTTTTAAATGAATGCCTTGTTCTTCCATGCTCCACGCGGTTAGTGGCACTTCATGCGCCATATTGTAGAGCAAATGCCTCACATGGTTCAAACCGATGCCTTGGTAGCCAAAGGTGGCAAAGAAGGCGCGAAAAATCAAGCCGGAGAATATATAGGCGCGCCAATGAATCTCTTTGAAATTGGATAAAAGTAAGGATTCCACATTGAAGAAGTCCAACTCCCACTGGACGCTGTTGCAATCTTCGAAAGGTCCAAGAGGGATTGCGGAACAGCCAAAAGTTTCGATTTTTTCGATCTGTTCGTGCAAAATAACATGATTTATAGCGAATTAATTTACAAATGTGTACACTAAAGGTATTTACGCACACTTCGCAAGTTCATATAGTAACATATTTACAATTATCAGTTTTGCATATTTCCCAATCTAAAAGGCTTTTTTCCTAGTGGGAAATGGGAAAAAGTGGGAAAATGGAAAGTGAGGAAACGCCCCCCCACCTAGCCTAAATTGTTCGCATAGGAGCCAACGCTTTTCCCACGTTTTCCCATTTCCCACTGATTTGGGTGGGGTGTAAAAACTGTCTTTTTCCCACTGTCCGCTAAAAAATGGTTTGTACCACTTGCAACACTGACAATTATCTAAACTTTCTTACACCAAAAGTTTTGCGAATTTTCCCAACCTTTTTGTTTTCCCATGTATGTGTCAATACCATAACTAATTATTTGCAATACGGAAACTTATTCGTATCATAGTTGGATGCATCCACCATTTCAAATCCTTCCCATCTTTTATTCGGCTATGCATCCGCCTATTAAACCAAAAATAGGACCTTGGCGGGAATCTGTCGCAGATTAAGGATGGCGTAAAATTGTTCGTTATTCGGAATCCGTCATATTCGTTATTAATATAACATTGAACACTAGCGCCGGAAATGACCACGTCGTAAAGTTCTCCATCGGAAACGTCTCGCGAATGGAAGTCGGAGATAGCGTTGTGCAAGAATGATTGCGATTTTAGGCAAAAAACGGTACCGTAATTGTTGCCACCAATTTTCCCGCTGATGTTTAAACCGTCAATCAAACCGGACATTGAATCAGAGTCGGAGTCTGGTCTGTCCAAAAATCCAGGTTCGGCGGTCATAGGAAGGAAACAGGAAGGGTGTCTTGCGGCCAAGGTTGTGACGCAATTGGGGTGGAAACATTTCCAAACTTTTTACTTGAGCAGGACGTGTCAGGGATGATCCAGATATTGAAGTGGACGATTGTGACCTAGGACGGGATGATGAAGTACTGACGGATCTATATGTATGAAAGTATACATTAAATAAAAAATTGTACATTCGTAATGGTTACATTGTTTCCATCGTGGCTTTTTGTGATTTCATGTGATTAACACGATTTATATATATGCTATTTTTGTAATCCCTGTGATGTTAATAGTCGCCATCTAGCGGGGTATATGTTTGCTCTGCAATATCCCTATATGACGACTATTATGCTGCATCTCAATATTTCACAGAAATGATATAAATATTATAAACCACGATAAATCACGTCGTGATGTGATTTCAAGAACACTGTTTACAGATATGAAATAAATCTTATTTCTGTATCGTTTCATATCCCGAACTAATGCTTGCTCTTGACTGTCTCCTACTCGAACATGATTGCCTACACATGAATAAGACTAATTTTACAAGCACAAATTTAAAGTAGATTAATAAATACCTTCGGCTATCCAATTTATTTCGTTCAATCCAACCCTCCTACAGGTAAAGAATTAATGTCATGCTCGCTTTCCCTGTGAACTTAAATATCTTTATAACTACTTACCATGACTGATGAAGGTCTACTGCTTTAAATAATAAAGTTTAGTAGTAATTAAGAGCAAAAATCTACCACCAATTTTACAATAAAGGGGAAACACGAACTAATAATATTTAGTAAGGTGTATAAAAAATATAATGACACTAGCCCAGAAGCCCGTCTTAAAGACGGGCTGATTCCAAAATTTAAAACCGTAAAACTTTAAAATTTGAAATTATTACGTTGGTCCAAATAAAAACTTGTCTCGTAAATTAAAATAAGAAATAATTCAGTAATCAGGTCATTACAGTGTCAACTCTACTGTAGAATTTATGCAAACACCTGTACACAACATACCACATAAAAAATATATCCCTGTTAACCTTCGTGGTTACTTTCCAATTTTTTGCCGTTGCTAAGAAAGTTTTTATACAGTTTTTTTGACGTTTTTAAGTAGTTTTTTAAGGTTGCTAACAAATTTTTTAAATGTTGCTAAGGATGTTTTTATGGTCAGGAAGAAATTTTATTAAGGTAGCTAAGGAAGTTTTTTAAGGTTGCTAAGGAATATTTTTAAGGTTGCTAAGGAATATTTTTAAGGTTGCTAAGGAATTTTTTAAGGTTGCTAAGGAGGTTTTTTAAGGTTGCTAACGAGTTTTTTTAACGTTGCTATGGAATTTTTTTTAACGTTGCTACGGAATTTTTTTAACGTTGCTAAGGATTTTTTTAACGTTGCTATGGAATTTTTTTAACGTTGCTAAGGATTTTTTTAACGTTGCTAAGGATTTTTTTAACGTTGCTAAGGATTTTTTTAACGTTGCTATGGAATTTGTTTAACGTTGCTAAGGATTTTTTTAACGTTGCTATGGAATTTTTTTAACGTTGCTAAGGATTTTTTTAACGTTGCTATGGAATTTTTTTAACGTTGCTAAGGATTTTTTTAACGTTGCTAAGGAATTTTTTTAACGTTGCTATGGAATTTTGTTAACGTTGCTAAGGATTTTTTTAACGTTGCTAAGGATTTTTTTTAACGTTGCTATGGAATTTTTTTAACGTTGCTAAGGATTTTTTTAACGTTGCTAAGGAATTTTTTTAACGTTGCTATGGAATTTTGTTAACGTTGCTAAGGATTTTTTTAACGTTGCTAAGGATTTTTTTTAACGTTGCTATGGAATTTTTTTAACGTTGCTAAGGATTTTTTTAACGTTGCTAAGGAATTTTTTTAACGTTGCTATGGAATTTTGTTAACGTTGCTAAGGATTTTTTTAACGTTGCTAAGGAATTTTTTTAACGTTGCTATGGAATTTTTTTAACGTTGCTAAGGATTTTTTTAACGTTGCTGTGGAATTTTTTTAACGTTGCTTAGGATTTTTTTTAACGTTGCTCATAACCATAAACATAATCACAACCATAATCATAACCATAACCATAATCATAATCATAACCATAATCATAACCATAATCATAATCATAATCATAATCATAATCATAATCATAACTATAATCATAACCATAACCATAACTGTAATCATAACCATAACTATAACTTTAACCATAACTATAACCATAATCATAACCATAACTATGGAATGGAATTTTTTAACGTTGCTAAGGATTTTTTTAACGTTGCTAAGGATTTTTTTTAACGTTGCTATGGAATTTGTTTAACGTTGCTAAGGATTTTTTTAACGTTGCTATGGAATTTTTTTACCGTTGCTAAGGATTTTTTTTACGTTGCTATGGAATTTTTTTAACGTTGCTAAGGATTTTTTTAACGTTGCTATGGAATTTTTTTAACGTTGCTAAGGATTTTTTTTAACGTTGCTATGGAATTTTTTTAACGTTGCTAAGGATTTTTTTAACGTTGCTAAGGAATTTTTTTAACGTTGCTATGGAATTTTGTTAACGTTGCTAAGGATTTTTTTAACGTTGCTAAGGATTTTTTTTAACGTTGCTATGGAATTTTTTTAACGTTGCTAAGGATTTTTTTAACGTTGCTAAGGAATTTTTTTAACGTTGCTATGGAATTTTTTTAACGTTGCTAAGGATTTTTTTAACGTTGCTCATAACCATAAACATAATCACAACCATAATCATAACCATAACCATAATCATAATCATAACCATAATCATAACCATAATCATAATCATAATCATAATCATAATCATAATCATAACTATAATCATAACCATAACCATAACTGTAATCATAACCATAACTATAACTTTAACCATAACTATAACCATAATCATAACCATAACTATTACTATAATCATAACCGTAACCATAATTATAATGAAAAATCGCATGCGTGTTCTGATTGGCGGACCCGGAAAGCCAGCAGCCAATCAGAATGCGGGAATGTCACGGAAAATTTAACGGGACGGACTTTTCGAAATTATAATATAGATAGTGTGATATGATATAGTATCAAAATTTATGATTTGAATTTATCGTGTCATTTTTGTAAGTTCTGAGATTTTTTTTTTATTTATAGTGATTTTAATAGTCGCCATCTAACGTGTGTAATATCAATAAATGGAGACTATCAAAATCACAACTAATCACAATGTGATGTGATTTTAATATACATATTTACCAGATTTCCAAATGCCCTCCATGTATTGAAAACTCCTTCATTTCACTTGGCTGATCTTCGTAAATCTCACATTCCCCGTATGGATTATCTTCACCCTCATCGAAGATATCCTCCTCCTTCGCCACATTCTCTTGACCAGACCCATAGCTGTGCACCCTCACGATCCCTCATCCTCATGCCCTCACCCTCGTATGGTAATTTGTGCCCTCGCCCTCACCGCCCTCACCCTCAATTGTTAACTAGTGCCCTCGCCCTCACCGCCCTCACCCTCAATTGTTAACTAGTGCCCTCGCCCTCACCGCCCTCACCCTCAATTGTTAAGTAGTGCCCTCGCCCTCACCGCCCTCACCCTCAATTGTTAAGTAGTGCCCTCGCTCTCACCGCCCTCACCCTCAATTGTTAACTAGTGTTCTCACCCTCACCTGTTAATCAGTGCCCTCACCCTCACCGCCCTCACCCTCACCGCCCTCACCCTCACCTGTTAATCAGTGCCCTCACCCTCACCGCCCTCACCCTCATCTGTCAATTTGTGCCCTCACCGCCCTCAAATGCTAATAATAGCCCTCACCCTCATTGACCCCGCCCTCATATGCTAATTTGCTCGCTTACCATCATAGCCCTCACCCTCATGATCAAGCGTCTCACTCTCATCTGCATGGCAAAAAAATGGAATTCTTATTTTCTAAATATTAGCTTATCACCAAATTCATTGTATTAATTAAATATATTTTTAAGGCATAAATATGTTATAAACTTTATTGAGATAAATATACTTTTATGGTCACAACAAAGTCAATTAAATATTAAAATTAAATATTAAGAAAATCTGATACTTCTACTCTACTGTTACCACTCATGAGTGGCCATTTTCCTACTCTTAAATACTTAAATCATGTTGATTCATAATACTACGTATATAAAATATATTGCTGATAGCATAACAACATTTCCAAAGTAGCCACAGTCAAAGACGATCTCCGCGCTCGAGCTATGGCACCCGCAATGCTGATTAATCTTTCAACTGAGGCAGATGACGACGGCATTGCTAAATAAGTTTTTACAATCTCGGAAAGTCTTGGGAATCGTTTGGCATTAGTAAATACAAATGACCATAGTAATGCTAATTGGTTGCTCAATTTAATATTTTAAGATTTGCGCCCTCACCATCATAGACCTCACCCTCATATGCGCTAATTAGTGCCCACGCCCTCACCCGCTTCAAGCGCCCTCGCCCTCACCCGCTTCAAGCGCCCTCGCCCTCACCCGCTTCAAGCGCCCTCGCCCTCATCCGCTTCAAGCGCCCTCACCCGCTTCAAGCGCCCTCGCCCTCACCCGCTTCAAGCGCCCTAGCCCTCACCCGCTTCAAGCGCCCTCACCCTCACCGCCCCCGCCCTCATATGCTACTTTGCGCCCTCGCCCTCATCGCTTTCGCCCTCATGAAGATCAAGCGCCCTCACCCTCACCACCCTCGCCCTCATATGTTAATTTGCGCCCTCGCCCTCATCGCCCTCGCCCTCATGAAGATCAAGCGCCCTCACCCTCATCGCCCTCGCCCTCATGAAAATGAGGGTGAGGGCACATGAGGGAGGGCGATTTTGCCCTCATGAGGGTGAGGGTGCACAGCTATGACCAGACCAAAGTCTCACGTACCCTTTAGGAACTAAATAAATATTTAATTATACACTGTTAGAAATCATGTATTAAATAAATGCCAATCGGTATTAATATATAACTCTATCAAAATGGTATAGATAAAAAATACGGCATGGTATTCAGTTAGTATTAAAGTTATACCATAGCAGTAACTAATTTTACCAAATGGTATAATTTTAATACCGGGTAGTAAAAAATTCAATACCGCCAAACCAATACGCGCCTGACTATACCAGACTTCTAAGAGTGTATGCATTAAAAACAAAAATAATAATTAGCTAGCCCCATACCATTATTTTTCCCGCTGGATTCTTCCATCACAAGTCTACAATTTTGAAACTCTTCACCAAATGCAGAATTATCTTTCGTAACGTCATCATCCCAGGTATGAAAAATTTTAATATTTTTCCAACTAATTGCAAAATCCAGGGGGAGAATTGCATCCCCCACAATTTTCGACATTGGGGCACGATTCTTGTAAACAAAGTTATTTGCGAGGACATGCCTCATTCCGGAAAGGAGACGGTATTCCATTTGACCCTGGATCATATTTGTTCCAAGGCAGACCCCATTTTCGTTCAAGTCTTGTTCCTTCTCAATCTTGAATTGTTCAGCGTCTTGTTTGGCGCTGTAAAAAAGTTAAAAACATCACCATTAATCAAAATATAAATACATCGTTACCCCTTAATCGTTTATAAATTAACTAAGGGATCTATGGATACCATAATTCTCACATAACCCCCTTCTCCTTAAACATCTAAATACTTATCCGCTGTAAATACTGAGTGAGTTTAATTTGTACTCGTTTTGATATTTTATACCGAAGGGTGGAAGAAATTCAAGAAATTGGGATACCTTCCAAATAAACTGACGGGCACACTGGGTAAATCACTGGGTAAATCTTAAAAGTATGGCTTACTCTAGTTGGATTTGTCTACCCTAACAAAAACAAAATTAGCAAACCTATGTAAGAAACACTACGTAATTTATGGAAGCATAAATTATTAAGTATATAAATTATTACAAAAGTTTATACTATTATCAAGATAAAAATAAGATAAAAATAATTTGATTATTTTTATCTCACAGAAGCCGAGTTTTACCTCACCTTTGAAAAATTAAATTATGCAAAATCATAATATGCCTTACATATGCACATCTCTTTACAATTCATAATCATATTTACTGGAAGATTAGAAAGTCATTATACATCATCCATTATCAAATTTATTACAAAGTCGCACAACCCAAAATTATTTGAATAAAGTTATGCGATAAGAGATTATCCGCTGGAAATGAATCGCTTATCTATTGTCCATTCTCGGAAAAAGTATGTAACCTTGCCCTTCGCCATGTTCGTCATAATTTGTAACACGAATAAAACAAATATGTGCATAATTACTTTGACTTTGAACCATGACGTTAATATGCTAAATACGTTACTTATTTGTGACCAATAATTTGAATATACACTGCAAATAATCCGGTGTAAATTCAAAACCGTGCAGGGTGCATGCATGTAATTTTATACCGTATGGTGACACATTTATTCCGCATGGTGACAAACTTATAGCACGTAATGACATAATAATAAATTTATACTGAATGGAATTTATACGGAAATGGTAAAAAATTTAGACGGAATGGAGACAAATTTATAGCACATAATGACAAATTTTCAGACAGTATGGTGACAAACTTGTACCACATGGTGCCAAATTTATACCAAAATAGTAAAAAATTTAAACCGAATTATGACAAATTTACAGCCCATTAACACCACGAAGTTTACTCCCGTGCATGACTACGCCGGATTATTTAGGGTGTACCTACCTCTCAAAATCGTCAAATAGTTCCACACTCAGGAGCAAATTGTTAAGAACAAATTCTTGAACATCATTCTCAAACTCTTCCCTCATCCTCTGGTATTTCTGGTCTTGTACACTTTTGCAACATTTATTCTGCAAATTTATCAAACCTGTCGCTGCTGCTGCTCGACTTGGACTCATACTCGATGGTAACGTTTCCTTGGTGGTGACCTTCTTTTTGGATTTTTTGCCCGGGGAAGAATGAGATTGGCCCATTTTTTGCAAAATATTTCTGCCCAGAATTGAAGGAATGTTGCGAAATGAAGTGAATTTGCTAACGGAGGTGGATTTTTTATCTGCTACGCCGTAGTAAGCAAAAGCGTACGTTGCTGTTATCTAGATTGGATTTACATACTCACTCACGAGCATGAGCATGGAATAGCTCGACCGACACAGAATTAGTCAAGTGCTTGAAGATGATTCATTTTGAGTTTTAGTGGATATACATAATCGCTCATAGATATAAATGACATACATACCAGAGTTAATCCAGCACTTGAGTTATTAAATGTGCTAAATATCTAGATCGTAAAGATTTAGGGTAAAACTTTGACTAGGATTTTACAATATTTTATGCGACTGGGGTCAAGTGCAAATATGTTCGTCTTATGGTTAGGAGGCATGATCATGGTGGGATTAGGTGTATTTTGCACTCGCGATATGGGGATGGAAATTCCAAATTTTTTTCCAAATTGTGCAAAATATGGTTACGATGCAATCAAGAATGCTGTATTTATTCGCACGAAAATTAAGATGGTTTCGTTAAGGCACACATAATCCAAAGATATCGTTGATTTTTCCTCACGAAAAATAATGCTAATATTACACCCATGCTCATTTTTTAGTTTTGTGATAAAAACTTGGGAAATTATTTTTTGTAATAATTGGAGACCTTGGCGACGAATACTGTAATAATAATTGTCAAGGGATGTTTTGTAACAATATGATGCATGCGTAACACCGTCAAATTTAGTACGATCGATTTTAATTAATAATGTCTTTTTAAAGCGAATAGTTATTTCAATTTATTGCATAGTTGGCATATTAATAATCATCAATTTTAAGTAGGGTTCTTGCAAAATAAATTGTTAAGTGATAGAATTAAATTACTCATATCTCAAATTTGACCTTATCATGAATTTTCGTAACAGAAGATTCCTTACGGCGATTCACTTAAATGCATACTCATCCTCGGCAGCAGTATCCACAAACCCCATTGATGGAACAACACTGTGGAAACTCACCAGCGCAGCAAGCATACGATGAACACTGCAAATTTAAGAAATTAATTACAGCGCCAAATTCAAAAAAATCAAATTTCTATACCGGAGGTGAGCATTGGTAGCATTGGTTAGCTTTCGATTCCTCGGTGTAGTTTCCAGCTCCGATGTAATTCGGCAAAAAATTTTTAATCCCTTTGTAAACTTCGGGTTCTCGAAACTCTGCACTTGCAATGACCACACCCATTACGGCGAGAATGGCAAGGGCGACAGATACTCTGGAAAATTACAATTTAAAATTTTGAGTAGACAATAATGAGGATAAAATTAAATTAATTTACCTCTGCATTTTGACGTTTTGATTTTTTAAGGTTCTGTTAACTTCTTGGTTTAGAGGCTGGATTCGTTTTGATACTCGGTGCAGTGGGGAGGGTTGCTATTTATGCAAAAAATATATGTCGCCGCTCCATTGTTATAATCTTGGTTTCCAATAAACTTGTAAATTTATTTGATATCACACTTGTTTTTTCAGGTTGTGCAAATATTAATATGGACCACGGCGTAGAATTTTGTCGGCATATTTTATCCCTTTCCAATCAAGCAAAGGAATTAAGATTATTTATTTCGTGGAAATCTCCGGAATGAAGATTAACAAGAACCAAAGATAAAAATCAAACGTTGGAAAACAGAATTCCATTGCAGGTTCCGGAAGGGACAAATATCGTGATAACCTGGATTAATGATACTTATCAAATTGGGAATTGTTTATAATGGGTTGCTGGTTAATGGCTACCTGTAACATATTTATACCTGGAATTTTATCGTGTCCCGGATTTATGTGTTTTCCCAGAATGTGCAAATTAGATTTGTAATCCAATTTCTCTTATTTGATGCATGTACATAAGCATGAAAAACACATTGTTCAATTGACGCGTATGTAAGCAATTTTATTGACATGAATGGGTAAATATTTAATGTATTCATTTTATCGGAAGTAAATAAGTAGGCTCAGATAATGTAGAGTTAGTTGTAATTTGCTTAAGGTGTATGGGAAAAACAATAAATCGATGATGTGATGATGCGTATAGAGAATTAACAAGCGTATGTGTGTTTGTTTATGTAGATAGTGGATAAAAATAGTGTTTGAGAAAGTCAGGAGGATGGACGATAAAAACATGAAATTCAATGAAAGCTTCTTCGCCAAACTGTGCCAAATCTAATAAGTTATTAGAAAAATCTGTAAAAATAATTTGTTGTAATAAATAATAATACAATAAATACTTCTTTTAAAAATTGAATTGCAAACTGTTTTCAAATATATACGTAAATATGCAGGCATTTTATATTCTTGCCAATTTCTCTAAATTAAGTGTTTCCCGAACTATGACTTATTGAGATACATTTGCAATTACGATAATTCATGGCAAACTTCTAACTCGCACAAAAATTGTGTTCCTCCACCAAAATTTAAAATAATGCAGAGACATTATACTCCTCCTTGTACACTTTCTTATATTTCCCCACCAATTTGCAGCACATGTTATCATCTTTTTAAACATAATGACGAAAAACATGTAATTCTCGCATCCATGTATAACAATTCCAACCATGTAGAGGGCTACAGTTAAAATAAAAAATGTTCCGAGGTGTTCCAGATTGTTAAATGTAAAATGTTGAATGTATGAAAATGTTTTGTGTGCATGTGTACAATTGCCCCATGACGTGGTGGTGGTTGCCATGGTGACGTCAGAGGGGGAAAAGTGGGTACGCGTCAGTCTTTGTTATAAAATCGTAGTAAGTAAATAGGTGGAAAGTCGTCCACACTTGAGTTTAAGTCATCGTGGTAGGCGGACAAGAGTAAGAATTGTAGTTCTTTTTAATTGTTGCCCACGATTAATTTGTCAGTATAGTTAGTCACCAATCAACTCGTGTTGTTAGCAGAGCTCTGAATTAGGTTGACAATTGTTGATTTATTAGTAATTGTAGTAATTTGCCGTTTGGAATAAAATCCAGTTTAAGGAAATTACTAAACGTTTACTGCACTATTCACTTCGTCAGCTTTCTTTAAAACCCCGAGCAAGGCACAATTAAATATTAAGTAAAGACACTATACTTCGGGTAGAAGATAGCTTGGTTTTTACACAGATAGATGAAATCTTCGTCACTTGCTTCTTGTGAATTCTCTAGCCAAAATTTTTTGCGTTGTTCGAGTAACATTCTTCGAGACGTAACATCGTACAAATTCTGCCAAAACGTTTCTATCCCATCTTCCCACAATTTTGTAAATATGTCCCTCAACATTTCTGCATTATGCAGTTTTTTTCGGGCGTGATCTCATCGCTCAATCGGGAATATCTCAGTATGACCTCAGCTTCCTTCTTATTATCAGTTACAGAGCGTAGGGCACCCAGCTGGTGACGACTTTGACCTTGAATAGCTCCGGAACGGTTTGTCGTGTCGACTCGAAATTTTGCACATTGTAGCATATGGTTGCAGAACCGAGGTGTGCAAAAACTCAAGTCTCTACTATTAAAAATGCCACCCCCACTGTCCCCAGAAGTTGAGGTCATCATAAAAATTCTTTCCAAACTTAATTGCTCGTATAGCAAAATAATTAAGCATCTCACAACTGAAGGGAAAGCGGTTTCGAAATCCGGAATTACCAATGTATTGAAAAATAAACCGTTGCAAACGAAATGTCGCAAAGGGGTGAAAACACACGTAAATGTCCTTGTGGCACACCCACATCGTCTTTCAATACTTTCCCGTAAATTTCCCCAATTGTCTCACATTACCCCACGTCTCATTTCGCCCCGTGTCGACATAACTCCCGCGTACTTTGAACATACACGACTATTCCTTTCGATAGACACCTCACATGACATAATTGAGTTTGTCGACATAGCGTCGTCTACACGGTCACACGGTCATCGTACGTCAAAATGATGTCGATTTTTGAAATCCCCGCCCCAAAATACGTCTAAAACGGTCAACACAAAAAATTTCGACATTTTTGACATGTGGCGTCGTCTACACGGTCACACGGTCATCGTACGTCAAAATGATGTCGATTTTTGAAATCCCCGTCCCAAAATACGTCTAAAACCGTCGAAACAAAAAATTCGACACCTATTCGACACGGCATCGTCGCCATGGCGCCGTGACCTTAATACCTACAACACCCATCTTCGAACTCATCCGTACTTCAAAAATTAGAAATACTTTGGCGAAAACCGCTGCTCGATATTCGCATCCGTTCTAAAGTTATCGTGGATACGGACGGACGGACGGACAGACAGACAAGACATTCCCGTAAAGGGGTTTTCACCCCTTAATAAAGTGTGGCAAAGCACGATACATACAGTCAATAAAAGTATTATTTGCATGAACAAATATTTCAAATGCACATATCATAAAGATTTCTGAAAATATTCCCAATGTTTATTTATTTAAGTTGACACAAAATTAATACTCTTTGAAGTCATATTCACTTCCTTCACTATATTTTGACATCCAGTGATGCAGGAATTTTTATGCCCGGCAAAACCGAAATGACGCCTCAAAGTATTATTTGGCCACCACGATTCTTTGTCTTGTGTTTCATATTTTACAACGAATTTCGATATTATTGGTACACATATTGTTAGGTAAAGTGTAAATATGTGTTATAAAAATATTTCACATAGATTTAGTTTTTCTAGATTTGCTTAGATTAATCCTCCCTAGGACACGTGAGTTATCACTTCATGAGAGGCAACTTATCATCCGACACCACCAGAACCGTGTTCCAGTTCGAACTATTGCTGAGAAAACTTTACAGAAACTTAGTTGGGTTGAATATGTTATCGTTAAATGAAAGAATACTGGGCTAATCGTCAACAAAGCTGGGAGAGGTGAGCCCATCTAAACGACAACCACCCATGACTGCTACATCATTCGAATAGTGACGACAGATAGAAGGATTTCTGCACCCAAATTAAACCAAGAACTAAGACCGGAATATGGGGTAATCGTTTCTGACCAAACAATTAGAAATCGCATCAAGGATCAAGGCTTTAAAGGCCCCACAGCAAGGAATAAGCCATGTCTTTCATGCAAAAATATGAGACGTCGACTTGAATGAGCGAAATAACGCAGTAATTGGAATCTTTATAAGGGGAAACGAGTTATTTGGTCAGATTAAAGCAAATTTAACTTGCTCGGGTCGAATGGGGTCGCAAAAGTGTGGAGAAAACCAAACCAAGCATTAAAAGTATCATGCATCCGGCCAACTGTGAAGCACGGTGGTTTGGGCTTCGATGTCATGGTCTGGGACATGCCAGTTTGAAATAATTGAAGGGATCATGACCCAAGAAGTCTACCAAAGGATTCTAGGGCGTAACGAAGTCAAGTCTGCCAGAAAGCATCGAATGGGGAAAATCTTTACCTTCCAGGACGACAACGACCCCAAACATAATTCTCATGTCGTCAACGATTGGTTCGAATCTAATCATATCAAACGACTCCCCTGGCCGGCCTAATCTCCTGACATGACTCATCGAACATTTATGGTCAGAACTTGAACGTCGTTTGAGCAATCGACATCCAAAGAACAAGAAAGAGAGAACAAAAAAGAGACACGCAATCTTGACCCACGAGTGGGCGAATATTGGGAGCGACATGACCAAAACACTGGTGGAATCACTTCCGAGGCGTGTTTCAGCGCTGCTGGAAGCAAAGGGTGGACCAACGAAATATTAATTATTGGCCAACACTCGTAGATTAAATTGCATTTAGAGTTGGCCAAATAATACTTTGATGTGCGTTTTTGACTTTCTGGTATAATTAATTAAATTTTGATGTCACTAGTTATATATTTAAGAAAAATTTCATAGTTTTCTGTAAACAAATACATATGTGTCAACTACAAAAATAAATGTTGAAAATAGATTCAGAAATATTTTTGATATTAGCGTTTGAAATATTTGTCTATGCCGAGCCAAATAATACTTTTATTGACTGTAAGTAGCGCAATAATGCTGAGAATGCTGAGAATGCTTATAATTAATTTGCGCTATAAAGCTCAAATTAATTAAATACTTAATTAATTGAAGTGATCAATTAATTAATTAATTAATTAAGTAATTAATTAATTGATTGACTGATTGATTAATTAATTGATTAATTGATTAAAGATTGATTAATTAATTAATTGATTAATGATTGATTAGTTAATTAATTGATTGACTGTTTGATTAATTAATTGATTAATGATTGATTAATAAATTAATTGACCACATGTCAATCACAATACTGCGACATGTCGACAACACAGGAAAACATGCTTGCTTAAATTTCATGCATATTGACCGCAAAATGCCGAAATTAGGCCATGGCGACGTTTGTCGACATGACAACGACAAAGTGGCCACACCCCCTTAATAGGGAGTCACCCCCTACCCGTGTGGAACATGTGTTAAAAATTTCAAGTCGCTGCGACTAACCGTTCTCGAGTTTTAGTGTTGACAGACAGACAGACAGACAGACAGACGGACGGACAGACTAACTAACCGATCGCATAAAGTAGCTTGCGCTCCTTAATAAAGGAGAAAAGCGAGAGGCGTTGAGCAAAGGACAACCCTCACCACATTGGCGAAGGCCATCAAAAATGATAACTTCGACCGTGCTAAGGAAAATCTGTCAGCTGACCTCCAAAGACACCTCACCGCGGTGAGATGCACCGACCCAAAAACAGCTTGACCGTAAGGTGGATGTGTCTAGAGGTAAAATGAGAGGACGAATTAAGATTTCGAAGAAAAAACTTCGTCGGAGCTCTCGTGTGCATCAGCCCACCGAAAAGCAGACGAAAAATCGTAATAGTGAATGAAAAAAACCTTTTTAAAAAAATTTGTGGCCAGAGATAAATAATAGCCAGATTTTGATAACATTAGATGAAGCACGATTTCCTCTACGAATTACAAAATTGGGTTCGAAAAACTTGATACGCGAAAAATAGTGAAAAAAATTCACTAAAGTTAGTGCATCCTCACAAGAAGAACTTTTTAAAGAAGTTGCGGTTGTCGCTGCAATATCCAGTCATACTTTTGTGCTACTTATCAAAGTCTTCCCATAGGTGAAAATATCTACGAAGTATTATGTGGACTGTCTTCCAAACCATTTAGAAACCATTTAGAAAAGGTTTCTAAAGTCCAAGTCCAAACCTTTAGAAATTCATTTTTCCATACACGAGGGCAAAAATTAAATAAAGCTATTGTTCATCAGCGACTTCCGATATGGCAATTTTGACCCAAGGCTATGCACAGGACCTTGAACCCAGACCAAGGATAAAAATCATTTGGCGTAGTGAAATACCTGTACTATACCCCCATGTGGGTCCAATTGACTTCATCTAGTTCGGATACTCGAAAAAAAGTTTTCTACTGAGAATGAAAATTTTAGAGTGAGTTTGGAAAGTCAATAAACACGAGTGGAAGAAACTTGACATCACACTGGTTCAGAAAGTGGGTAAAAATGGGAACAAGGTATGTTAACTTGTAGTTCAGGATACGGACTTTCACATAGAACTCATCGCGAAGCTGTACGACAAACTGTTCCGGAGCTATCAAATACATGATTTAGTTGAGTTATCACATTGTTTCGGTACGAGACAACTAAACAGTAACTCCATTTATGAATCCTCATTTGGTACAAATCAGTCCTGGAATTTTTGGTATGACACAAGTTAAGCGGCTATTGGCATTGTCGAATAATAAGCCTGTCCAAATTTCAAGGGGTGATGTCACAATTGGGCAACCCATTTTGCCAGTTAATGAGCTCAAAATACATGATTTAGTTGAGTTATCACATCGTTTCAGTACGAGACAACTACACCGTAACTCCATTTATGAATCTTCATTTGGTACAAATCATTCCTGGAATTTTTGGTTTGACACAAGTTAAGCGGCTCATAATTCGGATTAAGCGTCAAATTCATTACGATATAAATTGCATCCGATGAGAACAATAAAATTTTACGAAAACTGTTATCTGGAGATATTTATTAGCTCACCCTGCGTTTTTACCTCTACCACGTCCACCATAACAGTCTTATGACCATCAGTTATCACAATTCATATTTCTATTACCACATCGATAACAAAAACATTAATTACACACGTTTAACCAACACCACCAGGTATTGACAAGCACCTTCAATAACCACATTGTGGTTATCACACCTACACAGATAACCAACAAACCATGGTGTTAGTATGCATTATACATCCTTGCATTAGGGTCATAAAAATTAGTCGAAATATTTAATGTAATAAACTATGTTTGCAGTTTCATAGATATTATCGTAAAGGTCGAAATATTTTGTACAAGTCAAATATCAAGTACAAGAAATATTAGAATTTAAATATTAGGCCACCACTTTAACCACACTCTTACTGTTTGTTTTATGACTCCACACTTACCAACAAGTTTAGTGTCTGCTCTATAAAATTATGCACCGAAATGACAACCACCCAGCGCGAGAACGTAAAGAATATTCCAGCTTTTACTTTGACCCCATTTTTGGCCACGGATGTGAACATTTTACGATATCTTGCCTTCATCATACCCTTTTCCCAATGTTGCATTAACATATCTGAGGCCCATCGCATCTGTCCTGCCATCAAGATCTGGCTGAACGTTTCGAATGCACACCGAATCGCGCAGAACGGGAACACTATCTGCACGGAAGTCGGCGTCCCAAAGTCGGATACTACCAAAGAGGAGGATCGAGCAGATAGACATTAGCAGGATGGGAAAGGTGGCCAGGTATGGTTTGCAAGCGACGTTGAGGAGATTTATGATCCGTTGAAGGTCTAGGTAGGTCCTTATTCCAACTTCTAATGGGATGCCCATTGACCTAAAAAAGTCATTCACTTTAAGGTAACTTTTCTGACTGTGATAATCAGTGTTATGTGATTTTACTTGGTTTTTGTGTTTATCAGAATGAGAATTCTAATGTTATTTATGTGCTTTATTATGGTTTTAATAGCCGCCATCTATAGGGTTACATGTTGGTTATGAGATATCGTTGGATGGCGAATATTAAAATCACAAACACACAAATACACAAATTTGTATATACAAATCCTTTTGTATATGCAACAAATCACGTAAATCACAATATATCACACTGTGATGTGAAGTAAGAAACGGTGTAACTGATAATTCCATAATATCATTTTCTAAATATATTTCAAAATCCAACCTCATTCCATTCATTTCCCTAGTGCCGGAGGAGACCCCAAGATAGACGAATGCCCACGCAAGGAAGGCCTGGATGAAGATGACCGTCATGAAGTAAAGCTCCCAGCAGCCCATCAAGAGCAACAGCCCATAGCCAAATTTGGCGTGGTCATGATCCCCAATGCAAGCACATGATAAGACGATGGAGCTGAGTAGATTGGGGGCACATGGGGTATGCATGGCGACCAAACCGTGTGGCAGCGGGTTTAAGAAGAGGAGCACCATCCCTGTCCAAAGGGCGCCGGAGTATGGATACTTCCTGAGAATTAAATGAAAATCAAGGTTTCCAGATTGTGATATTCACAGAATTATGTGAATTTTTTTGTTATTTTAATATGTATTTTTTAATTCTGTGATTTATTATAATTTTATCATTTATTTAGCTGCGTGTTTTAACTAGCTATGTAATAGATTGAGACTACTAAAATTACCATAAATAACTGAAATTACAATCAATCACACATGCTTAATAATCCAGTATTAAATCATTACTAACCGGTATTCATATATGACGCTACCAGAATAGTACTGATAACGAATACCGTATGGTGCAAAGTGGGAAGTTATACCATAGCAGCAACGATTTTCACCAAATGGTATAATTTTAATACCGAGCGGTAAAAAATTTAATACCGTAACACTAATACTCGCGTGATTCTGCCAGACTTCTTGGAGTGCATAAACCACAATAAATCGCAGAATTCGCGTGAATTGATTTCATGAACACTGTTATGTCTGGATATGAAAGTTTAAAATACAACATTAACGCTGTATTTTTTAGGTAAAGGGGAATTTGATTAAATAATTTTACCAATCTTGCTACCAATCTCTAATCCTTTACAGCTATTTTTGTAAATCCATCCACATACCCTTGACTCCCTTGCTTCACAATCTTTTCCAGTACCCTATTCCCATACTGCATCAGGTCCCCTCGGAGGGCCCAGTTGTTCAAGAAGATGACCGATACCTGAATCGAAGCCAAAAGCCACGATACATTGACAATCTTCATCATCAAGGGAAACTCATCCCTATCCTTCCCCACATTCATGATGAGACGGACGAAAGAAAAGATCGTTACGGCGTACATAATCCCGCTGTGAAGTTTGATCGCAACCCGACCTCGCAAATCAGTTGGATCTATTGGCGAAAAACGTTTCATGACACCATTCCAATTGTACGGGATGACTTTCCAGGTACACGAAAATTCCAAAATTTTGCAGAACATATTCAGCGATGAAGAATCGTGCGTTTTCTTATCCATCACTGGCACTGATACACTTTGATACACTGACGATCTGCGGATCCCTAGACCCTGACAGGATACCCTACGCTGGGACCGCTTACCCTTGACGAGTCGGGGTGTGGTACACCTAACGCGCGATATTTTGGATGATAGATCCATGTATTTTTACAGAATATTCAAAAGCGGCATATTCTTAAGGAATTTAGAATTGTATCAATGTCGGAAATTTGCATAGCGACACATTTGTATTGAAATATTACGCAGTGGTTGAAAAGAAATGAGTCCATTATTCTACATTATTTAGTTCAGAGTTTTCTTTAAACCATAATCAAATCAAGTAAGCAGGAAAAGGGCATTAATTCTCCGTTGAAGGAAATCCGGAGATAATTTAATTGAATATGGTTTACCTCAATGGTAAAAAAACATTTTAAAATAATTATTCCTCTTAATCTGTAATATCTGTAAGTCTTGAAATTTGAATATCTATTCTATTGTAGAGTTTGCATAGGCATTGTATATACGTACATAAGTATAACCTTTTAGCAATTTTCAATGTTAGTAGAAATTATTGAATTACACGTGCCAAATTAGTCTCCCATTCTGAAATGCGATATCCTCTTAAGCAACATTTCAGTAGGCACTTTACCTTCGACACAAAATTAATGGTAAGTTAATGCGTATTTAATAACGAAAATTGCAGGTAAGTCAATAACATCAAAATTCCCAACCATATTAAAAAATTCATACGAGTTTGCAGAGAAAATTAAGAATTTTACGGTGCCTCCGGAGCATGAATTTGTCTCGTTTGACGTGACTTCGTTATTCACACATGTACCCATTCAACAAACGCTTGACTACATCAAAAAACGACTGGACTCTAGCACCGAATGGAAAACCAAAACAAAGCTTACATCAAATGAATTAATGAAATTAATTAAAAAATTACCTAAAATTACAATAAACTCCAATTATTTCACATGGAAGGGAACAATCTATAAACAGAATGACGGTACCCCCATGGGTAGTCCAGTATCTCCACCGTTCGCTGAATTTTGCCTTCAAGAATTAGAAGAAAAATTAATACTCAATAATAAGGACATTCCATTCTACAAAAGGTTTGTGGATGACTCGGGGGCATGTACGAAAATAGGCAGAAAAGAATCCATACTTCAAATTCTGAACAGTTTTCATCCCAGTATCCAATTTACACTCGAATCTGAAGTAAACTTGCAAATACCTTTTTTGGATGTACTTCTAACCAGAGACGAAGACGGTACAATTCATAAAAAAGTGTATAGGAAACCTACTCACACAGGAAGATATCTGAATTACAACTCATATCATCACCCTTCGCAAAAACTGGCTGTGATTGATGCTCTAGCGTATCGTGCCTTGAAAATTTGCGACGATGAGTTTTTGGAAGAAGAGTTAAAATTTATCACCAAATCTTTAATTAACAACGGTTATCCACGAAGCTTAATTCAGAGAAGAATAGACAAAATGAAAATGAAACACCAAAACCATCCTAATACAGACCAATTACCCGAGGAGAAATCACCCAGGATTATTCTGCCTTACATGGGTCCAATCACACATCGATTGACATCCTATCTTCGCAAAAAACTAAACTGTGAATTTGGTTACTTAACCGGGAAAAAGATCAAACAAATCATTTGTTCACACAAGGAGAACCCACCCCCGGATAAGGTAGGAGTTTACAAAATAAATTGTTCTTGCCCTGCTGTTTACATAGGTGAAACCAGCCGTCCAATGAAGCAAAGAATTAAGGAACATATGAATGACATCAAAAAGAAAAATGTAAAATCCCCAGTGGCTCTCCACATTCTTGAAAATCCAGACCACATAATGACCCAAGACTCAGCAAGTCTAATCGCCCCGGAAAGAAGAAATTTTCATAGAAAATTTCTGGAGAGTTTATACATCAAAAAATGTCCCAACACCATAAATCAGGACAATGGAAAACAACTGAATCCTATCTGGTCACTAATGCTGCCTCTTATCAAACATCCGTGACAACAATTACAAAAACACATATTGTAATTATCATTTTGATTTAATTCTGTCGTGTTTCTCATTTCCAAATATTATGTTATCCCTGATGATGATACAAGTACAGTGTCGAAAGCTCGGAAAATAAACAAATTTTCTTTACTCAACCATGTCTTCCGAGAATACTCATTCAAAATCTATATTATAATTTCTAAAAGTCCGTCCCGTGAAATTTTCCGTGACATTCCAGCATTCTGATTGGCTGCTGGCTTTCTGGGTCCGCCAGTCAGAGCACAAATGCGTTTTTCGATTATGGTTATGGTTATGATTATGGTTATGATCATGGTTATGATTATGATTATGGTTATGATTATGGTTATGATTATGGTTATGATTATGATTATGGTTATGATTATGGTTATGATTATGATTATTTTTATGATTATGATTATGATTATGGTTTTGATTATGGTTATGATTATGATTATGATTATGATTATGGTTATAATTATGATTATGGTTATGGTTATGGTTATGTGATGGTACCTATCAAAAACCTTTCAGAATCTGCTCAAGTAGTCGCGAAATAAATAAAGCCAGAACTTCAAGAGCCTTGCAGGACTCGTTTCGTCCAACCATTAATTTAGATTTAAATCAATAATGCTTCAATTTTAAAGTACTAAAATAATTTGATGTTAATATTGATGTAAGATTTATTTGTCACGCATTTCGTTTACAATAAAGTTATTATGATCATTTTGACTCGTTCGTTTTATTAACAAAATTATACCATCTCGCCCTATTCGGTCTCATTTTCTCTGCCGTCACTTTCTCCTTAATCATGTTCCTCTGCGTCACTTTGTCTTTTCTCAGCATTCTCACCAATTCCTCAGTCTAAAAATAAGTCTTGCAGTGGAAACTTTTTTCACGCTATGCCGGTAGTGACTAGCGGGTTATATCAAAACATCAAGCCAAAATTTGACAATCACATGACGCCTATCCTTCCTTTGAATGGCATCTTTGAAGAAAGATATTGAGGGTCAAAGTTCACAGGCCGCCTTAGTTTTCATCCAGTGGAGGAAAAAGCTAGCGAAAATTTGTTCTAGAATTGAACTTTACTGCCAATATGTTTCTTTATAAGGTTAGGATAAGTGTAATGTGACTCTTACTTTTTGGCTTGATTTTTTGCTCTCGCTAGTCAATTCGAGTGTAGCTTGAAAAAAAGGTTCCCTTGTTAGTCTTTGAAGTAACAAAATCGAAACCAAGGGAAAATGACCATTTAAATACATCTATAAAAACTTGTATTTACGATGTATTAACATGTACATATTCATGTAGGCAAAAATCTTCAAACATGTATCCCGGATAACGTTGCCCCGATATATTACTCCTGGGTTGTACACGCATTGCCGCGTTGCCGGAGTTTGTTGACGAGGTTTCAGCTGGCGTAAATGGTTACGCTAGAATTATTATTTACAAAATAATTCTAACAAAAGGGAAATCTGTTTAGTATTGTGCTTATCAAAATTTTCAACGATTTTACATTTTATTTTGTATTCATGGCTCGCGGAAAAGAATTGTCGGTGGGTGAGAAGGGACTGGTGGTTAAGTTGCACAATTACTTCAAGCAGGAACGGAAAATATTTTGGAAGAAGACTAGATCAGGTAAAATTAAATTGTCACTATATTTTCACTGTTGTATCTTTTATTTTTAAATAATAAAAATATTTTATACATAGCTGCTTGGGTGATCGCAAGAAACTTCCGTAAACGAGTGGTTGATGTTTTGGGTATCTCCTTATCCACTCTTCAAAGATGCACATCACAATTTCGGAAGGAGGGAAAATGTCTTCTACCGCAGAAAAAAGGACACAGTGGAAGGTATTAACGATAAATGTTGAAATTATAATTTGTGGCATGCGACAACGAGGAACGGAAAATAGGAAAGGAATTTTGTCATTACCTTTTAATTGTGAGAATAACTTTTCAATTTCATTTTGGTGCAGGAAGGAAATTCTGGTTGACAGTTTCACCGAGGGTGTCATCAGGCGTAAAATACTGGAAGGGTATAGCCAAAAGAAGTTTTACACCGTACGTCGTCTGCATCAATTATTGCAAGAGGACCCAAATTTTCCACGCATAAAAAATTGCTCAACGTTGCAGAAAATAATGAAGAAGCAGTTAAAATTTAAATTTGTCAAATTCCACTCTAAACCGATTCCTTTTGAGCGACATGATGTTCAGGTTGCACGACACTCATTTTTAAGAAACATTCGAAATTTGCGCCGTCAAAATTACAATGTAAGCGCATTAATCGTAATAGATTAAATTTGTAACTGTGACGATCATAATTTTGTTAATAGCGTAAACCTTCAGATATTTTACACAGACGAGACATGGGCAAATGAGAATCAGTCTCCGTCGAAAGGCTGGCACATTCCTGATTGTGAAGTTCTGGGAATGGGGGGACACCATGGGACTCATGTTGATCAGTGGTTGAAAGGCGTCGGTCGTAGATTTGCAGACGGATTGATAGGTAATCACAATTATTATTACTGGGTTACGTTTTCCCGTACAAGTCAAATCTTTCCCTTAAAAGTGCGAAAATCTTCCGTTAAATTCCTACATTGCAGAATTTACGACTATGAATTATCTACTTAAGTCTGACACATTTATCAGTTCTTCCCATTATTATCATTTCCTTGGGAATTAGGTGGGGATATTTAAAAATTACACGATCTGGTAAACCGGTTTTCGATTTAACGAAAACCGTTCTCACAATTTAACTGTCAACTCTTTTTAAAAAGAACAGGGGTGTCCGATTTTTAATGTCAGCACTGTATTCGAGTTACTAGATATTTGCCAATTCTTGTTTTTCATGTAATAATTTAATATTCTCGAATGATTTTTTTCTCAAAGTTATTCAATTTGGTGTAGAATAGGTTCCTGAGGCCAGTTAAAATCGATTTTGAAGAAAACCGAAACTTAAAGAACCGAAAACCGATTTAATGAAATGTTCATTGTCCTTACTCGTACATACGTCTATTGGTGCCAAAATTTAATTTTAAATATGCTAGGTGGTGTAACCGGAAAACCATCTGGTGCTGGGAAACGAATCATTATCGTAGCAATTGGGTCGAAGGACGGCTTCCTGGCTTCAAAATGCTTCAGAGGTGACAAGAAGAAGAAAAATCAAGACTACCACACCGAAATGAATTCTAAACATTTTGAGGAATGGTTTGCCGAAGTCTTAGAACTAATCCCGGACAAATCTGTGATTGTAATTGACCAAGCCAGTTACCACAAACGTATTACCGACGACACTCGGAATCCCACCACAGCTTTCCGGAAAAGCGAAATAATCGAGTGGCTAATTTCTCATGAGATTGGCATTCCGAATGGATATTCAGACTTTTCGAGGATGACGGTGCCCGTTCTGCTTGATTTGGCCCGAAAAAATAAAGTTGAGCCAATATACGCTGTGGAAAAGTTGGCTCAAGATTCTGGAAAGGATATCAGACTACTTTGTCTGCCCGTAGCCCACTGCGAATTAAATTCGATAGAATTGATTTGGTCTGCTGTAAAAAGTATGTTGCTAATGCATTAATTGAATTGTTTTATTATTAATTATTTTTCATTGATAATGCAGGAGAAGTTGCCCAGAAAAATACTACTTTTAAAGCAAATGACATTTTGGACCTATGCAGGAATGAAATATCTTCCGTTTCGAAGGAGTTGTGGGCTGGATGTTGCCAGCACGTTGAGAAATTGGAATCTTTACTGATGGAGAAGGAAAAAGTTGCAGACAATTTCGTTTCGGATCGCCTGGGACAAAATCGAATCGTAATCAGCCTTGATGCCGACAGTGACGATTCTGACGAAGAAGAATTGTCTAGCAACCTTCGACAGATTTCTTATGAAGACGTCCAAGATATTTCCGGTGTGAGTGGCGATGACACGTTGGATGATCAAGACGACATTGCGATGTATGGCAGTGAAAGTGAGGAAAGCCAAGTTGAGGACGAAACCGGTAGTGAGACTGGCGAACCAGAAAGTGATGGTGGGAATGTTGAGACGGAGGAAGAAGAAACTGAAGGCGGAGAAGATGAGGAAGGTGAAAGCGATGGCGAAGAAGATCAGGAAAGTGAAAGCGAAGGGGGCGAAGATGAAGATGCAGAAAATAACAGTGGGAATGCCGAAACGGAGGAAGGTGAAAGCGATGGCGAAGAAGGTCAGGAAAGTGAAAGCGATGGCGAAGAAGGTCAGGAAAGTGAAAGCGATGGCGAAGAAGGACAGGAAAGTGAAAGCGATGGCGAAGAAGATCAGGAAAGTGAAAGCGACGTGGGCGAAGATGAAGAAGCAGAAAATGACGGTGAGAATGCTGAAACAGAGGATGGTGAAAGTGACGGCGAAGAAGGTCAGGAAAGTGAAAGCGATGGCGAAGAAGGTCAGGAAAGTGAAAGCGACGTGGGCGAAGATGAAGAAGCAGAAAATGACGATGAGAATGCTGAAACAGAGGATGGTGAAAGTGACGGCGAAGAAGGTCAGGAAAGTGAAAGCGAAGGGGGCGAAGATGAAGATGCAGAAAATATCAGTGGGAATGCCGAAACGGAGGAAGGTGAAAGCGATGGCGAAGAAGGTCAGGAAAGTGAAAGCGATGGCGAAGAAGGACAGGAAAGTGAAAGCGATGGCGAAGAAGATCAGGAAAGTGAAAGCGACGTGGGCGAAGATGAAGAAGCAGAAAATGACGGTGAGAATGCTGAAACAGAGGATGGTGAAAGTGACGGCGAAGAAGGTCAGGAAAGTGAAAGCGATGGCGAAGAAGGTCAGGAAAGTGAAAGCGACGGGGGCGAAGATGAAGATGCAGAAAATAACAGTGGGAATGCCGAAACGGAGGAAGGTGAAAGCGATGGCGAAGAAGGTCAGGAAAGTGAAAGCGATGACGAAGAAGCTGAGCAAGGTGAAAGCGGTGGAGGAGAAGATGAACAAGCAGAAAATGATGGTGAGAATGCTGAGACAGAGGATAGTGAAAGTGACGGCGGGAACGCGGAGGAAGGAGAAAGCGACGGCGAAGAAGATCAGAAAAGTGAAAGCGACGATGGGGAAGATGAACAAGCCGGAAGTGATGGTGGGAATGCTGAAACGGGTGATGGAGAAAGTGACGGTGAGAATGTTTAGTCAGAGGTGGAAATAACAGCGGAACAGGAAGAAGAAAGTGACAGCGGGTAATATGAGACCAACTCGGGCGAAAGGGTCTAATTTTGTTAATAAAACGATCGATGCGAAGTAATATAACTTTATTGTAAACGAAATGTGTCACAAATAAATCTTACATATAAACATACAGTTATTTTAGCACTTGGTTGCAGCATTATAGATTTGGATTTAAATTAAAAGTTTGAAGCATGCACTCTTAGCAAACTGGTCATAAATCATTACCGCCCGGAGTGCATATGACTCCACTGGCGAGGTAATAACGATCATTTCCATTTAGTAATGTTATGGTAATGAAAAAGTTACCACTCGGAAGAAAACTGATACCAATCCAGTAGAAAATTATTACCAAATAAATACCAGCACGGATTGTATATATGCCTTTACCAGATTTTTAGCAGTGTGTTTTATCGTTACACGCAGCACTGGAAAGCTCTTGAAGCTTTGGATTTATTTTTTGGTGATTGGTTTTTGCTAGGTACCATCACAGAAAATTAGTGCATAATTTTAGCACAATTTTGACCTCGCTGCAATAATAGCACATGATGTCGATAGGACAAACATCGGACACAATTGCCATAACAAAACCTTCCGAACTTAATTGATGCTAAATAGTTCTAAACATGTTACGCCAGCAGATATGTCACACGACACACTTTCTCAAAATCAGACCAAAAGCGCCAAAAGCCACCCCCACTGTGGGTGTGGTTCTGAAAGTATTTTTAATGACCTAAGCGGGCAACGGTAACTTTCACAATTAGTGACAATTGTGTAATCGGAATAATTTATTGGGGTTGCCCGGTAGTACAGAAACATGTGCCTCGTTTTTATGACCTCGTGACCTTAATTACAGTGGGTGGGGTCAAAATTTGCAAAATTTGGGAATATATAATTTGCCCCACGGTCAGAGGTTTCCGAAACATTTAGAAATTCGAAAATCGGTTGAAAATTGGTTGGGTTTTGAAGTTTTTCCGTAACGAGTTTTGGCCGAAGCATCGGCCAATTCACCTTTCAGCAAAGCCAGGATAGTAAATGTTTCTTCTTTTAAAATTTCAACCATAGTAAAATATTCTCGTAATTAAATACACTAATTAATGTAAAATTTTCCATTAAATTAAATATTCAATTAGTCAAGTATTTATGTAGATAATTAAATACCCTTCAACAAGATTATAGAGGTTTGATGTTTTTCCTCGCAGAATTTAGTCCATCCGTCGCCCCACGTGACACGAGTTGGCGAGGATTTCCTGTAGAACTGCATGTATGTACCTATACAAATATGATTATATTCGTGCATATAAAATGCAGAAAGATGAATACCGTCTGAACGGGATAAACTTATTCCTTTCATTTACCGTCACGTACATACATATGAAGTGACCTATGAATTAAGTAAGGAATAATTAATATATTTGTCATAAACTGAAAAGTACTTCATGAAATGCATGTGAATGTATTGATGCACGTACATACATATGTACACTCCAAAAGTTGAGCAGACAAAGAAGGTTGAAGCGCAATTTCCTTTTCTACCTGAAGTAATACCACCACCATGTGTTGGTGGTGGTAGCATTTCGTCCCTCACTCATACTCGCTCCATACATCCTTACCATCCTATCTCCACACTGTTATTACTGACAAGCTACACACGGGAGAGCTTTGAGGTGAGTGCCAGTGTAGCAAAAATCCAAGATTTTATTTTCACTCGCGTTTCATTGAAATTCATAATACATGCTCATAATACGACAACAAAAAATTTTCATTCATAAATTTCAATTTTTTCACTTCTCATCGCTTATCAATAAATTTTATTTTTAGTCATATTTCATTCAAATTAATAACATGTTCATTTTGCGACAACAGAAAGTTAAACATAAAGTGAGAGCTTTTTGGTGTGATACAAATAATTTTAAAATAATTTAAAATTAATTTAATTTAATTTATTTCAAAACTTATTACTGTTTCTATTTATTACAATTATTTAATTTAAACAAAATTAAATTGAAGTAGAAAATTTTGTTATGGCCTTAGTATGAGCATACATTTTTAATTTGAATGAAATATGACTAAAAATAAAATTTATTGATAACCCTAGGATAAGCGATGATAAGTGAAAAAAATTAAAATTTATGAATGAAAATTTTTTGTTGCCGTATTATGAGCATGTATTATGAATTTCAATGAAATGCGAGTGAAAATAAAATCTTGGATTTTTGCCAACCTGGTACTCACCTCACAGCTCTCCCGTGTGTAGCTTGGCAGTTATAACAGTGTGGTGGTAGGATGGTAAGCATGTACGGAGTATGTTTCTACCTCAAGTAACACCACCACCATGTGTTGGTGGTGGTAGCATTTCGTTCCTCACTTGTAGAAACTAGAGCGGAGCCGGGCCGAGATTTTTACAATATGTTGACACAAAATTGTTATGCAAAATATTTTATGTTCACGCCAGTGACGTGTAATGCAAATGTTATGTCGCAGTAGGTTGATGTTTTCATTAAGGTCCGGGTTTTAGTTCTAAAAGCCCGAATAAAATTTAGTCCGGTTCAGGGTATGCCGACCTTGGTTCTATTGAGTTCCAAATTAATTAAACCCAATGGGTACAAAGGCAAAGTGGGCTTAATTTTAGTTTAATTTGATCTTATTCATATTTTTCATAGTCATAACATTAAATTTAAGTAAAAACCAATTCGTCGAGGTATTTTAAAAATTATTATTTTAACCTAAATAATTTTGTATATGCTAAAACAGGAACTAGATACGGTTGCATTTAAATTTGCAATAACAGCAAACTATTTTTCTTGGCATTCTTGATAAAACGAAATATCTCCCACTAAAACCCCAAAAAACTTAATAAAACAAATGAAAACCATAAAACCCATTTAAACAAGTGACCCAGAATTTTTTATATATCACTCTGGCCTATTCCGAATCTTGGTTCTGGTACGGGTAGAAATTATAGGGTCTGGGTTCAGGTTCCGTCTCGAGTTACAACCCGTGCGCAACTCTACCAAACATAAAATCCAACGGCCAACCACCGAAACACTTCCCTTTCTTTCCGCTCTGCTGTCAGTTATATTCCCTCCTGAATTAAAAAATAATAATTGGTTAATTCCTCCTAAAATAATTTGCGAGTGAAAATGGGTAAAACTAAGGACCCTGACGCACCAAAGCGCCCCCTCAGCGCTTTTTTTCTATTTTCTGGTGAAATGAGGCCTAAGATTCGCCAAGAAAATCCCGGCCTTAGTTTGGGCGAAATGGGGAAGGAGTTGGGGAAACGTTGGGCCTCAATTGACGCCACCTCCAAGAAAAAGTACGAAAAGGCTGCCGCTGCTGCGAAGGAGGAGTACCAGAAGGTCAGATATTTATTATTTATGAAATACTAAAAGATAAACTCATCATTTGTTGTTCAAATTTACTACAATTCTTTCCGTTTCCTGTTGTTCCTAGAAAATGGCCAAGTACAAGGGAGAGTCGCCTGCGAAGGGGAAAAGGAAGAATTGAAGAACTGACGACAGCATAATTGATGGGCAAATTGTTGTCTACCTCATTTAATTCCATTTTCTCATCTGTAGAACTAAATATCAAGATAATGTTTGTTGTGTTTGTTTGTTGTGGTTTCCTAATTTTTTGTGTCTAATTTTTTTATATGCAATTTTAAATTGGTATGGATTAAATGAGTTTTAATTTTGCAGTCCGCTCTTGTTAATTCTTATTGGGCCATCCATTCCCGAACTATAGTCACGAGCGAATACATATACTGCAATATTTTTTATCTGATTTTAAATTTTGTTCAATATTTAAGTTTTTTGTAGTAATAATAATTTATTACAATGAGATACCCCACCAGTGGGACATTACATCTCAAGGAGAGTAAAAAAAATGGTTACATATTATTACATATCATATCAAATTCATATGCATCAATCAATTCAAAAATCACTCTCAGTCTATCATCACATTGATTGTTGACAAAATGTTGTTTTACACGTTTTTTAAATATTTGGAAGCTGACCACTCCACTAGACTGTACAATAGACTCAGGTAGATTAGACCATACTTTTGACGCCCTATATAAAAATGATTTTTTACCAAATTTACTGTTGTATTTGAGACTTGGTTCTTTATATGTCATATTTCTAGTTGTTAAACTTATATTCGTTTCACATATGTATTTATTGAACAAAGTTGGTCCAGCACCAGTGACCATTTTGCATGCAAGTTTACACATTTCGAGTTTGCAAGCATTTTTGGCTGTTAACCACTCAATTTCATTGATATTATCAGATATTGAATCATATTTCGATTTGCCAAATATAAAGTGAGCACAAGCTTTTATAATTCGATCAATTACATCAAAATTTTTCCTCCCATGTAACCATACAGGGGCAGCATACAGGTAGATAGACTGTACCAACGCATTGACAACAAGTTGCTTATTTTTGGAGCTGATTACATACTTGAGCGGATTCAGCGACCACAGGGCACCGTTACATTTTTTTGCAACACTCTTACAGTGAGAAATAAAATTTAAGTCCTCATCAATAATTACACCAAGTACTTTCACCTCAGAAACACGTTTCAATACAGTATTATTTAATTTAATAACAATATTGCTTAACAGAGGCTTCACATATTCACGAGAGACTAACATGTACACACATTTCTCAACATTTAATTCTTGTCTATTTTGTACCATCCAGGAGCATATTTGGTTTAAATCTGACTCAATTTTATTTATTAGTAACATAATTGATTCAATGGGACCTGAAATAGTGACACCAGTGTCATCACAAAACATTACGCACAGACTATGTATAACATGATACGGTAGGTCATTCATTACAATTAAAAACATGAAACACGATAAGCATAGTCCTTGAGAAACACCAAGATTAATTGGCAAAACACCAGAGTTTTTCACACCAACTTTACATGATATGCACACATATTGACTTCTGTCACTCAAAAAAGAGATCAAAAGATCGGAATCCACTCCATACCACCTTAGCTTATGTCGTAATACGTCCTTACATGACATGTCAAAAGCTTTTCTAATATCAAGGGCCACGAAGATACATACCTCATTCTTGTCAAGAGCATGAAGCATAAAATCAGTCAGTGCAATAAGGGCATGACTTGTTGAATGAAATTTACGAAACCCAAACTGATACTGCGAAATTAATTGATTGGATTCAAGGTGGTTGTATAACTGCTCAAAAAGACATTTTCCTAATAACTTGGTTAACACAGGCTGAATCGATATAGGTCTTAAATCATTGGGTGATTTTGGCATTTTAATTTTAGGAATTGGTACAACTTTGCAAAGCTAAGTTTTGTGGGAAGTACATTTGTTAAAATAAACGTATTCAGCAAGTCTGTAATTTGAGTCCTAAACTGAGGAGAAATACAAATATTTATCATTCTATTACATAAGCCTAATGTGTCATAAGAGGAGGAGTTTTTGTTTTTCATTTTGTTCCAGGCTTTGGCTATTGAACCCATTTAGCAATAATTTATTTTATCATGTTTATTTTTTAGTAAATCCTACATAGGTGGAGACGATTGAGACGTAATTTTAATAATAAGGACTATTGAAATCAAAAGAGGAATGTACAGACTCCAGAAATAACAAAGGGACCTTGCAAAAGCGTGAGATTGTGTTTGGGTGGGGAGAGGATCTGGTTTGTATATAAAAAACGGAGGAAGGTAGTGGGGATATAAATGATCTCTGAATTTGCAAAATTTTAGCATTGTAGGCTCACTAGGATGCGAAAGCTTCCCAACTTTCATCACAAAGACGATAATGACGAAACTCCTTCCATATCGATATTATAGAGACCTCTATGTGTACAATCCATAAATAAATAGATGTGCATTTTGGAAATATATAAATTACCAATATCTCGATTTCTTAGAGAATCATGGTGGATTCAAGTTTTCAATTTTTAACAAACTGAGGTAAAATTAATAAAGTGTCCGCCACCCTAAAAAGGGCGACCGCATAAAATTTCTGACGTGGAAGTTCTGACGACAATAATTTTGTTTGAATAAATATAATTTGTGGTTGTAACCACTGCAGTTGCAAGAATTACTTTTAAAATTCGAAAAAGTATGCAAATTAAGTAAAATATCCATCAGTATCTGGTATGAGAAAAACTCAAAATTTGCAAAAAATTCGCAAATTTTGGCTCAGATCTCGAAAACTGCTGGAGGGCCACCCCAATGACCGTAATACTAACAAGGTAAAACCCGAGTAAAACCCAGTAAAACTCGAGTAAAACCCGCTGGGTTTTACTCATTTACGACCCAGCAAAACCCAGTAAAACCCCAAAACCCCAACCCAGTAAAACCCGGGGTCGGAATACCCTGCATTTAGGAGTAATATCTTAATAGAAAAACGTCCAACAAACGTCCAGTACAACTTTCTTTAGCCTGAGCCAGAATTTTTGAGTAAATAAGCACATATTTATCAGAATTATCTGAATCCTGTAGACCGGTAGATAAACCTGACGTTGGCTAGGGCTAAAAAACTGGAATGCATCATCCTACTAGAAAACTCGATTGCTCGAGCCTTTATAACGTGGTCATAGTAAAAAGGTGTGCATAAAGATATGCTTTATGACGAGTCACATTGTGTTTTCCAGTGGGATGGGTGATATGACCTTCGACTCGACTATGCGCTTGTCCAGTATATAAATGCTAACCAACATACATGCACATGTATATACTAAATATTTGGTATTTGTAATTGCACTAGTCACAAGAACGAGAAAGAAAAGTTATTGCTGGGTATGAGTAATCTATAGTAAAAAGTGACAAAAATGCTGCATATTTCAATCGAGAGCCAGAGATTATGCATGCATATGTATGTAAACGCTGTATGTATGTGGGCATCTCTTTCTGTAACACCATCACTCCTGTTTTTGCCAGACATGTTGTAGAAATCTTGTTTTTAGCCCGAGTCAGGGCTTATGTACCCATCACGTCCGTCTGTCTGTCCGTCTGTCTGTCTGTCCGTCTGTCTTGCGATAACTGTCGTTAAACACATCCGATCGAGTTGAAATTTGGGACACATAAAGTATGGGGCAAATGAGGAGTTAAGTTCGAAGATGGGCGAAATCGATCAAGTGGTTGACCGGTGGGGGTCATAAAGGTGGGTGGGGTAGTATGCACCAAAATCTCAAAATAGTGAAAGAACGCTGAAATTTGGTGCAGAGGTTGGTAATGGGTTCTAATGGAAGAATATGAAGTGAAATGGGAAAAATTTCGTAGATTCGTAAATATTGACACAATTATTCATGGAAAGACTAGACTCGAGAGTGGTCAAGATTTTTTCTTGAGGTGGGATTATCCCGGACATGCCAGCCATTATGAAGAGGTTAATCAGCTCGTTCCCTACTGTGTCACTAATGATGACTTGATCCGTGTACAAGAACTGAATTAAAAAAACTTATGATTAAAACACGAATCGATTAATGAAATGTGCATCACTGTTATTTCCACACCTTTAGAAACGTTTTAAAAACGGCTGGTTCGAAATAAGGGAGTTCTACTCTTGTTAAATGAGTGTCCTCTTAATCACCACTTTCTGTGTCACGGAGCCACCGAGAACTCAACATGGAACCAAAGACATCATTTCGCATGAGCAAAAAAATTTTGTGCGCTTTAATTCCCACTTTTTCCTGACCTACGATAAATTCCACGTCGGCTAAATCTCCACTCTCCAGAAAATTCGACAGCATTGACTGTATGGAAAACGAGTTTGAAAGTTCGTTGCTCATTTTGGAGGTGTTGATAACATTAGAATTGCTTTAAATGTAATGAGACTTATTTGAATTAAGGCGAGTTTTATGTACTACTGCGTATGACTCACATTTATGTTGTGTAGGTTTTCTTGCACATAAGTAGTTAGTTGATGTAAAAGTGCAGTTGTTGATCGCAATAACGGCAAACGAACAGATGTATGCACATTGTGTTATCTAGTACACGTGCGCAAATGCACATGAATGCGAAATTCGCATTGCGAATACACGTACATATATAGTCTACTTGTGCAAGCCAACTTTTCTGATGCAATTTCATGCAAATATTTTGCCATTTAATACATACGTTTAGTTTAAGCTGGGCATATTTCTGAATTATTTAAATGAGATGACTCAATTTTTAGCTTTGATAAATTTGTAATTAAATTCTGATGTTTCAAAAATGCTTATTTTTAATTAAATAAATGTGTAAATATCACACCACTAGGTACATATTTACTGTGCATGATTACTTATATAAGTCTACGTGAGTAAACACGTAGTGTAAAAAATCGGAGCCGTTTATTTATAAATTTTCCATCAAAACCAGATGTATGTATTTAATTTGGAAATAAAATTAGGAAACAATGCGCTATTTTTCATACTGCGTAACCTTCAACTCAAATCTTAATTCAACAAATGCCACTCAATATACCCATTTAGCACTGTGTAGTCCTAATAGTTTGCAAATATGTAGACGGCTGTGTACACACAACCTATTGATCTGCGTCACCTAAAATGTTTGAATAGCGGAGAAATCCATTCTGCATAATTTATGAAACCACAAACTATGTAATCCAGATTGCAAAACACTGCAGCAATTTCATCCTTGCAGACGTGAACTTTTCTGTTATTTGAGTTGATTGATTAAGGTAGACGGAAAATAATAATAAAATTCCGGGATGAAAATATTACACAAACTTGTCGTGGTCACCACGGCATTGTTCGGGGTTCCGAGTTTGTTGTACTTTAAAAATGATAAAAGTAATCAGAGTCGAAATGAGAGATACGTTTGGCAGAGAGATTCAAAAGTATTGCCCCCATTATACATCCGCCAAACGTATGATATGCCGGAGGAGAATTTGCATATTCAAAATCTACCCAATCAGGTATTGCTTTGCACATTAATATGAATTATTAGTTCGTCTAGCGATTATTGAAATTTTGATAAAAAAAGGTGGAGTACCAAGCGTCACCACCCAGGAATAAATCAATTTATAGAATTAAACCATCCGTTCTGATAAAAGCTCGTGTGATTTACAACTTACGGCAATCCATGCGAACGGACTTACAGGGGTTTAATATCAGCTGGCAAAAGGGCAAGAAAATTTTTGTTGAAGAATTTATAAGTATCAGGAATCACAAAAAACAAAACTTTTTGCATAGATCACATTCCTGATTTTGGTGGCAAACCGATTCGCAACATCATAGTCTCCACTTGGCGCTCAGGCTCAACATTTTTGGCTGAATTGGTTAGCAGTCATCCAGGAACTCTTCTAATTTTTGAACCCTTCATGTACATGGAAAGTGAACGGGTGAATAAAAAAACTTGGTTATTTGTTTTGCTAAATTTTACCTATTGGAAAATATTATCACGCGTAGATTCGTCCAAAGTGGAGGTATCAAATGGGATAACAATGAGCAAATCAATTTTTAATTGTTACTTTAATTACACTGGTAATTTGAATAATAGAAATTCGATTACAGGATATGTTGACGAACGACATAATTTATTTGTTTAGAGTGGACTGGAAATGGCGGGAACTTCATTTCCGGCATGATTAGTCGTAGCGACAAAATGAAGCCATTTTGAACCATAGTCCAGGATGGTTGTCGTGACCCTCAATTTATTTCGAAAGTCTGCACATTCTTTCCCATCCAACTCGTCAAATTTGTAAGATTTAGGTTGAAAGATGCAGAGGAATTGTTATCGGATGAAGAGTAAGAATTAATTACTCTGAGGTGCTGAATTACTAAGAGTGCATATTATGCTTAATGTATTTATTCAGATATGATACTCGTCTCATTTACCTCGTCCGGGACCCAAGAGGAACAATGAAGTCGAGGAATAATGGGTCAAACTACTGGTGTGACCATCATCCCGATTGTTCTGATGAGCGTCGTCTCTGTTCTGATTTGGTGGACGAATTTGCAGATGCAAAAACTTTAAGGGAAAAATACCCCAAGCGCTTCAAGTAGGTTTTGTCTTGAAATATTTATCTCAAATTTGGTCAATTGATACGATTTTACGATACCACAGGGTCCTACGTTACGAAGACGTATCATTAAACGTACCACTCGCAGCGAAAACGATTCTTCCCTTTTTCCGATTAAGCTATCATTCGAAAGTCAAGCAGTTTGCTATGCTTCATTCGAGACTTACTCGAAAGGGTGAATTTGGCACGTATCGCAATTCAAAAAAGGTTGCGTTTAGTTGGTTTAACTTTTATCGCAATAATGTCACGCGTTTGGACAGAATTCAAAATTCTTGTGAAGAAGCGATGGATTTGTGGGGATACAAACCTTTGGATATTAACCGGCTTGAGGTAGATGATGACGGTTATCAAGGAAATTACACACTAAAAGGGCTTGTTTTAGACCAACCACCTTGGGAGGATATGAATTTTTTATGAATTTGTATTGTCCTTTTTTCAAATTAGGATAGACTTAAAATTGTAAATATGTAATTATGTCTGCGCAAATAAAGCGCTCGACTGTGGGGCTGCAACTCCTCTGAACTTTGCTACTGCGTCGGAAGCTTTCTCCATGTTGGAGCCTTGATTTTGCAAATTTGTACACGATAACATTGTGCTTGGATGGTCCCATTTGACTTGCCCACGCATCCGGGTTCTGCCCAATGTAGGCAAACGTCCAAGTTGCGAGTTCACCATTCCTTCTTTCGAATCATAGCTTTCACTGAAGAACTTGTAGCTTTTTTCGAGCTATTCTCCTCACCGTCTACACAAGGATAATAAATTCAGAAATATACATTTGGCATAAATATTTAATAATATTGAAGTAATATCAAACGAGTCATAATTAGAACGAGAACTCTTTCATCACTTTTGGCTGCGGCTCCGGCAATCCTTCAATCCACAAAAGTTTCAATTTTAACTTGTCCGAATTTTTAAGACTGGCACATATATTTACCGAATCCCTTCTGAGACTGCGTCATATAAAGCTGTAGCACCCCCTGGTCTGTAAGATGATGTAGTCAAGTGCGGTACTTCTGCCAATTCTATCGCCCTGTGAGCTATATTCACACTACTGCTGAATTTAGTGAGGATCAGTCGTGCCTGGAACAGTTACATAGCTGTGAATACTGGCACTTAATAAATAACTGCGTATATGTGTACATATGAACATCTTTTACCTGATCGTTTTTAATTGCACGTTTGATTATCAACAAATGAATTGTATCCTCCGATGACATCGGATTTTTTACGAATTTTTACGATTTCTACGAATTGGGTAGATTGGTAGGCTGATGGCAGAGTCGCCTACAAAATATCGATATTCCTATTTGGACTAGGGAATTACATGTGTGTAATGTTAGCTTCAAAATGTGAATTTCATACTCATAACCACTGGCGGATCATCAATCGCAATGGGGTCACATCCGTCATATTGGCTTTTTGCCCCATATTCCGGTGCCCTGCGAATGGTAAAAAACGGATAAATCATATTGAAAAAGAAGTGCGTCAAATGGTAGTATGATGGAGATTAATTACCTTAACGTCTGGGATACTAAAAGGAAGAAAATAACGAAACTGTTTCTGTTCATATTAAATACTTATTTTTTGTAATTATCGTAAATGCTTGTGTGTGCAATGTACATATGAATGAGGACGAAAAAGATGCCGAGGAATCAGAGGAATGATGAAGTGTTTCAAGTTAGTAGTTCACAATTTGAAACCAGACTACATAAATTTGATATTTTTGCTGTGCGGAACCCCATCCTGTCATAAACAAATCAAAGAATGCACTTTTATCCGTGATATTAATTTGATTGTGAAATCATGAATAAATTGATATCTCAAATCAACTCAAATTCGACTGAACGAAGTTAAGCAATAACTTTAAGTAAATTTTAGTTTGGAATTTTTAATAGGATAAGATGCACAACTGTAACTATACACATATTTGATTAGCCCAAATATAAGTTATTCATGTAACTTTTCATTCATGGTATTTTAACTAAACCGAAATTACTTCCAAGCGATGCCTTGTCTTACTAACAATGCGATGCCACCAGCGGTCTCGCTCCAATTTTGATGAAACTACGTATCTAATTATGTAGATTTACATAAATAATTAGACACATGTTTCGGGTTTTTTTCATAATGCTCAGTTTGAACAAAGTTATAGTGGTATGAGTGAGCGAAAATTTACATTTTTCCCCATTCAAATGCGTTGACTTTTGCTTTCATTCATTTCTCCTCTTTTTTACTTACTTTCGCTTCTCGCAACTTCTACTTTGAGAATAATTTTCTAAATCAGAATTACAAATATAAATACATATGTAACTGAAATTAGAACAAATTACGAGTTATGTAAAACTAACGATAATCGTTATTTTGCTAGATAAATTATTAAATTTAAACCTTTTTTTAATATTAGAAGGAAAAAAATATTCTCAACGGTAATAACTTATTTATTATTTATTAAATAAAATAACGATAATGATTAACTTTACATAACTCATTTTTTCTAATTTCAGTTACATATTTATGATATGTATTTATATTTGTAATTCTGATTTAGAAAATTATTCTCAAAGTCAAAGTTGCGAGAAGCGACAGTGAGTAAAACAAGCTAGTCGTTAGTGGTTATGCTCCATCCCTGTAGCAAGGAGAAATAATTTCATTTCAAGAAAAAGTAAAAAAAAATGAGACATTTAAATTTTATACTCCGCCCACGGTATGCAAGTTTTTGTTTTTTGTAATTTGCATTCTGGTTCACAAAACTCATTATCCGCGCAGTGAAGTTTTTTCCCTTGGCGTTCTGATTCAGCTGGACAGTCAAACGTCAAAATGGCTTCATCGTGGCCGTCAGTGCAACGATATCCAGCTTCTTTTATGCATGTTCCTCCTGGTTTTGGGGTCAATTCATGTGTACAGAGTCCATAGAAGGATCCTTTGGTGTTGAGGCTTTTTGGGCACCCAGTGTATCTATCTGCTGTATTCGGTGGCAATTTTGAATATCTGTCCAGAGTGCTCTAGTCAAGTGCTTATAACTTCACACTACTATAGTCCATGTTTCCGCAAGCGTAGCTTGCAATCAATATCACGATGATGGATGGAATCAAATATGCCATCTTGTAACCTAGACACATAAAATCTGCGGTAAAACAAGTGGACGCATTATTAACAACCTTTCTTGAATTGTAAACGACTATTTGAAATGTTATCTAAATTTCGAGTAAATTAAAGTTGACAGATTATTAACAAAATTTCGCCTTGTTTACAAAATTCCGAATCAAATAGTATGCTTCACGGAGTCATTTTTAAAATGTTTATTTTTTGGGAATACACCAAGTTAGCAAACTATGCTCACACCTAATGTGTACGTAACGTGTCTAATTTAAAAATAAATACGTTAATAGCGAGAACTAAGTTCCCGTGTTTAGCAGTGAATAACCAAATTCCGAATTATTTACAAAATTCCTATTTAATAACAATTTGTGTAACGAATATGTTGTATCATAAAAATTGATATCAGGTCGATTAGTTATACTCGAACTGGCTCAAGCGGTACCTCACAATATTTTTTACTCCAATTTGTCAATAGGGTATGTAAATTCAAGAAAGTGGCGAAATATTGTACCAAAGGTCTTATGACTTAATAACAACGTTCGAGTTGGTAACAAAATTATGAATTATTAATTATTATTATTATTCAAAAAGTTGTTGGGGGCCCGAATTCGAGGCAGTGGCCAAATTCTGGTGCAAAATTATTTTCAAAATTATTTCCAGCGATATTTAACCCAATTTTGACGATTTTGAGTCAAAAATCAAATTTCTCAAAATTCTCAAAAAATTCGCATATCTCGGCTTTTATCTCGAAAACTGCCGGCATACGCCCCCCCCCAATATTATTGCAGATTCTTCATTTACACAAAATTACGCAAATTTTAAGCTATCATACATAAAAATCGTTGGAAGATGAAAAGAACACATTTAGATGGTATACATATATTCTAATAAATATATATAATTTTTTAAATTGGTTCTATAATTTGTTTGTGCATACCTTAAGTAATTTCCCTCTCAGTCTGGCAACTTAATATATATAACGAAAATAAGGTGCTTAGAAATTCATAGTCATTCAAGAATTTTGTGTGATGCAAACTATTAATTTGTTACTGGTAATGTGGTAAATATTTTAAAGTAGTACTTCTAGGTTTTGCTGGCAGTAATTATTTATTGCAAATTATTGAATTATTTGAAACGAGAGAAATAAACCTGTATGGTTTGGTATGGACAGGACATGAACTTAAAGAAATTAATGATATTAACTAATCATTTTAATCAAATGTATTTCGTGATGCCAATAAATCCCTTTAAATCACCTGAATAGCTAAACGTCCAACTCAATTTATAATCCAACACACTTTATAAATGATAAAAAATAATTATACACACTTGTCTCCTCTGATACACGTTCATCCTAAAATATTTATTATTTATCATCATCGAAACGTTGACAACTTTGCAACCCACAAATGCGTGCTTTTATGCTATCAGTGCTATTTTATGCTATCTTTAAACAATACCACATCAATCATACGTATATTTAATAATCATCATAAGATACGTAGGGCAAAATATGATTGAAAATATAAATTTATTTAAATTCAATTATCTAAATTCACAATGATTAAATTCTTATGGAAAGATTGACATATATAAAACATTCATTAAATACTACAAGAAACTTTATTACGGAGATTAAAACTGAAAACTATATTGTTTTTATCTACAAAAACCCCAAAAACCCCGGAAAAACTCCTGGTTAAGGGTTTTTCTAGAAAAACCCCGGGGTTTTCCGAACCCTGAATGCAATCATCATTACGATTCAAAAGAATCAAATGTTTTTTCTTTTAATTTTCTATGTGGTTCGACGTAAACATTAAAAAAGCTTGTTTCTTAAAAAGTTCCGTTAGAAACATTACGAACGTACAAATTAGACTTATATATGTCCACGCAAATTTCACTTCACTATTTTTAATTGAAATTTACTATCCATTATTCATTCAAGTATTTTCCTGACCTAAGAACCGCTTAACTTCCACAACCCCAGCTTCTTGGGTAATCGTCTTTCTCGATATACCTCCCATTTGGAGAAATGATCTCCATATTTCTCCCATGATTTATTATAACAGCGTTCGTATTTCCTAAATCCACCCTGCTATTCCCAGACTTATCGTCGCACCTTAAGTGAACATCGCCCTCCTTTACGTATCCTTCCCACACTTCAATCTCCACATTACAGTTGGATGCATCATCTTGAAACACAATTCCGTCATGCGCCCCTTCTCTCCATTTTTGGAGAACAAGATAAATATTTTTAAAGGTATGACCCTCTCCAGAAATTGTAAGGGCCTGTCTGGAATCAACAATCCTTATTGATATTACATCACAATTAGTCGATCTCCTTGTAAAGAAAGCCCCATACGTTGCTGATAAAATTTCTACATTTTTAAATTTGTGGCGAATCCCGGACACCCTAAGTCCCATGTGCTCAGTCACTATTGTAACTTTACTTAATACGTTTTCATTTCCTCCCACACTGATACCAAATCTTTTAGATGTTACTTTTAGATTTGTTACGGAATTCGCATCCCCTGCCAGTCTTAGAGCGTCGTCACCGTGTGTGTGGCCAATGGAAAAGTTGGCTAAGGTGCAGCCGTTACTAATCTCCATTATTCCTTTAATAATGGTCTCCTCGATTTCTTCTCCGATTATTGAGATATTCTTGGAGGTAACTTTGAATGGTAGGGATGATTCAAAAATTCCCTTAGTTAGTTTAAGGGAGGATCCTTTTTCCACAGTTTGGAGGAGGGTGAACAGTTCTCCGGGCTCTGAATGGACGACAATTGGTCCTACAGTATTCCTCCACTTAATATCTTGTATTTCTTTAATCCTTTGTTGCGGGTCTTTTTTCGTCATTTGAATTATCCTCTCCTTTATTTTGTAAATTAGCGGGTGATTATCAACCACTGAATGGTCTCCATGATTGACAAGTTTGTCGAAAAGTTGCCTCCTCTTGGAGACATTTATTCGCTGAGCAACTTCCCAGATAGTCAAACCAAGTGAGAATATGTCCGCTTGTTTTCCATAATGTCCATCACTAATTTCAGGTGCTCGGTAAGCAAAGGTCCCGATACCTTCGGTAAGACTGTAATTATCTGTTCGACCTTGCGTATCATCTTTGGTATTTGGGACGGTAGCAAAGAGTATTTGAGATAATCCGAAATCACCGACTTTAACTGGAAATTCATACCTCCCACCGCTAAAAAACACGTTATTTGGATTTAGATCTCTGTGAAGGATGTCTTTATAATGAAGAAATTTCATCCCCTCAATGATTCCGTGGATAATTCGTATCTGCGCAATGTACAATCTAGATTTTTCAATTGCGTCAATCGTCCCATCGTCCAACCAAGATCTCAAGGATAGGCCACATAATTCCATTTCCAAACATGGCAGCTCATACTCCAGGTCTCCGACAGGTTTTAGTCTCTCAATCGTCTCTTCTTGGGAATCCTCTGGAAGAAATGAAGCCAATTCCTGTCTGCTCGCTTGCATAAACGCGAACTGGAACAATCTCACTATATTTGGATGGTACAGAAATTCGCATTTTCGAAATTCATCCACCAAATCTTCTTTTTCCGAGAGTAGCGGCGTAACTGAAGATAAGACCTAAGGGTTGCAGTACCTTAACCGCACTTTGAAGTCCAACTTTTGTATTTTGTGCTTGAAACACGACACCATAACCCCCTCTTCCGAGCTCTTGTTCGATTTTAATATTCTTAAAGAAATCATGATCCCGGGTGAGTTGCACTGCTCTGACGGCGGATTGTGGTACTTGGGAAATTACCTCGGATATTTCTATATTTACATCTTCCAGTTGCGTAATTCTTTCTTGAATGTCCTCACTTACTAACGATTTGACAAGATTACCCGCGTTTATTAAAATGGGATGTTCCATATCGCCATATCCCATCATGACAAATGGAGAACGTGACCACGAATACGTTCTCCCGTGTTTGTCAGGATTCACCAAAAAGGCAATCGTCCTTATTAGAAACCCCATAGCATACAGGTCACCCTCTTTCGTAAGTACGTCCCCCGATTTCCACTCGGGTGCCACGAATTTTGGTCCGAACCCGGTATGGATTATTTGAACTGGGAGACAATATTTTTGCGCGTGGTTCCACTGAAAGACTAAATTGTTCGAATTTAGCTCCCCATGAATAATTCCGTTTTGATGGAGAAATTTCACGCCGTCAATTAGCCCTCTTAAAATGGCTATCTGGTACTGATAAATTTCCAGGGCTTCGGTGGGATCGGTAAAGTGGGTGTGGTTAGCTATCCACGTTTTGAGGGGGTGGTGCTGTTCGAAGGCAGGCGAGCCGATAAGGATCATATCAAAGTCTTCCTGGTCTTTGTATTTGGCAAATCTGTCGGCCTCTTCGAAATCTGAGTGCCACCCCTTAATTGATTTTCTGGTCATGATACCCTCCTGGAAATGTAGGGTCGGCATGATAAACTCACAGCGTTTCTTCAATAAGTGGAGAGACGATTGGTATCTCCTTATTTCGTCCAAATTACGCTGAGCATACTCGCCTTTAATTAGAAATCGCATCAATATTGGGGGAATATCTGCTAGGTTGTCATGAAAAATCCTAAGCCTAGGAAATTCAGTCCAGGTTTTATCGGAGAATGTGTCAGTTCGAGTTTCCACAAGCTTCTAAAAATACATTTAGAATATAAACATTCTTTAGAATATAAATATCACGTAGGGTCATATGTGATTGTATATAAAACGTTCAAAGTTCATCGACCCTTGATGGCTGGATACTTTCTTATTTTTGCATAAGACGAGGACGAAACCTAACAGTGCAATTTCAGTTAAGACTAGTTTGCTTACCGTTGTCTCGTTTTCTAAATTTCCCTCAGAATCCATTTAACTAATTTTCACTCGTCCGTGTCGAGCATTTACAGCTTATTAATTAAAAATGTTTCTATAGTAATCGTCAATAATCCCCTTCCACACTTGAAGAATCTGTTTTTCAGCTAAATTAAATTACAATAAAACAACATTTCGTTCCCCTATATATCCATACAGATTTTTAGCAACACTTACATTATTATAATTTGTGCGAAACTTTGCGCTGCAAATTTCGGAGTCCAAGGAAACAGTTTGTCTTATTCTTCCTTGCTTCAACAAATATCTAAGCCAGAAATTAAGTTGTACATATTAAATTAAAATATGGTTGCTCCAATAATATAATATCATAATTACCCACACCTTACACATCCAACGATTTAGTTAATCCTTCAATTTTGCAAAATGCACTGAACGCACTGAGGATGAGTACAGACATAAATTTCACAATTGCTCTAATTGAACTACCTTTAATTAAAAAATACAAAATTAATTTTAAATAAATCACATAAGTTTGACCTGATTTATAAATATTTGTTAACTTTTTACTGAGAACAGATGAGTTTCTCCGAGGTAAGTTTGTAGGTTGAGAATCTGTTCCTTGTGGGACAGAATGGAAAAGCGATATTCCATTCTGTCAATGCTATACCGTACTAGTAGGTGGAGTCTTACCACCAAAACTACATAATGCATTCGCTTACTGTACCTTGATAAGTTATTTTTTTTAACAAATGCAGTTTGGTGTACATTTATTAATGAAGCCTCCATGAATTTTAAATACGTAGGTGAAAACATATTGATTCATCTGGTACCACTACTTTTTCATCGTAACGAAACCAGGACGAATTTTACTAAATAATTAATCATCCAACCATATTTGACCAAAATTAAATTTTCTAAAAATAAAATGGGAAAGTATGAGTATAAATTCCTAATAGTGTTAATACGAACTATGTGTCAAATTAAATGTGTGTAACCCCTTTTATCGCTGTGTAGCCAATATCGGTCGAAATCATCAAGTATAACATATTTCAAATTGAAATTTTCAATACTTTCGGCCCCAGGTCTGAACGAACTGAGCGTGACAACCACGCAAGTATTACTGACAAATTAACTAACTTTTTATCAAAAATAAGAATTTCATGAAGATTGTAGCCCACTTTATGAGTTCCACCTCCTTGTCGAATGAGGGTCAAAGGAATTTTACTTCGGTTTTCAATCAAGGGTCATCCGGGGATTAATTTTCGCCCAAGAACGTCGATCCAATGCTGAGTGGGTGGTTAATTATGACACAATACTCATTAAAATGTCGAAAAGCCAAAATGGGTTTCTCTTACAAAGTTTCCTGTTATAAGAATGAGGGTCATTTCGCTAACGAATCGACCCAAATTCTTGCCTATGGTATTCCTCATTTCAAAAAACAAACACAAACTTGTCAGTAGGGCTTCCCATGAGATGAGATGAGATGAGACGGGCCATCTCATCTCATCTCGAAGGCTTATTGAGACAGCTAAACCGAGCTGAGATGAGACGACAGTTGTCTCATCTCATCTCGGTCTCATCTCGTCTCATCTCAAATCTCACCCAGATATCTCGATAACCATAAGACATTGCAAATAAAAATACATATCGTCTACCTAATTCTAAAAAACCCTAAGTGCAGTCGATGCTTAATTTTAAAAAGCCCTAAGTGCAGTGGATGTTTAATTTTAAAAAGCCCTAAGTGCAGTCGATGCTTAATTTTAAAAAGCCCTAACTACACAAAAAAAATTCTAAAAAGCCCTAAGTGCAAGCATGTATTTACTTATGGCTAAATCGCGCGATGTAGGAAGAATTGTTTTGTCAAGATTTAGCCATAAGTAAATACATGCTTGCACTTAGGGCTTTTTAGAATTTTTTTTGTGTAGTTAGGGCTGTTTAAAATTAAGCATCGACTGCACTTAGGGCTTTTTAAAATGAAGCATCCACTGCACTTAGGGCTTTTTAAAATTAAGCATCGACTGCACTTAGGGCTTTTTAGAATTAGGTCGACGATATTCTTTTTTAACCTATTGGTTAACATTAAGCTAACCTAAATTTAGAGGTAAGGATTAGGGGTCTGATTAATGAAAAATGTTTCAAATGCAAACATTTTTCGATGTCAAATAAGTTCGGTTATAATAATTTTAAACTTGGCGAATAGTTTATGTCGAAAATCAAAATAGTTAATATTCACCAATGCTATATTTTGTTTGGGCAGTAGTAAAGTGACAGTCTTTGAACGACATTCCATCGTAACGTGGGGGGGGGTTTCAGGAATACCCGCCGAGATTGACATTCATCAATATAAACACGTTACAATAAACTGCATGTTATACGTTCAAATTGTTCACGAGAATCGGAACGGGTCGATCTGTATATATTTATAACGATCAAACGCATTAGTGGGGTTTGCCCACCAATACGTTTTCCAGTACGTAGTGGGATAGAAATAGTAAAATTTGTCCGTAAGTTAAAAATTTTGAAAGATATAAACTCTTAAACCCTACCTACTCGTAAATTCGGCTTGTGTTGTGAAATCTCAGCGAGACCGAGATGAGACGAGATGAAACGAGATGAGATGAAGGACGTCTCATCTCAAGTCGCGTCTCAGTTTAACCGAGACGAAATATTCCGTCTCATCTCGTCTCATATTTCGTCTCATCTCAAATCTCATGAGAAGTCTCATCTCATGGGAAGCCCTACTTAGCAGGCATCTCACTAGTCACGATGCAATTCCACAAGTGAACTGCACAGTACATTTTTAAATATCGTGTAAATTTACAAAATTTTAAAAACAATTTTAATTCATTACCAGCTTCCACAGGTTTGTGGAAAAACTATGAAAAATTCACGCTCCCTAAAAGCACACCTGACTTTGCACATCAGCCGTCCCACATTTAGCTGTGAATTCTGTACCCGAATTTTTAAAACAGTCCAAGGTTTGCAGAGACACAACGGGCGTACGAAGGCAATTATTTAACTGCACATTTTTGAAATGCCCTGCAACGTTTCGTACACATTTCGTACACAGGACGTTCGAGCCACATCCATGCGGAACACGACAAAATTCCAGTCCGGTTCCCGCGCAGGCAGTGTGGCAAAAAGTTTGAACGTAAGGAGGTTTGGACTAACATTCCAACACCCATGCGATCCAACGAACCCGGCTGCCCTGCAAGTTTCCCGGATGTGATAAAACATTTGCAAATAAATCATACGTCGCACGACATTTTGCTACTTATCATGCCCAAATCCTGTCCGATATCGGTGTACTCTGTGCCGGAAAGGATTTAAATTCCGGTAGAATCTTAGCCGACATTTGGAAATACATACCATATTGGGTGAAAAAGTAGCAAAGTGCGTATTAATCTTACAGATGACGCATCTGGATAAATCCGCCCGAGAGAGGTCAAAGTGTTACGTGTGTCCTCAGACCTTCTTAAGTCGGACTAGTCTCCAGAACCAGGTCTGAGTTGTGCATGGTAATAAGAGGAATTACCCGTGCACCTTTTGTGGAAAGAAAGTTCTTCATGGAGAAAGGAGAGAGAAAGCTATGCTGGGCGCATTAATTAATGAACAAATAAAGGTCCGATTCACGACGGGCATGACGTGACACACACGAGGCTCTAAATTAAGATAAATATTCAACACTTTCAGCAATCGGCTTGATTGCTAAAGGTATGGGCAGCTAAACAAACTGTGATTTTGTCAAGCTATTATGATTTTATTATTCTTGAGATTGATATTTGAGGATAATGTCGTGTATTAAAATTTACTGTCGGAAAAAATCGACGGAAAGTGTGCCACCTGCGGAGTCAGTTTTGCTAATATGTAAGAGCGTTTTGATTTGCCATCAGGTGAGTTCAAAAATAATAAAAAAGGTTCGATGCAATTCTTCCGTAGGGTAATAATTTACCTTCGCCTGTTGACAAATGGGTTTTGTCTCCCGAGCTGTGAAAAATATTGTTGTCAACTTTGGGATACAATTTATTACTGCCGGTAACTAAATACATTCAGCAAGAATATAAGTTGTGTCTCTGACCGGAGATAATTAGCCAACACGTGGTGATACATAATATGGGTGATAAATTGTCTCCTTGTGGTGATAAATTATAACTCCGAGGACAGCCAAAAAAGCCAGCCAAAAAACAGACAGACAGACAGACAGACAGACAGCCAAAAAAGGTTAACTTCTGGAAGGAAGGGAGGGGCCCCGTGAAAAATGAAATATTGTCGATAATCTGGGGACCAGTGTTTCGGGTGCAAGTAACCACCTGCAAGAAATAACCGCACGAAAGTGGTTTCTTGCAGTTATTTTTACCCGCAAGAAACGCAAATCCGCAAGAAACTCCTTCCCGCCGCTATAGTTCATAGGGCACGTCGCTAGATGTCGTCGCGTTTCTTGCATTTCTTGCACCTTGCGTTTCTTGCATTTCTTGCTTTGCAGTGCAAGAAATGCTGCAAACCCGCAAGAAACGAAACACTGCTGGGGACTTTCGTAATAGCCGTTACTCCAGAGGCGGATCGTGACGTGTCTAAGGTTTCCGAATAAATTCATTTCCTTACAAAATCGCGTTTTCTGGTCTTCAAAGTTGGGCACGAAATAGGTGGTGGTTTTCTGTTTGAGAATCGGGGCAGCTCTAGCAGCCCACATTTTTGAGACGAGGCGACAGTTTTTGACATCGCCGGGACAAAGTTGGCCACAAATGGGGGCGATGACCTGAAGTTTGTCAAAACAAACCGGGGTGAAAGAAGTGTGTCATAAGTCAAAATCGGGTTCAGCATTAACAATTTGTTGAAATCGAAAGGTTTGACGTGTTTTTGACCGTATGACCTCTGAAGTCAAAATTAGGGTCACCATTGAATTCGGGGTTAAATTTCGGTTAAAATTGATATGCATACAAAGTGTAAGCATTCTTTTTTGACAGCTTTTGAATAATGAAGACGTATACTGTTCAATGTAATGTTACAATTTTGGAAAATGAAAGCACTTTGAGGTAATAATTAAGTAGGTGAGCTATGCTATCTAACGTTTTTTATACATAGTTAGATATGGGTGCAGGTATTTATACGACTACTTAACGTTAATTTGATAAAGAGCAAAATTTTCTATATTAATATAACATTCAGAGTGCATTTATTTTTCGAAAAAGTAACATATTAAGAGTGCAAGTCATACTTAAAATATTGATTAGTTGATGTACTATAAATAAACCGTTGTAACAGTGGAAGTAGCTCACCCTGTGAGAATTATTTTGACATAATTGTCAACCAATGGTGCAGAGTAGACGAATAAAATTGATATGCAATTTTGGTATAAGTTTGCATTAATGGTGCAGAACAAGCGGAAAAAATATATACATAATTGTGGCATAATTTTGCGTCGATGGTGGAAAATAAATGAAGGAAAACAAACAGTAATTTTGACATGAAATATTGGCAAATTCGAAGTAAAAATTATAGTCCTTTCTTCCGGTTCTTCTGCACGTTTGCTGCGTTTTGCATCTGTTCCCTCAATTGTTTGGCACCATTTTGAGTCGCCGATTGTTCGATATCAGTGGTGCTAATAAGTCGGTCAAGAATGCCAATAACTGGCTCTAATTAGCATGAATTGATGCAAAAGAGTCGTTAACAGACAGACAGACGGACGGACGGACAGACGGACTGACGGACAAGAGGAATTCAATAGCTCCTCTGCTACGCAGGGTGAGATAATAAATAAACCGTTGTAACGTTAGAAGTAGCTCACCCTGTAATAATGATTTTAGCATAATTTTGCACCAATGGTGCAGAATTGGCAGATAAAATAGACACACAATTTTGGCAAAATTTTGCACTAATGGTGCAGAATGGGCGGACAAAAGATACACATAATTGTGATATAATTTTCCATCAATGGTGGAAAATAAACGAGGAAAATGCATCCATAATTTTGACATAAAATCGTGACAAATTCGAAGTAAAAATTCTAGTTATTTTTTTCGGTTCTTATGCACGTTTGGTGTGTTTTGTATCTATGCTCTCAATTGTTTGGCACCATGTTGTGTTACCGACTGTTCGAGACCAATGGTGCTACTAATTTGCTAAAATTTGCACATGGGGCAAATTAATTAGCATCAATTGATGCAAATGGGTCGTAAACAGACAGACAGACAGACAGACAGACAGACAGACGGACAGACGGACAAGAGGAATTCAATAGCTCCCTTGCTACGCAGGGTCGGCTAATAAGGTTTCGGTGTCTTATGGTGGAGTTACTCCATCCTTATCACATATGTATGTGGTAAAAAACTTAATGAAAAAATACTAAGGTGAAACCGATTAAAGACTGCTTTCAGTGCCATGCGAATACTAACATATCAGTATTTGCATTGTTTATAATTTCAATACCCATTCCAGACCACCTACAAAACATCTATATTATAATTTCGAAAAGTCCGTCCCGTGAAACTTTCCGTGACATTCCTGCGTTCTGATTGGCTGCTGGGTTTCTGTATCCGCCAATCAGAGCACGAGTCGATTTTCGATTTTCGATTATGGTTATGGTTATGATTATTATGATTATGGTTATGATTATGATTATGGTGATGATTATGGTTATGATTACGAGTATGATTATGGTTATGGTTATGATTATGGTTATGATTATGAGTATGATTATGGTTATGGTTATGATTATGATTATGATTATGGTTATGATTATGATTATGGTTATGGTTATGGTTATGGTTATGATTATGATTATGATTATGATTATGGTTATGATTATGGTTATGATTATGGTTATGGTTATGGTTATGGGTATGGTTATGATTATGATTATGATTATGCATGATTATGATTATGATTATGATTATGATTATGCATGATTATGATTATGATTATGATTATGGTTATGGTTATGATTATGATTATGCATGATTATGATTATGGTTATGATTATGATTATGATTATGATTATTTATTATGATTATGGTTATGGTTATGGTTAGCAACGATAAAAAAAATCGTTAGAAACGTTAAAAAAAATCCTTAGCAACGTTAAAAAAATTCCTTAGCAACGTTAAAAAAATTCCTTAGCAACATTAAAAAAATTCGTTAGAAACGTTAAAAAAAATCCTTAGCAACGTTAAAAAAATTCCTTGGCAATATATGATTATAGAGCAAAGTTAGGGAAGATATACTGAGCTATTATATGCTGCAATAATTTCATAATTTTCAGATGGTGGTTGGCAATTTTAAAATCGGCTCGTCTTTAAGACGGGCTTCTGGGCTAGTACTTAAATATTTATACACTTATCAACCAAACGGACTGGCCAATTTCATATTTGATTACATTTTTAGCCTGCATATCGCAGCAAAAACTGACTAAACTTTCTCACTCAGCTAAGACCCATTGTTTAGGCTTTCTAAACTTTCTCAGCTATCCATTCAGAGCCAACTTTACTTAATCTGAAGAATTTCATACTTTGTAAATCATTGTATTGCTCGTATCGTAACGTAATTCCATAAGTTTTTTAAAAAAAAGTACTGAATAATGATCGGATCAAATTTATTTTACGCAAATTTACTCTTGTTCCAATATTTCGCCGCAAATTTATCTTTCCCTCAAAAAACGGGAGCATTATCTACAGTGAATTTGACGTCCGTCCTGTCAGTTAACTCTCCTTGTCGATATCACCTCGTTTCCAATAATATTTCATTCTTGAATCTACCAACCACTCGCAATGTATCCCTCACACTCACCAGACTACACTTTTCTCACAGTTTTAGGTCTCAAAATGACTTCAGAACATTACAATTTCGCAGCTTGCTTGACAAAGGCTGGCTTTGCGAAATCGTGATCCTATTTGTCACAATTGGTTCGTCAAATTTTACAAACTCTGACGCAAAATCGGTAGTACATTGGATTTCCACTTAAAGTAATAATTATTTCCGGCTAAATAAAGATATCAAATTGGATTTTTATCCAGATAATTTTTACTTTATCTTAATTCCAAATACAGCTAAATCTGCAATATTGTTGTCCCACATTATTTCACCCCATTACTTAATATACTACGCATTCATGATTCAACTACCCGTCAAATTTTCAGTTTTATTATTTGTCGCGGAAAACAAGGTCCAAGTGTGTAATAAAATTGGAGGGAGATCCACAATCCTGGAAAATTTTGTGTGCCACGTTACCTCTTCAACTTATGGTATAGGACCTTTCAACTACCCGCCATCTTCTGAATCGAATTGGGTCCAGTTCGCTTACACTCGACACGAATTATCCGAAGTTTTACTAAATTTCGTAATAAATCGACTTAATGCAACGAAATATTTGCCTAGCTCTGTAGAATTGTGCCTTTCTTATCCTGCGGAACCCTGTTTCTACCCGTACTATGGCTTCGAGGATCTTGTCCATGGGATGTTTCAGAGCCAGATTGTCATAACAAGCACTCCTGGGTTGTCCTTCTTCTCGTGCTACATGGTTTCCAGGGGGATCACGTTTTCCCTGTATTTAGCACCGTTCGATAATTTCGTCTGGATTGGCACGGTTATCCTGCTTGTCTTATCTTCTACAATCTTATCGCTAGGATTTTACTTTTTTAGCAAGAAAATCTCCCTGGTGAACATTATTTTATACTTTATTGGTTGTCTGATTGACGAAGTTTCGAACCTCCCTCAAAAATGTATGGCTTTCCTCTCTTTTAAACTCTTAAGTATTCCCTGGCTCGTGATTGGAATGTTGCTAAGTTCTTGCTACATAAGCAATTTTATAACCAATTTGAACTCCCCGCTTCCAGGGGAACGAATCGACAGCTATGAGAAAATTTACTGTCAGGAAGAAACCAAAATAAGGGCAACCGTCGACATGTTAAGAAAACGATATTATGTCAGAAATAACTTGGAGGACGAAAACATAGCAAATTTTACCGCCCGTCGTGAAAGGCTTGGGGGGATTCTGTTATACGGTTTTGTCCCGATTTTATTCTTTTACCTCGGGGAGATTCACCATTACGAATTACAAATCCACGGACTACTTCCAAGGCGAAGTTTTGTTCTCCGCGGGAAAGTTTCCCCAGCATATGCAACATTTACTGTATTCCGTGATGAATCCAAGGGTTCGTTGGTACCCGAAAGAATTATCGTTTTTGGGTAACTTTACTGAAAAAAGTGTAAATCAGCTGGTGGAGAAGGAAATTTTAGAGTGTGACAGATCAGCATTTATCGGACCTTCGAGTGAGGTTGGTGTCTATTACGAGTATCTGAAGAGACAATGACTGATATGAATAAACTTAGGCAAATGCCTTTTCCCCAAAATTTCAGGCAAATCCTCCATTTTATATGCATAAAAAATCAGGGGTTTGCCTTTCCCTGGGGTCAGGGAAAATGGTTAAAGCTTTTCTCCGGGGCAACGACCTTTTCCCTCGACAACGGAAAAATTGTATGAATAAATCCGGGTTATCACATTTTCCCTGCAGGCAAAAGCCCCGAAAAGACCGATCAGGTCAAACCCATCCCCCACATTACGAGAAAAGCTGGTAATCGTGCACCAGTCACTATTTTTATAAATTTTACTTGAGTATGGCATCCTTTATGAACATTGCCGTGGTTCGAGCTGAAAAAAGTTACAAGCCGAGGGTCACGACACGGGATTGTGACTACAAATCCGTGTTCAGATTCAAAAAGGAGAATGTCGAATGGATTTCTGCACATTTCCTGGGGGAAAAATTTGAACATAGAGGCGGAGCGTTATCCTCGGAACAGAAAATGAAGATTTTTCTTCGGTACATGGCCGACCCTGGATTTCAAACTGGCGTTGGCGAGGATATCGGTGTAGATCAAACCACAGTGAGCCGAACCATTCATGAGGTATGAGAAAGTGTTAGTTTTTAGCACCCCCAATTTATGATTGTAATATATAATTACTAAATAGGTTAGAAAGAAAATTATGGAGAAGGCGGACTTGTGGATCAAGTTCCCACAAACCATGGCCGAAATTTTGGAAGCTAAACAGGATTGGCAATCAAGATTCCAAATTCCTTCTGTAATTGGTGTTGTCGACTGCACCCATGTACGAATCCCCAAGCCAAAGCAAGACGGGGACGAATACATCAATAGGAAGAATTATCCGAGTTTGAATGTTCAGGCGACGTGTAACGCCAAGGAATGGTTTACAAGCGTCACCGCGCAATGGCCCGGATCTGTCCACGACAGCAGAATAATGAAGAATTCAGATCTCTTTATTATAATGAATAAAACTCGGGACACGGTCATCTTGGGAGACTCTGGATACGCTATATCACCTTGGCTAATCACGCCATACTCAAACCCTGTTAATGATTTGCAACGACATTTTAACAAGATATACGCCAGGGAACGCGTAATCATTGAACGATGTTTTGGGCAAGTGAAGAAACGCTTCCCGATCCTTCACTACAAAGTCCGAACTGCACTGCAAACCGTCCCCTCAGTGATCATTTGCTGTTTTGTCCTGCATAATGTAGCCAAGTATTTGAACGACACTGATAATTTTCCAGAACTTGAAGAAGATTGCGATGAAGGTGAGCCTGAACCGGCAGAAGAGGTGGGTCCCGTTGCGCTTTCCGAACGACGGGTTAGGGAGCTCGGACAGCAGAAACGCGAACAAATTGCAGCCAGTTTATTCCTAAATCAATAGATAGCTACATTCTTCACATTCAATTTTAAAATGATTTTTTTTATTTAAGAATTACAAAACTTTTACCCTATATATTTTAAGTGCTTTAAGTTTTACTGTTTGGATTATTCCTTCTTTGGGTTTGAATTAAAAATTGCAAATAATTTACATAAATATTTAAACGATGATTTTTGGAGTAACAAATTTATTCCATATAAAAGAATTAAATATCCGGCAGTTCGAATTGTGATCCATCATTAACATTGATATGTTTAGTTGCAAGGATCTCATTTTCCAATCGTTGTCGCTTCATGTTGAGTACTTTAAGTTGCTCCAAAAGAACAAGTCTTTGTAACTGGGTCAATGACAAGAGTTTGGTATCGTCTGTCTCCAATGATTTTAATACGTCATCCCCCGTCTTCCGCTTCACAGTATTAAGTGATGGACGTTTTGCTGGTGGCACAATTAATTCTGCAGTGTTTTCGGAATCTAGTAAAAGAGGTGGACTAGGAATAAGAGGTCGAGCTACACGGACTGATACTCCAACAGAAGCAGCGCCCTAAATACATAATCATCTGGTGGAATAAAACTGCATTTTTTAATTGCTCTACATTTTCATTTCATGGTCATACTTGTATCTGAGCAATTGATGGATTTGTCTCTGCCCCTATAAGTTCAGCCATGACGTTCTCCCATAATTTCAAGTTCAATTTCTTGTTTCCGGTTCGATTAGCGTCACACTTATTCTTAACGTCCGTTTTCATTCGCGAGATTTTCTTGGAAAGAGTTGCCTTTGTATAGGTCAGCATTAGTTTCTCCTGAAGGGCGGCGAGAAACTCTGTAGTGGCCTTAGCCTTCTTTTCCTTCACGGATGGGACTTGGGATTTGCTTAAAAGCACCTTGTAATCTTTAAGCATAGTAATAAACGCCAATTGTTTATCATCACACTCTCCATTTTCAACTCGCTCGATCTCCTCTTCCTCCGACAACGACGACATAGTACAATCTGTGACGGAAATGCACAATTAAACTAACATGGATTCATTCTGAACCGATAATTAAAATGGCTTACCGCTCTGTACTGTATGAGGTCAGATAAAGTTAACTACTTTGTGATTAGCTTTGAAAGTTTAATTCAACTTAACTTTATAGTGGATTATTTTTTAAATATTATTTTCTAAAACTTATTTATTTTCCACGGAAAAACTAACCAGCAAATAATCTAAAACAGAGGCAAATGCTCTTTTTCCTCTGGAGAAAAGGTCAAGAGAAAAGTAAAAGCTTATTCATACATTTGTGGGCTTTTGCCCTTCTCAATTGCCTTTGCCGCTGTCAAATGCCTTTCCCTTTTCCCTTTGCCCCAAAGCATTTGCCTGAGTTTATTCATATCAGTGAATATCCGGCCAAAATGAGGTATAGAGGAGAGAAAACAATTTTTGAACGGCAGTTCGGATTTATGTTCACTGTGTGGCGGGAGTCACGGATGGTTCGATATTTTAAGATGCTCCTGGTGGCAGGAATTTTCAGCAGAGTTTCTAATCAGGTTGCCATTGAGGCTATTGAGGCTATTGAGATGCTAAATCATATTGGGGAGACTAAGAAGGTAACACTTCATTGGATCCCTTCTCACCATGGATTTGAAGGGAACGAAGTGGCTGATTTGTTGGCCAAGGAAGGTACTCTCACTGAGTATCTTGGCCCGCAGCCCTCTATTCCTCTATCCAGAAGCACTGTAATCTCCAGCATTGTAAACTGGGCAAGATTGCAGCATACCAAATCGTGGAAAAACAGCAAGGGTTATTTGACTTCCAAAGCTTTTCTCTTTGCCCCTTCTTCAGGGCTTAGCAGAAAGCTTTTAACCCTAAATCGGAATAATTTGCGATCAGTAATACAAACCTTAACCGGGCATTGCACATTAAATGGGCATCTTAGAACAATGGGATTAGTTGATGAGGCCACGTGCCTTTGCGACCGTGGCCCTGAGACTGTATTTCATTTTCTTGGATCCTGTGACAAGTACTGTGCCCTAAGGTTAGAACTCTTTGGGAGGCACGACTTGCCACCAGAGCAAATAGTTACCATGCCTCTGCCCGATCTGATTCAATTTATAATCAGATCAGGGCGGTTTGTTCATCAAGTTAGATCGGTAAATCGTGAGAGTCATAACTCAGCACAGTAAGCGGTGTATACAGGGAGACTGCAATAAGCCCTAGTGCTTGCGCAGCTGACGGTCCAGTCTAACTATGGCATGATCGTCACCCCACCAATACATACATACATACACAAATCTGGGAGTTCGATTTGATAAGATGTCAGTATTTATAACAAGGTCAATTATTTAACAACCATCGTGACAGAGTAAGTGTGTCATAAAAGTGTATAATTGTTGAGTCAGCCGAGATTCCAGTCCATGGTAGAAAAATTTGAGCGACGTGATATTGGTGAAGGAATGTTGTAGTGAGGAGAGGAAGCCAGCCCAGTCAGATTGAGATGCGACGTATGTATGTTGATATTTTGGAAGGGAGAAGAAATTATGACATCCGGTCGGTGGTAGGTAGATAAGAGGAAAGGAGACAAATGTGATATGGAATCGTGGGTCCTGTTGCTCCTGCAAACCTTGCCTACCGGAAAGGGAAGAAGAACAAAGTCCACGCATTGGAGAGTGATGACAAGTCGTAGTACGCCTCCTCCATCGAAAATAGAATTCGCCACATGCTGTTGAAATGGGTCACAGCGGCCGCCACGGCGTCGAAATAGTTACACCACACCGACACCCGATGTGGTCACTGATTCCCAACGAAGAATGACCCCCAGGCGTCCTTTGGGTGGACACGAATGATGATGGCTGGCAGAGCGGCCTCTGTCCCGGCCCCCATCATTTGGCGAAAAACGTTGCAAGATGTGGCGACGAAGTAACAAAGACGTACCCGGTCCTCCTTCTGGATGACAATACAGTTCGGCTTTAACAAGACGCACACACAAAATTCTGCCCCCCACAAAATTATGAGATGATTGTCCCGTAGTGTTGACGAGTGTCCGAAAGATATACTTTCAATAGCCTGGGTAGTTTATTGCAGTATTTTCAGTGCACAATTTAACAGTTTACACTTTCATGCGCAAAGCGCAAGGAAAGAGCTGAGTAAAGTGAGTAGTTGTCACGTGGAGCCGATTGAAATGCAGAGAGAAAGACTCGACCACTCTCCTCCGTGTCTCAAACCGAACTCAAAGTATTGTTAATATGTGTACACAAACTGGAAAAATTAAATTAAATAAACCGTTGTAACGTTACAAGTAGCTCACCCTGTGAGAATTATTTTGACATAATTTTGCACCAATGGTGCAGGACAGGCGGATAAAACAGATCCACAATTTTGACTTAATTTTGCATTAATGGTGCATAACAAGCGGACACAATATTTACATAATTGTGATATAATTTTGCACCAATGGTGGAAAATAAACGAGGGATAAAGAGGCATAATTTTGACATGAAATCTTGACAAATTTAAAGTAAAAATTATTGTTATTTCTTCCGGTTCGTCTGCACTTTTGGTGCGTTTTGTGTCTATTCCTTCAATTGTTTGGCACCATTTTGAGTCGCCGATTGTTCGATATCAGTGGTGCTAATAACTCGGTCAAGAATGCCAATAACTGGCTCTAATTAGCATGAATTGATGCTAAAGAGTCGTTAACAGACAGACGGACGGACGGACGGACGGACAAGAGGAATTCAATAGCTCCTCTGCTACGCAGGGTGAGCTAATAAGCCACGAATAACTTTAACTTTTACTTTAATATTTATTGTTTGCCTTTAATGTTTAACTTTGTTCAACACTGGAAAATTCAATTATATCTAGTCTAAAGGCGGGTGCCTACCGGCGCCCCCCTGAAATCTGGCGCCCCGGGCAATTGCCCCGCTTGCCCTCCCCAAAATCGGGGCCTGCCGCCCTAACAAGAAATTGGCCGGCGTCGATCCCTGATTTTAATCAATATCGATAATTGATTGTGTGACGTAATAAAATTGTATAAAATATTCCAGATCGGAGGTATTGCAATAGTTGTACTGCAGAGTTTAAAGATTTATTCTCTTTATGATACAGCTCACGGTCCAAATCCTCGAAATACTCGTAACTAGTTATAAATATTTGTAATTCCCCTATATGATAACAAATACTTAAACTACTTGTTACGCAGCCACAGTTCAAATTACGTTCGGATTAATTTCCATATTCGTTGCTCTGATGTACATTATTTTATCCGGGATGCTCCTACAAGGATACAGAAAGGTGTGGGATTTTAATTTTTACTACAATTTAATTCACTCTTAAAAATACTGTTGCCCTTTTGAAAAGTAAGTTCAGTCTGTAACTTACATTAAGTAAACTATGCCAAACCCAGAGCAGCGCTATCTCAACGAAGAAGAAATTTAACCCTAGCTTAAGTATGGTTTATTTAGTTTAGAATTCATACAGCACTTGCTTGGCAAAATGGTTATTATTTTTAAGAGTGTAGAAGCATATAAATTGTGTATTTTATTTTATTTATAGAGGAACGTGCGACTCTGTTTGCCATGGTTATACTGGAACTATATTTTCATCACACTGGCTGCTACTGTGATCATCATACTCTTGAAGTTTACGTCACTAATGGGTTGGGTCTCACGAATTGACGCAGTTGTCGCATATTTCTTTCTGCTTGGACCTTTCGGAATTTCAATCTACTGTGTGGCCGTGGTGCATATGTTTGTCAATGAGATGAGGAAAGGTGCTTACGCGGTTGTTGATAGAAATATAAATTGATTTGCACATTCTAAACAATAATGTCACCCATTTGAAACGTAACTGCAGTCTTAATTCTAAATTAAGTGAACTACAGAAGTATACAAGTATTAGTATACAAAAGGCACGGTACACGTTACCGTTTATCAACTTAACGTTACCTTGGATTCAGTATAGTTTACGTAATATGGAATGCCGACTGAATTTATGTATCACAAAGGTAACCCTACTCTAAAAGGTGTGTAAAATGTTAATAAATCAGAAGTATATTGATTGATTCATTTCATCATTTCGAGCATAAAGATCCAGAACATTTAAATACGCACACATTATTTGAATACGTTTAACTTTATTCAACTTGCAAAACATTCCGTAAAAATTTTCTTTTTCAAGATTTACTCTCCATAAAGTTAAATTAAAGAACTTGATAAGTTAAAGATGCTTAACTTCATTTAAAAAATATGTCGACTAATATATGTCAAAATATGCGACTTGTGTTGTTTTTCGAAAAAATATCAATACTTAATTATGTACCAAGCAAAATCTATGCAAGTAATCATATCCAGTTTCTCAGTGAAATATCTACTTAAAATAAGTGCTCGCAACGGGTCGGGTCCCAGGTATGACCCGGATCCGGACCCCACCCGGACCAGGTTTTAGAAACGGGTCTTAGGACCCGATGATGGCCGGGTCCCATAACCGCTGACCCGGAGCCGACGGGTCCGGTCTGAAAAATTTAAGACTCGGACCCGGACTTGACTCGGACCCGGACTCGAGTCTTTGGACCCGAGTCTCCGATTTAATAGTACATTGATTTTAATGACGCTTGAGCCAGGGTTACAAGTGATATATATCACGGAGTGAGATTTAGTGAGATTTAATGATATATATCAATCATCTCACTTGGGGCTGAGTGAGAAATATGAGAAATAATGAGATAAACTTGTAGTTCATGACCACATCCGCTAGGTGGCGCTAGTGCATGGCTCATAAATCTCACTAAATCTCATATTTCTCATGTCTCACTATTTCTCATTATATCTCAGTGAGATGAGATTTACGAGGGTGAGCTGAGATTTCTGCAACCCTGGCTTGAGCTTTCAATTACCCAGTATTGATGGCGTCTGGATATTGTAAATCGTAGTTCATGAGTCTATGAAAACTGAAGGAGGTTTTTAATTGCACCCTCCACACGTCACACTCCCTCAAAAATATGACCACTGCTGAGTTTGAATACTGTTGTATTCAAACCTTTACTAATAATTAAATTTTCGTCCCATTTTGATAATTTCTGGATTTTCCATATCGTAGTTAGTTATAATATCCTAAATTTATCTCATTTTTTAATTTTTCGAAATTTTGGAAAAGGTCCCCACCGCGGAAGATGACCAATCTGGGCTAGACTTTGACGCCTTAAAAATGATACACGCCAAAGTAAGGGATTGTTGGTGCGCTTGAGAAAAGTTGGGGGAACTAATAAATAATTGATTAGTCCTCATTTTGGCAATCCCTTATTTTGGCGTGATGCGGTCACTCCTATGCTTCCCAAGCGGGTTTTTGCATGGAAATTGGGCGAAAATTGATTTTTTTGCACAATTTCTGGTAACCATCATGGTAACTATGTAGGATAATAATATTATTACCCTTCCAAACAGCAGAAAATCATTGCACAAATACAATAAATATTGGCAGCATCACTTTTGTCTCGTTTTGTATCGTTTTGCATCGTTTTGTATTTTTAAGATCCTAGTTGGTTAATCATAATGAGAAAAATAAACTGCGCTCAGTGCCACACAAGGAGGGTGACGAAGTCAAATCGAGTCGGGACTTCGTACCTCTGGGATTCTTTTTGTGAACTTGTTGGAAATGATAGGGAAAAATACAGTCGCAATGACCTCATCTGCAATCATTGCCACTCTGAGGTAAGAGTGACAACTATTTTTATGATTGCATACATGAATAAAACGATGGGTCATAATATCAGGTGGCGAACGTAAAAATGAGACGACAACGAGAGAATAGGGACCAAGACAGCCCCAATGCTCCTCAAAAACGGCAGAAGTTCGGAGAAGACGGCGAAAGAATGCATTTTAAGGATGGTACAAATCTAGATGTGACCAATGACCATCCTCCGGAATCCTGCCCCCATGAAAACCACCCAGAGGAGACTTTGCCACTTGATCTGGTTCTGGATTCGCATATTGAGTTGCTGTCGGACCCAATTACAGAGGTCAGTGAAATGGTAATTGCGTATTGTAATTATTATGCCACTAATAATTATAATTACATACGTAGGACTCTCAGCATGTTTGTAGTCACATACCACTACACAATGATAACGTGGACCCGTTCATCGATATGTACGAGAATGCTGAACTATCTTACCGTGGCGACTTTGATGATTTCAGTACGAACTCGGAACCAATCTTACACCCTAACCTCTCTCAAATAATGGACCAATCCGTGCCAATTTCCGAATCGCAAATCTCAATTTCGGTGTCTCAATCCATTTCGGTGTCATCATCACAGTGCGCTCAGTCAACCCACGTAATCCATGGAATAAGAGGCTACTCCAATTCGGAAAGTCGATGCTTCCTCTGTTTCAATCATTCTGGTCGATCTCGTGTTCCGAAACCAGCCATCAAGGAGACTTGGCTAAGGAAGAAAGTTTACATTTCTCCGGGGTCAAGATGCTGTCGTGATCACCTGATGGGCAACATGTTCACAGAATCAACATTGCAACTAATTGAGGGCACACGGGATAATGTGAGGGTCACAAATTCAGAATTAGTGGAATGGATAGACGTCATCACGGAGGAAGCAATTAGGAAAGAACTTCCAATCAACTTCAATGCAGACTCGAAAATGACATCCGAAGAATACGAGATTTTTACCGGGCTCAGTCGTGAACAATTCGACTCAGTACTGCAATACTGCCGGGAAGATATTCGAAATAGTTCAGTAAGAACTATTAGGAACGCACTTGCCATATTTCTTATGAAGCTGAGATTGGACCTCCCCCAAAGAATACTGGCTTTTCTATTTGGAATTGAACACCAGTCAAGAATCAGCGATGTACTCAGGAGTGTCACAGCATCGTTGGTAAAGAGATTTGTGCCACATTTTCTGGGATATAGTCCAACTCACATCACAAGGGAAGAAATAGCATTAAAACATACATCGCCTTTTGTCAGAACTCTCATCAATTTGCCTCCGGAGAATATCTGCTTGGTTTTTGATGCTACGTACTTGTATCTGGAGAAATCGTCGTCATTCAAACTACAACGCCAAACTTATTCCAACCACAAGCTCCGAAATCTATGTAAACCTATGGTAGTCACAACCGATACGGGATATATTCTGGCAGCGGATGGTCCGTACTATGGGGATAATAACAACAATGATGGGAGGATCCTCAAGTCAATGCTGACTCCATCACCGGGTTTGCCCACCGAAGAGTACTCTTTGTTGTCGTTTCTCCGACCTAGAGACAAGGCCACCCTAGATCGCGGTTTCCGAGAAGCCATCCCAAGATTAGAAGAGTTGGAGATCGACCACATGATGCCACTATTTTTGGAGAAAGATCAGAAGCAATTTACCACGGAACAAGCTAATGAGTCAAGACGATGCACCAAGATCAGGTGGAAAGTGGAAGGAGCTCATGGTCGTGTGAAAGCCAAGTTTCCGATTTTCAATTCTGTCCTCCGAGCGCAGTACCTGGTCGGCCCGTGGCTCAAGATTTGTTGTGCGTTCATGAATGCCTTCTCACCCCCTGATCAGAACTTATTCGCAAATGATGATAATTTAGCCGAAAACATCATAAATAGAATGCACGCTAAGAATGACCTGCAGCAAGAAGTTGAAGAAAATGGATTAGACCGGAAACGGGTGATTTGGAAGGAAGCGAGTGGGAGAAAAATTCCTGATTTCCCTGAACTAAGCATCGATGACTTGAAGACTTTGACTCTTGGGACATATCAAATAAAAATATCTCAAAACTACACCGAGCAGCACCTCCAGGAGAATTCCTGTTACAAGATCATGGTGTGCAAAGACCAGGAGAATCTACTCAGAGCCAAAATTCAGTCCAGGTTACGAAAATCTGGTGGGCATCATCTTTGGATTAAATATGTACCGCATTTCGAGGGACCGGAAGCAATACTTGGATATTATTGCAAGTGCAAGAATGGGGCAAGAACTGTCGGCATGTGCAGTCATATTTGTTCGGTGAGTATAACATAAGAGTTGTCAGACGTGATTTTGCTAGGTTATGCATGTCCCCAACTAACTAATCTATTTTTTTATTTCAGGTTCTCTGGTTTTTGGGATATTATTTGTTCCACCCAGAACTTCAAAACCGGAGAAAAAAGAAGTCTGTGGCTTTCCTGGATGCCTTGGCGCAGATAAATGATGTTCAGGTTGAGTCACACGAGGAAATAGATGAATATTAAGTGCACCGAGTTTTATGTTGTCCATAATTTGTAAAAAGTATTGTGTTGAGTTAACGATTCGTATGTTGGTAATGATTTTATGCTTTGTCATCAATTATGTACGTATGTACATGCCAAATTGTTTATGTTAAACCGCTGTTCTCCTGTTATAGCTAATAATCAATGTGTGCAAATATTCTTCAATTCGTATCGATCGTCATTTGTGCGTATGACCATAATTGTGAGTAGCATGCATTGAATGAGCCCAAGTTATCATAAACGGTACCGAGGAATTGTGTTATAATTTTTGACGATTAATTATATTTTAAGTTTCCATGCTCCTTATTTTCGAGCTAAAAAGCTTGCAAATTCACCCTAAAAAGTTGGCCCAAAAATTTCGAGCGTTTCTGGGGAGAAATTTAAATTTTTAATCGAAAATTAGCCCAGGAGTTATATTCTTCCGCGGTAGGGGCCTTTCGTGATAAGGGAATCTTTGAAAAAATAAAAATTTCAAAAAAGTTGAGTTTGATCTCGGGAAACAATACGATTAAGAAAATGAAAATAATTTGTTCGTGTTTTTCGTGCCATTGAGTTGATGTGGTGGGTACAAATGAGGCAAATCAGTATATCCCCCTTTACCTTTCGTACACTCACTTATGTACAATGGACGTATTCCAGCATACACCCTCAAAGTTATCATAAGGACCCGAGTCTTCGAGTCCGGGTCGGGTCCGGGTTCGGGTCCGGGTCTGACCCTCCGACGCGGACCCAGACCCGACCCGAGACCCGTTGGTATACAATGTAAAATCGGCGACCCGGACCCGGCGGGGCCGAGTCCGGGTCTTTTAAATTTTTGATCCGGACCCGACCCGAACCCGGACCCGAGACCCGCAGAAAACGGGTCTTAGGACCCGGACGCGACTCCTTAAATACATGTGTACATACTTCACTATTTTTGGGAATTTTTAGAAACTAAAGAAACTACATATCAGTGAAGGAAATATTTATTGCCCCTGAATCATGGCTTGCGGAGTTTGAAAAACCAAACCAGTGGGTGGACTTACCTCACAAAATGTTAAAATAAAAGGGCATTAAAACTTACCTTCTGTTTTGGGTTAAGGTGAAGGTCATTGATAGTGATGGATTTACCTAATGTTGTTGTTTGCAATTGTTCGCCCCTTTCCTCGGATGGGTTCACATCGAGTCCATAAATTTGGTCAAATAAGTGAAATTAGGTTGGTTATATTTGTGTTTCATGGGGCTGTAGAGGGGTGTACTTCCAAAGTAGGGTAGGGAACGGTAGGGGTGTAGGGCAAACCAAGTGCCTATCTATGAGTGGTCCAAGTCAATATAACCAACGTTTCTTGAGGCATTTTGTGCGATGGTTAGGATTTGTCAAAATCTTTGAGGTCAAAGTTGAAAAAATGCGGATTTTCACCAAGCGGAAACGTTGATTGTATTGAGTTGGACCACTCAATTCCATAATTTCAACCAAATCGGATAGTTGCACTTCACCCCATAGCCATTACAGCAAGTCTAAAATAACACCTTTTGTTACTTTTTGCATTCCAGCTCTTTTAGCATGTCTCACCTTATCGGCAGCATAAATGACTTCTTCACTGCAACTCGTCCACGCTTCATCGCCTTCTCCAGAGTACATAAATTTTAGCACGATGGAAAAACCAGAGCTTTTGATGTCCTCCAAAGTCACGATTCCGGTTCGCTTTTCATCCCAGTCGGAAGTAAACATGGCCTCGAATACGTTACTCTGGGCTGAAACGTAATATCATAAAGAATTTTCTAAACATCAGGCATTACATAAAACTATGATCCGTGTAATAAAATATTAGTTGGACGACTTTGGAAATTCAAATTGGAGTTATTTTTTTTAATTGGTGATGAGATTTCAAAATTTTAAAAGTTTTTAAAATTCTGAACCATGTGACAAATCAGGATCAATAGAGAAGTTCAACTTTAAGTTGAAAAAAGCTCTCTTAATTAAATGTAAAACACCAACCGTAAGTAGTGCGATTACCTGCCAAAATAATTTTATGCGCGTAAAACTCGACCCCATCACTCGTCGTGAGGGTAACGTCGGTATAGTTTTTATTCATAAATGAGGCACTAAACAGGGTCCCGATTTGTTTTTGGCATTCTGCTTGAACCTTGGCCAATTCCTGTTTTTTCCTCTCGTCCTCAGTTTGTTTTGAGTATACGCACAATTTGAGATCCAGAGTGAGCTTGTCATCCTGCAAAACGTTTGTCAAAGGATCGGTCAGCTTCTGAAGGGTTGCCAGTCTTGAAAATCCCTAATTGTCACCGTCTGCCATATCCTTGACTCCTGTAGCTGAGTACATACACTCTCACAATGGAGGTGTCTCAACGTATGCTCACCGATTTGGACGAAACTAGTGTCACTCTATCACAAATTTAAATGGTCTGAAATTTGCAAATGTAACTCTCTGACAATGCGCAAGTCTGGCAGAGGTATCTGCATCCAAAGAGGCGAAAACAGGCCCAAAATGCCACCAATTCTGCACTATTCGATTTTTGCATTACAAATTTGGGCGTTTTTGCCTCTTAGGATGCAAATATCTCCGCCAGACTTGCGCATTGTCAGAGAGTTGCATTTGCAAATTTCAGACCAATTAAATTTTTGATAGAGTGACACTAGTTTCGTCCAAATCGGTGAGCATAGACCTCCATTGTAAGTATTTGAGTATAAAATCGTCACCGACCGAGGTACTAAGCCGGCCAGGGACTAATGTATTACCAATGGGTGGTATACATAAATAAATAAAGAGGCTAAATTCCGCCCTGCCTCATATTTTCGACGTGTTAGTGTTAAAAATATCAGATAAATTATTACAGTGCGTTGATAAATTGTTAGAATGGCGTAAAGTATGTACCTCAGCGGGGGACAATTTTGTGCAAAAAATTTCCAGATTGTATACAATTCTGGAGTAAAATTAATTAATTGAGTTATACTTAATTGAAACTTACCTAAACTGCGATATTCTCCACCATCAGCAAGTCTAATGATGACGTGAAAGGTGGCCAAGACTTCTTCCGCTTTAGTAGGATTTTCTGCAAGTTTGAAAAAAATGCCGAAATCGTCTTCTCTCTGGGAAAGATAAAATTCCCACTTTGTCGGTAGTCCAATACTTTGTCCGGCATCGAGGGAGTGACTCAAATTTGTAAAGGAATCTTTAAGGGTGGCAATCTTTGTGAAATTTTTCATCTCCCAAGGCAACTCTTTGATTTCTACCTGAAACGAGGCAATTCATGACAAGAGCAACAATTAGGGAGAACGATGTGTGTATATTTCATCGTCCATGCGTTGGAATGCGTAATCCATTGTTCAAAACTTACTGAAGTTTCGACAAGTAGCTTCGCATTGGCGTCTTTAGTGTCCATCTTGTCGTCCATCGTGACGTGATGTGGTGATTAGATCAGTGTTTTGAAAATTTGGAACAAATTGGATAGATAATACTTCTGGATGGCTGTGACAAATGAGAAAAGTTGTGAAAAAATGGAAATTTATAGCATTTTATACTTATAGCATTATGTAAAAAAATGCCACACTAACACAAGAATCCTTGAATAAATTGGGAGAAATGTTTCAACACTTCTCTTTGAAGTTTCATACATGTATTTCGAAAAATTTATCGATTGAAACGTTTTTGTCAACTGATCATGTAATTTAAATTAATCACACGTTCATTTAATATCAATTGATATGATTATTTTTACTTTAATTTCGATTTATATAAATAAAATTTGATTACGACGCTTTGTCATATGCATATTGATAGTTTTTCACAATGAGCTTGAAATTGTCGGCCCGAACTACCACCCGGCACTCTGGATTAAATGGTTAATTGTATTAATCCGAAAACATGACAATTTCACGTCTACATTGTAAGACAAACTCAGGTTGAAAAAAAATGTGTACATACACTCTAAACAAAATTTTAATGAATCATTACTGCGCGGAGTGCATATATGACTCTACCGCGATAGTAATGATTTGGTATTAAAACAATACTATATGGTAAAAAAGTAACACAAATTAGTGTTAAAATTATTACCAAAAAGTGTTATTTTATTACTAAATCAATACTAACATGGTGTAAATTTTTAATTCCGTCACGGTAGAGTCATATATCTACTCCGCTTGTTTTTTTTATTACCAAGTTGCTAAGAGTGTACATACTCACCTTAATTGATTGGACTGTCACTGTGACGATATGATTTTTAAAATTACTTGGCCTGAAGGTACCAATGTTTTCCCCTTGTTGTGTCTGAAGGGACTGGAGAATGGAGTGGGGAAGCTCTTTCAGTCAATGTACCTTCCCTTGTTAGCCTTTAGTATTGTAAGGGACACTTGTTAGTAAGGCTTGTTTCGGAGGAAAAAGGTAAAACTATTTATATTCCAGGTTTTGACGGGCAAATAATACATACAATTTCTCAGAAAACATGCAGATGGTATACCGTATTTTATTTGTGTTATAGGACTGGATGCATTCTTACTTGTAGCTGAATAATTTTTTGGCTCACTCGTTACAGACTTGTGTTTCGTCTTGGGTGGAGAAATTATGCTTCAAACCTATTAATATATTAGCCTTTGGATCGTTGTCAGGCACCGATTAGATTAACGAGAACATTTTAATAGGCATGAAATGCCTCTAACAACTTAAGTGAGGAAACCATAGGTTTAATGCTTATTAAAATATTTGTAGCCCTCCCTTTTGCCCACTAAAAATTAAAATTATGCATACCTATATAAGTTTCGATACTGTGGAAATACAAAAGTATTAAAAAGTGCGTTAAAATTGGAAATTTGGTAAATACGATTTTTCGATTTTACGATTCAAGAATAAATTAAAAGTTTAGCCTCGCATTTAAATAATTGTAATATTGTATGGCTACTATTTAAATATGACGTATTAAAATTTCCGCTTGGGTTTTCTTAGATGAATTGAAGGGACATGGGCAAGTAATATTTACTTAATACTTTGCGTGGATATAGTATTTCCTACACTGCCGAGTTATGAAATATAACCCGTTGCTTACTTAAAGGTGCATTTTTTGCAGGTCTTGGGTTCCGATGCAATTTTTTTGCACTCCAAATAAGCCCGATTATCGTTTGCAAAAAATGTCTAGGATAATTTTCAAGCGTGAACAATAATAATAGGATAACTTTTTGGAAGAAATGCCATTCAATTGTACCGATCCAGGAATAACATGTGAATAAATGCCTATTTATAATATTGGATAGATTTGGAAAGATTTATTCATAATTACACCCTAACCTAAATATTATTTCTACAATATAATTATCTTTAAATAGATTTAGAACTATATTTACGACATAACAATATATGATTATTGATTCCATTATTTTTCTAGATAACAACTAATCTTAACTCTACATCGTGGTACAACTTTGCACCAATATTTTGCTCTTTTATAGGAACAAAATTCTCGAATTACAACAATAAAAGTGGACATTATTAGAAATCCCCAAATAAAGAAGGGTACCAAGAAGTCATTTAAAAGAATTGGAGTAACTAGACTATCGACCCGTTTGTAACTAATTAAACTATTTCTTCTACCAGTTAACAAGCTTGCATAGAGATTTAAACGAGACGAGCTATTCATATAATACATCGCAGCTATTAGTTCCCTTAACGTACTCATATCACTATTTACTCTGTCCCATTTTCTATATATTCCTGACTCTTCTAACGAGGCCAATATGGGCTTGATAAATTTCCAAAACCAAGACCGTTGCCCGTGCCATGGGTTAAATTTTGAAAACATGTCTGGTACCAGTCTCCGCTCTATGTAATAGTTTGATTTTAGTTGAAGTAAAATTGCAAATGTTTCCACATCTCGGGAAGGATCGAAAAGTGCAAATTCTAAACTTGCCGAAGAAATAGCACGTGACTGATTAATCTCCCCAGTTTCTAGTAATCGTAACAAAATATCTTTTCGAAAACTACTAACCCTAACAAGTTGCAGTTGTTGGGTGAACTTATCCAGGACAGATTTTAGTGCCTTGGTCATATCTATTTTTGTCAACTTAGTCCTAATAAAATGCTTTATCATCGACTCAAAAACTTGAGTCCCATCTAAATCCTCAACAGTTATGTAGTCCGTGGTTAAAATGGGGAATGAAGAATTTACTAATTCGTAAATATCTAGAGGTAATTTTGGTGGTGACTTTACTATCAGACAAGAAAGTAAATCCCCCTTGTAGTAAAACCCAAGTATAAATGAGGCAAAAATCCAGGTGATAAGGAGTAAGCTTTCTTTCCAACCTGATCCAAGGTAACGCCTCGTATCTATGTCTTGATCCAGTACGACCTTAATCACATCGGAGACAATACTGGTGAACTGATTTGTATTAGGTGAATCCTTAAATTTACGCCAGGTATAAATAATAATCGGTATCAAGGTTAATGAGACAAAGAAACCGAACCATGTACCGCCATCTAGCGGGGTAAATAAGTTCCAATCAGGTTTGTACCCTCTATTTGAAAATAGCGCCATCCAAAAGTCATTAAACACACCGCAATACCAAACACTGTCGTAATAATTGGGTTCATTTTGTACCAAGTGAAAGAAAGAACTCCATGTTTGAAAAAATCGTAATTTAGTTTTCTCTTGAGTCGCGGAAATATTTAATTTTATGTGCAGAGTTGCCTTAACGCATAAAGTGGGTGGTTCAATGTATCCGCCTGCGCCATGTTCATCACATTGTTGCATAATTTTTTTAAAATCGTAATAAATTTCCTCGGAATTGCGGAATAGTAAATTTATACCGTGAAAATTTGTGTGCTCATGTTGCCAAATCTTGTCTAAAATACGGATTTTTGCGGTGAATTGGATTTCGTTATAATTATTTACTATTAGGCTAACCTTTCGTCTTCTATGGGAAGCAATAATTTGCATTCTTCTTCTAGAATGTGAGACTAAAATGTATCTCGACTTTAAGGGAAGTCTATTCTCGTTGAATGAATTTATTTTTTCGTCTTTAATAAATATGTGGGCAGGATGATAGCCAATTTGTGCGAGATGTTTGAGAAGATTGTAGTAATATTTGGATGATATAGGAACCTGACCAAAGGATAGTATCATAACTGTGCAAACACCATATTTAGAGACTACTTGGGTGCAATGGGTAGTACTATTCTTGGAACTTTGTAAATTTGTCGGTTCTCCTACAATAGTAATAACACGGGGATGTTTCGGTCCAATGTGGACAATATCAAGGGGGGTTGGTATTCTACCGATGTATTTTACACTGAAGTTTGTACATTGTTGAGACCTTGTTGGGTGTGTTTGTAGAAGAAAGAGAATAAGGAACAGGAAGGGCATTATGTATGCCCTTGTATGTGAAACGTTCAATTAAATATTTTGGTTTATGGGTGATATAACCCTTTTAGGAGGATGATTAATAACAAGAAATTGCATTAATTCGGTCACATTATACGTATGTAGTGGTCATGGTGCGGGAGGAGGAATTCCGCAGTTTTAGTAAAACTCGGAAGAACTGAAAAATCCAAAATTTAACATTGCGTTGTATCGGGAAGTATCCCATTTTTCGGCAAGAAAATGTTCAAATTTAACATGTGGCTGGCATAGGAGAAATCCCCAAAAATGGCAGAAAATTTTACGCAAAAGGGAAAAATAGTCAAAATAAATGACCTCGCGGACACGACAATTCTCCTCCTACCGCTAGACAATAGAAATCGTCTGGAACATTCTAAATATCAATACTAAATTATTCAGGAAGGAGCTGTCAATAACTGCCCATTTTAAACACGAATGTTAAACGAATATTCTTGAAATATTTAGATTCGTACTGCATTGCTTGGAATGAAAGGTTTATATTTAATTTTGCAAATGCTCTGGAACTACTGGAAACCTGTTTGCTACTATTTTGATCAAGCGACAAGTATTTATTTATTTCTTGAAAGCTGATCAATTTATAATGCCGCATATGAAATATTCTATAAAGATTTTATTTCCTATGTATACACTAAAAGACTGTCAAAAAAGTCTTGAAACAAAAGTTGTCATGTCTACTTGTTTTTTCAGATGTAATAGAACTTCATTAACCGCCGTTTAATCGTGTTCTCAATTTTTAAACTTATTTTTGACAAAGCAGACCGAAATCCGTGTAGGAATAAAAAAAGTTCAGACAGAAGTCTTGTCTTTTAGACAAGACTTCTGTAGTAAGTTTGATTGTCTATAAAAATATTGACGAAATCTGGATAATTATGTAGCCAATTCTCATTTGTAAAAAAAAATCTCAAAATTCTGACAAAAATTGAAACAATCAATATTTTGATAAACTTGATAGCATACGAAAGTTGAACTCTTTTTCAAGATCTTTGGACATGTTTTTGAAAATCCGCGCAGGATTTCAAAAAGTTATGGCGATTTTAAAAATAAAAACATACAAATTCTATTCATTTAGCGAATTTGGTGCCACGCCACGGCGCCAAATATGAGTTTTACACGGAAATATGAGTGGATCCGTCATCTAGGGTCCTTGTAAATTTCAAAAAACATATTGGGCACCCTGGACACGAACGACAGGTAGTGAGTTTCCCTTGTAAGTCCACCAACTGCTCTACGCCATTAGGTGTCGGAGGAGGAAACAGGACCACAAGGAGTGAATATATTGAGCCCTGATAATAATTAACTCTGAGAAAGAAATTGATAAAGAACCATATGGTGACTAGAATAAGGGAAACCTTCCCCTGGCGATACGAATTCCCAGAACCTTCACCAACCTGACCAAGAAATATGAAGGTTACTGTGATTAGCTTTATTGCCAACAAACCTGTACCGCGAATCCATTCTGCTTGCCGACTTTCTTTAACTGAAGAACATTGAATCCCAGTTCCTTGTCGGGATCGCAACAAAACGAAGAATATCGAAACTAATAGGGACTCCCAAGTCTGAGAAAAAAGCGCTTTTTTTGATTTTTTCGCTTTTTTCCTATAGCTTATACATGAGGCAAAAGCAAAAAATCAAAAAAAGCGCTTTTTTTCTCAGACTTGGGAGTCCCTAATATAATACAAATTAGGAGAGCAAACTACACCCCTAAATCAAACGGCGACGAGAAGGTAGCCATTCCACTAGCGGTGATGGAGGGTCTGTGGAAATCAATGGTTCGTAGGTCAATTTGATAAAGAGTTTCATACCACTCCGTCTGACGATCAGTAGTTTGTTTTAACGCATAGCCAAACCGATTGTATTGATTTACTCTATCAGATTCCTTAGGCTGGGTGCACAATAAGGTCAAATTATAAGTTTTCGCAATTTCGGCCATCAGTCAAAAGTCAAAACCATGCTCATTACCAACAAAATTTTGCAGATCTTGTAGTTGATCGCATATCCCATGCACAGGTACTTTGACATAGATAAAGAATTCGTGAAGTTTATGATTCTGAGCGTCCCATGCCTTGCGGATCCCAAATAATGACGTAGTTACTTTTGTGAACGATATTCCCGGACACGTCAAACATGGAACATATAGATCAGAGGGTGCACTGAATACTACTAATTTCACAATGCCTAAAAATCTAACGTGCCAGAGCTCTGGCACGTTGCCCTGCCCTGCCCTTGCCCTGCAGAGTGGGCAACGCAAATTTGTGATGTGATGGATGTAGACAAAAACAATTTCTTGTTGGAATGATACGTCACCATACATTAATAAATTTTTACATTTCTCAGTCTTACTCATGGAGTAGGGGCAAAAAATTGGTTTCATGAATTTAATTGTTTCTGCAAAAAATACAAAAGTCCAAGAAACAAGGTACTGTTTCCCGGCACCAGATCACATGACGCTATTCTACTTTACGTGTCGCAGAGAAATATTGATTTTATAAAAAAGTTAGATGTATGGAAGTACATATACAACGCAACCCTTGAAGGTACAGTGTCGGACAGATGTCTACGTCCACATAGTCGCGTCAATTTCATTTTCAAATTGTCACTGAACTACTGAACCAATTTTCATCATTGATATATCAAATTCTCACAAATTTAACGTAATTTCATAGCACATTATTAGTTTTCCGCTAAAAAATTTATTTTAGGCCAGAGATGTATTTTAATTCAAAATGAAAACAATTGGATGGACAAAAGTCAACGTCCAGTCAGAGAAAACATACAAAAAAAACTGTAATTTATAAGGAATGTTATAACAATTAATTTTTAATATTTGGTTGGGCCTCCGTTCGCTTTAAGGACGGCTTCAAGGCGTGGAGTCATAGAGTTTACCAAATTCTTGGTCACATCTTCAGAAATGGTTTCCCAAACTTCACGAATTCTGGATTTAAGGCCCGGAATTCCTGAAAAAGATTGTTTTCTTATTTCTCTTTCAATGTGGTCCCACAGATGCTCAATGGGATTCAAGTCTGGAGATTGGGGAGGCCATTCTAGCTTCGAAATTTTTTTTTCTTGAAGTATTCCATGGTGGACTTGGCAGAGTGTTTCGGATGGAAGACAAATCGTCGTCCAAGTCCAAGTTTTCGAACAGATTCCTGGATATTGCCGTCAAGTATTCCCTGGTACTTGTATTGGTCCATAATTCCGTCAACAAATTCCATTTTTCCTGCCCCACTTGAAGCCATGCATCCCCACACCATTACCGACCCGCCGCCGTGCTTAACTGTGGGGTTGAGATTTTTTGGATTCAATGCTTCTTTTGGATATCTCCACACTCTACGACGCCCATCTGACCCAAAGACATTGAACTTTGACTCGTCAGTCCATAAAATACTGTCCCAGAATGTTTGTGGCTTGGAAATGTGGTCTCTGGCAAACTTCACTCGTTTGGTTGCATTCCTCGGTACAATAAGAGGCTTCCGGACTGCTCTGTGGGATTTCAAATTTCCCTTGTTGAGTGTTCTTTGGATGGTCCTAGGACTAACTTGTTTGTCGAACATCTCCTTGATCTCGGTAGATAGCTTTGGAGCACTAAGTGAGGGTGTAACGTTGACTTTGTTGAGCACGTGGCGTACTTCTCGGTGAGCCAAAATCGGTTTTCGACCACTTCGGACATTGTTTTGGACTGAACCATTAGCTCTAAAGTTCTTAATGATTGTCTGGATGGTTATCCTTGCTAATTTATACTTGGTCCCTATTTGTCTCTGCGACAGCCCCCCTTTTTGCCCACCCTTCCAGTCCTGAATGACAAGATCTCGAATAGCGATAGGAATTTCCTTGCGTGTCGACGCCATCATATTTTTCTGGAAGAAAATTATTTAAAAATTAATACGGCATATGTTATTGATAGATTTATTAAGTTACCTGATTTTATAAATTGGAGAGATTTTTGTTGTTGACAATTAAAGTGAAGTGGACGTAGACTTTTGTCCGCTCAAATTTCATCCTCTCTCGCTCTGCACTATGATTCTCAGTTTTCCCAGAATTTTCAGAAATAACTCATATGTTTTATGAAATTACGTTAAATTTTTGAGAATTTGATATATCAATGATGAAAATAGGTTCAGTAGTTCAGTGACAATTTGAAAATGAAATTGACGCGACTATGTGGACGTAGACATCTGTCCGACACGGTATGCAGAACAGGGAGGGCAAATCTGAAGACGCGTAGGTATCGAGATCTTATTCGGCGTAAGTGTTGCAATTAGTGGATAATATAAAACTATGTAATATTCACACTATTGGTTCATGACATAAACTTGATAAATGTATTGATTAATTATTCGTTGCAGAACGACGTTGATGTTGATCAAACTGTGTTGGTGGGATTCAAAGTTGCGTTAAAATAATGAAAGAAATATTTAAACAATAAATGTGTAGTGAATAGTGTTTGGTTTTACTTGTTGTCTATTTTTTATGGTATTATTAACCCAAACTAGTTAGGTTACGCGTACATAAAATATAGGATGAATGAGTGGTAAAAAATTAATTTAAATAATTCTATCAGATACTGTTCACTGAATCTGGGCTAACGTTAGGGTATATTTAGATATTTAAGGAAAGGCAATTTGATTTTTTAAACAATTTTTAAACATGGCATTATTGTGTTTTTGAGAGTTAGAAATTATTGAAATGCTATCTAATAAAGATGACGTAATAAAGTGTTGCTTTTATTTTAGTATTGTCAAATAACGTGAGTTTTTTTAATGTACATTTTACATATGTGTGTGTTTGCTTCACTTAATCGTTGAGGGCATGCTTAGGGGACCATGGAGTGACCTCAAGGAGACATATTTACTTACATACACCTAACTTTGTTATAAAATCAATATTTCTCTGCGACACTTAGAATAGAATAGCGTCATGTGATCTGGTTGGGGGAAACAGGACCTTGATTCTTGGACTTTTGTATTTTTTGCGGAAACAATTAAATTTCAGAGACCACTCTTTTGCCCTTACTCCTTCCACATAGTGGTGGTGTAGTGACTGCTTGGACACGAAACACTGGCTGCATCTAGGATTTTTATGTACAACCAAGTTATCCAAGGCCTCATTCTCAATCACGTCAATGCTCAAATTCTGGCGGAAATCCAGTTTTCCGCTACAATTTCTGCTTAAATTATAAAACACCCCATAAGAAGTTTTACTCCAGCCCGCCGACGATGTTGACGTCCATTTGAAAACTTTTGGAAATACTGAATTTTACGTGTGCCAATTGGTTGTCCACTTTTCTTAAATTTAGAGATGCAAATCGACACAGATTTGTATTCTCATGTTGGCGCCAGTTTTAAATTTGTCGTACATATTTACTTACCAGGCTTTCCTGACGACAAAGTCCGTGCCTGGGGCGTCACTTTGAAATGGAATTCAATTTATTATCTACTTTACAAAATAATGTGTCAAAAACCTCACTGGGTTTCGAATCTTAGCCTGTCGAAAACAGATGACGAACAGATTTCTGCGAGTACTTAGTTCACGAAAAAGCAGGGGGTCGAGCTGAGTAAAAATCGTAAGCGTACCTAGTAACGCGATTTTCAATGGCAAAATCTAACAGCGGTTGCCAAATTTTCGTAACTTATTTTACGATACGAAGAATACCAACTTTACGAAGAAATTGTGATTAATGCCCTCAATATACTTAATTTCCGTCGTCTGAGCCTATAATTATAATTAAATGCCTCCCCCACAGCCCCCAGAATTTGAGACAGTTATAAAGGTAGTTCTAAAAAAACCGCGCCCCTGTTTGCAATTTTATGTAGAATTGCGTGCCACATACATTAATAATTTATTAAAATAATTTTACCAAGCCAGCAGCTCCTGGTAGACATAAGATTTAGCTTTTCCGTTGAACTGAAACGCATTCAAATACATACATGAATGATTATTGACTAGGGAGGTGTTCATAATATGGTCAGAATATGATTTTCACAGCAAGGCTTTTATTATACGTTCATAATCATAATTGTTTCATAATTATTTTATAATTTAGCGCACTTGGCTAACTTCAGATCATTTACCTTAAGTCATCATCTCCATCATCTCTATACTAGTACATTGACATTGACATCGAAATTTACATGTTACTACTGCCACAAAATTATTTTCGTAACTTTCCTAAACTCGGTACAAAAGATTTTCATGCATTTTCATGCACTTCTTAGAATTTTTTGTATGGTTTAATAATCGTTTGAAAACATTTTCGTGCAGGTGGTATTTAACAGCAGAAACACTAATTTTTAAAAACAGATTTATTCACCAGCCCTGACCATCCCAATTAAGGCCAACATGGTGAAAAAAAACACGTCAATTTCATGTTGAAGGTGAGGAGAAAAGTGTTCGAAGAGTTTGCACGAGATGGGTTCCTTCTTCAAAGGGAAAATTTGAAATGTTCCTTGACGACAGAGTGGGACGACTTACATTTGTACTCGAATCGTTGAACATGAACCCTTTTAACCCTTTAAGTCGTGTGATTAGCTACAAGAAATTGCATTACTTCGGGCACGTTATAAGTATGCTGTGGTCATGGTGCGGGAGGAGGAATGCCGCAGTTTTAGTAAAACTCGGAAGAACTGAAAAATCCAAAATTTAACATTGCGTTGTATCGGGAAGTATCCCATTTTTCGGCAAGAAAATGTTCAAATTTAACATGTGGCTGGCATAGGAGAAATCCCCAAAAATGGCAGAAAATTTTACGCAAAAGGGAAAAATAGTCAAAATAGATGACCTCGCGGACACGACAATTCTCCTCCTACCGCTAGACAATAGAAATCGCCTGATAGCAACCAGTTTTTATTTCAACCACTTTCAAATTCTTTTGAGTAAAAATACGAAAAATCAACTTTTTAACATTTGTCAGTATGGGAAAAATTCCAAAATTCGTGAAGAAAAAAATCCACTTTTAATCATCACGTTTTTCAAAAAGTACCAAAGAAATAATCTCATTTTTCAGAAATTTTGGTGTCAGGGTAATTTTTGCAGTACACCTATTTGTGTAGTTATTTTTTCAACAGAAAATAAAATACTAATGTGTGTACTTTGACGTTAAGAGGTTAACGCCAAAATAAATATATTTTTTTAAAGCACAAGATTTACTCACCAGCCCGGATCATCCCAAATAAGGCCAACAACGCGAAGAAAAACCACGTCAATTTCATGTTGAAGGTGAGGAGAAAAGTTTTCAGAGAGTTTCCACGAGATGTGTTGCTTCGTCAAAGGGAAAAACTGGAATGGTCCGTCACGACAGAGTGGGACGACTTACATTTGTACTCGAATCGTTGAACATGAACCCTTTTAACCCTTTAAGTCGTGTGATTAGCTACAAGAAATTGCATTACTTCGGGCACGTTATAAGTATGCTGTGGTCATGGTGCGGGAGGAGGAATGCCGCAGTTTTAGCAAAACTAAAACAAACTGAAAAATCCAAAATTTAACATTGCGTTATATTGGGAAATATGCTCATTTTTGGCAAGAAAACGTTAAAATTTAACATTTGGTTGGCATAGGAGAAATCCTCCAAGATGACAAGATTTTTCGACAATTTTCCTCCTCCCGCACCCGGACCACAATTTTGCAGGACGACTTTTGTCTTCCTCCCGAATTAAACCATTTCCAAGAAAACGACAATTGTCATCCATATGAATTAAAGGGTTAAGGCCTACATACATATTTGCGTACCTATCTGTACGGCTGATAATTAGGGAAGGAATGTTGAAAGGTTCTTGGAAAGGTGAGATTTTGTTTTAAACTTTTGAACTTTTTCATGGTCACTTGCACAACACAGTAACAAATTTAGGCTGCATATGTATTTTGGACTTGATGGTAGAAAGGGTTAAAGACTGGAAGGTTGACTTCAATTTCAGAAAATTCGGGATACGTGTTAGTTATTTACATATGTGTAAATTAAGGATGCACATGAATGCATGTACATATGTGAGTTTCTACGTAAGTAATAAAAAAAATTCCTTAATTTCCAGAAATCGTAGTCAAGTTTCCTGTCTTTATGCATTACTCCTTTGCCCTTTCCATCATAAAATCCATATTTTGTGACTTACATGGAACCTTTAAGACGCACTGAAAATGATTAGTGTGAAGTTGGCCTCTCCTTTTTTTATTATGTTAGCCGAAGATAGCCGGTTAAGCCGAATTTTATCCGACAATTTTGCCGCTCCCGCCCATAAATCCCGCCTGTGTGGGGCAACGTGAGATTTGCACCCCATGCTCCACAATTGTTCAAATTCAAACTTCCTGTCATTTTAGGGGCAAGTTGAGATTCGTACTCGTGTATCTATTATCGACCCAGTCAAGTGTGATGGCCAGTTCAACGATACTTTCGGCGTATTTCCAGACGGATTTCGTTCTGGCGAAGCCAGAATGAAACTAACCCTCGTTAGCATATAAAAATACTCAATTATTCCCATGCTCATTTTCACCTCGGTGCTATAACAGAATTTTAATAGTACACCTGAACCATAAACATTTGTATAATCCTGCATCAAATTTCTGAATATCGAATAAAGGCTTTGCAATTAAATTGTTTGAAAATATGCGCATTTATAACCATACTTCATCCAGCCCATCACAGACTAAACAAATTGCATACAGAATTTTTAATAACGGCTAAATAATCGGGTAACATTCAGCACTATATGTACACATACAAGAATACCCAAACATTCGGGATTTCAGTTCTCGAAAACGGCATCTAACTTTTCGTTCGGACCGACTCCATTTAGTAGCCAGGACATTGTTCTAACAAACGCACGTAGTGGCTTATCATGCACCGATAAGATAACCCGAAAATACCCGGCCAAAACTCAACATATGTACAAATGCATATACCAAAATACCGATTTTTCGGATTTAATTTCTCGAAAACGGCATCTAACTTTTCCTTTGGACCGACCGCATTAAGTAGCCAGGACATTGTTCTAACAAACGCACGTAGTGGCTTATCATGCACCGATAAGATAACCTGAAAATACCCGGGCAAAACTCAACACATGTACATATACATATATAGCAAAATCCCGATTTTTCGGATTTAATTTCTCGAAAACGGCATCTAACTTTTCCTTTGGACCGACCGCATTAAGTAGCCAGTAAAGTGTTCTAACCAACTCATGTAGTGGCTTATCATGCACCGATAAGATAACCTGAAAATACCCGGGCAAAACTCAACATATGTACATATACATATACAGCAAAATCCCGATTTTTCGGATTTAATTTCTCGAAAACGGCATCTAACTTTTCCTTCGGACCGACCGCACTAAGTAGCCAGTAAAGTGTTCTAACCAACGCATGTAGTGGCTTATCATGCACCGATAAGATAACCCGAAAATACCCGGCGAAAACTCAACATATGTACAAGTGCATATACCAAAATACCGATTTTTCGGATTTAATTTCTCGAAAACGGCATCTAGCTTTTCCGTGGGATTGCCTTCAATTAGTAGCCAAGAAGGTCGTCTACCAAGCGCACCTGGTGGCTGGTCATGCACCGATAAGATAACCTGAAAATGCCCGGTCAAAATTCAAAATTTGTACTTACATATCAAAATAACGATTTTTCGGAATAATTTCTCCAAAACGGGATGTGTTTTATATTCCGACCTGTTATTTACTTTATTGGGAGAAGCATATTAATCTGTGAACTAGTGCGAATGTGCGATACTTGGTATTTAAGAAAATATGTAGGTTATGCTCCTATATAATACTAATTCCGTGAGTTTTTGAGATATTTCTGCTACATGTAGATATGTATAGTCGGCAACCGGTAGCAGTTTCATAGTTAATGGCTGGGTGAAATTATGCTAAAGAATTATGTAAAAAAAATCTGTGTATCTTCGAGTGTATTTTTGTGGCTTTCATGTTTGTCGGTTTACATAACTCAGTGCCGCATAAAGAGTAATTCGGGAATTATTATCGAACGTGGCGTTGTCGCCTCTTTATTCACAAAAAAAGTTGAATCACTCAAAAGTTGAATATTCATACATCTAATTGAAAATATGTTCAGCTAAAATAAATCATTATGGCGATATACATATTGCATTAATTTATGTAGGCATTCATAATTATCAGAACTTCATACCCGATTTCTGGATTTTAAATTATATCATTGTTGAAATGTTTAGCAATAACTGTCTTAATTACAATATATTTATAGGTACCTAGGAATCATGTAGCAAATTAATGCGAGCTTCATTATGGAATGATTTAATCTTAACTTCTAGTAAAATGTATACTAATCATAATATCGGTTACTAGATCATTGCATGTAAGATTTATTATGTGTACATTTATATAAAACTATAGCGAGTTTACTCCAAAAAATGTGATTTGATTTGTTTAAATTATAAAATTATAATGTTTGATAAGGTCAATATTATTTTTATTATTATTCTATGGGCATGCATATATTCAAATATTCATCGTGGGTACGATTTATTTCTGTATGACAAAATTTTCTGTATATTCTCTAAGTTTGGAATTTATAGCAATGGTTAAATTAATAATCTCTTTGCGAAGGTTTTCATTCTTAGCACGAATTGATTTTGCTTTAAGACATGCAAGTTTTTCGATCATTCTATCTAGATACCCTAACTTGTTTCGTTCCTTCTGACGAATTTCCAGACTACGTAAGACAAGCACGGGATCATTATTACATTTCATATAAAAAGCCCTGCCATCTTCTGTGGAGCTTAACAATTGACCTACGTATTCTTCCCTATACACCTTACAATTATTCGGATCTACATTAGTTAGTTCAGCGCCTAATGTCACCAGTACTTTTAGAAAACCCAAGGCCATAATAGCACATTCGTTACCAACTTGTTTAGGACATGGACACAGTGTAAAAGTCCAACGTTGTTTGTTGAGTCCAAAATGTAAGTTTAAGGCAGTGACAAGTGTTTTAAAAAAGGAGGTTCGTCGAGCCTCGTTGATACAATCAGGGAGAGAATCATACTGCAAAACTTCTTTGGTGCTGAAGCAAATGGAATTCAAGACGCAATGTTTCGGAGTGTTCGTAAACGCGAGCATGAGAAGGGTTCCATTAGATTTGTCGAAAGATGCTTCATGCGGTAAGCGGCTCATCCGGGCAACGAAGTTTCCGTTTGGCGTGTCCTCTATAAAGTTGCTTACAAGTAATTTATATTTGTCGGCATTTTCCAAGTTTGAAATTCCAATTATTATAGCCGCAATTGCGTTGGCAACAACATCGTTTAGCAATGCGTCTGGTCTTAGGCAGAGTAATTCTTCTTCACTTCCTGTTGAATAGAACAATGTGACAAAGTTGGTATGGTTAAAACGGTTACAATAGTTGATAAATAAAGATAGGCCATACCTATTGAAGACAAGGGTGTCGTGTAAAGTTTAAAACATTTTTTTGTAAACAACCCATTCGTTGGAGTCCATCTTCATTTCAGCACGGGTCTCATCCAGGCACTGTTCGAATACGCTGTCATCTTCTATCGTAACAGTTTCAATCGCAGAGGACATTTCCGCGGGCTCAGTGATTCCAAGACTAGATTTTGTCAAGTCGCCAGAAACTTTGCCCCTGACATCCTTCCTGGAATTCAATAATGAAATGCCTGCAAGAGATTTGCCCACCTTCATAGCTCGTTGCTTCGGAATGAATGTGTCTGTTTTTCGGTCTGTCTTTTTGCCCCATCTAGCTGTTTGAAAATCAGGATTTGCAACAAAACCAGTCGACACCTTTTTTGTGCTTTTCTTTTTACGATTTTGTGTGCTTGGGCTTCTCTTCCGTTTTGGTGCACGTGTTTGTCTTCCGTCAATAAGGGCTTGAGTAACTAAGCCCGTGGAGATTTTAGAGTGCGCTAAGATGAGGTCCGGCTCGAACATTTTCTTTGGGTGAAAGTTGACTTTGAAATTTGCAAATGACTTTTCCACCAATCCATTTGTAATGGTGTTTTCTGGAGTATTTTCCTTTCCAATAAATCCTACTTTACTCCACAAAGGTAAGTATGTAAACCATCGCTGAAAAGTATCAAGACACCTTGTATTGTAGAATTTATTTGAAGAGGGGAGCACATCATTAAGTACATCTTGGGTCATCATTTTATTCACGGCTTGTTTAAAGTAGACAAAAAACTTCGACTTTTCCCTTTGTAGTCTTGGTTCATTTTCGGTCTCAACCCCATGGAAATCATCATCCATCTTTTCAGCCAAACGTTCTTCAACATATTCACTTAAGGGCTGGCGCTCTGTTAAATAAACCGTCGCAAACGCGCATACGGAAGTAGCTTCAGACGTACTTCACCCCAAACGGTCCCACCACAACTCGGGAACACTTAATTTCACTCTATTTCACCTATAGATTAATTTTTTGTAAAAATCTCATTTTGCCCCGACCACACCCCCTGGCGCCTAGGGGGTGTGGCACAACTCCGGAACACATAATTTTACTCTATTCACCTATAGATTAAATTGCACTAAAAATCTCATTTTGCCCCAACCACACCCCCTGGGGCCGAGGGGGTGTGGCACAATCGGGGAAGCACTTAATTTCACTTAATTTCATTTAATTTCACTCAATTTCACCTAATCTTACCCATAGATTAAATTGCACTAAAAATCTCATTTTGCCCCAACCACACCCCCTGGCGCCGAGGGGGTGTGGCACAACTCCGGAACACATAATTTTACTCTATTTCACCTATAGATTAAATTGCACTAAAAATCTCATTTTGCCCACACCCCCTGTCGCCAAAGGGGGTGTGGTCCGGTTGCCCCCAAAAGTTGATAGGATCCTCCCCCTGGGGTCCTATGTATGATGGCGAAAACCGATTTCGATTATCTCGATCCGTTCTCCTGATATCCTGCTGACAGACAGACAGACAGACAGACAGACAGACAGACAAAGTCTTCACATAAAGTAGCTGAAGCTACTTAATAATTGTTATATTCTTCGACAAGATATGGATCTAAATAAGGATTTCCGAATAGCTGCGTAACCATTTCCACAATGGTTTGGACGTCTTGCTTGGCTCGCGATTCGATCAGTCGAGCAAATGCATGTAAGGCAGGAGAAATGCATGGTGAATCTGGGCAATGTTTTCGTAAGTATCTTGAGTTTGCGTGCATGAAATCCCCTGAACAAATGAAAAGTATTGTTGGCTTGTCGCGTACTTGTTTCCCAATGAGCAAATCATACTTCCGATTGATATACGTATCCAAACTTTCGGTTGATATTGCCAAGCTGGCTGAATGGAGGTATGCTAGGCAGAAATCCGTGACAACAAGGGATGGGGTCCATGACGGTGAAAATTTTCTGACTTTCGACACAAAATCCATGATGGTTGGGGTGATGAATGCCACGTTGCCGACGGTACTGAACACTTCGAAGACAGGAACAGGGGTATGGGTATCTTTTTTGGAACTCTTCCCAACGGCCACATGTAGCAGTACCTGTTTTTTCTTACCCTTGTCATCTACAATTTTGGGAACGACACTTCCGGTCGAATCTATATAAAGTTCGTCACAAAACGATGCAAATTTGATTTGCTGGGGGGAAAATAGCACCATGGAATGTGGAATGAATGAGGAAAGTTTTCTGACATAATCACTTAGCTCATTGTTGGTGTCGATAAATTTTTCATCTGTGTTCAATTCCTTAGCTACATCCAGCATTGCTTGAACGAAGCCTTTCCATTTGGTCGTGCCTTGAAGAAGCGCCTCAGACCTCATCTTGCGGATGGCATCGGTACTTGAAACTAGAAAGTTATTATGAAGTTGTCGTATGCCCGACACCTTGCTATGTTGTTCAATGTGTGTTTTGAAACTTCGGTTATGCTCTAATTCTTTTCTCAGCTTTTCTCTCTCATTTCCTTTGACTGGCCGGCAAGTATTGCAGGTCTGAAACAGTACGAAGTTGCCTGTTAGTTTGCATTCCAATACAACGTTATGCAAGCCCGGGTGGTCCAGTAGTCGACAGCAAAATTTGCTTTGACACAAATTCTGATCGGCCGAGTGTCTTCGTCCGTACTTGCAATACGCCGACACTGACAGTATGGTCCCTCTTTTTATTTGCATATTTGGGCTGGTAGTTGTCGAATCCCTTACGTTAAAGGAGCATGGGAAGTTCATCTTCGCAAGTTGTTTGTCGACTAGTGTAGCCCATTCGGACCCTGGTCTTGGTCGTAACTCTTTGAAATCCCAAATTTCTGCAAAATCATGATAAGGTATTGGGACGGTAATTGAATCCGGTCGTTTATAGTTCTTTAATTCTGGAGGTAGGTTTTCAATCGCGATGACATCATCAATAGTGAACACTTCTGATCCATTTGTAAAAAGATGGACACCTTCGGTGTCTTGATCAAACTCGTCAGAAATGTTGGGTTCAGCCTCTGTTATATCTGTGGCAAAGAATAATTAGGAATATTAAGCGAAATTATTATGGCATCTTCATTCATTATGTCCAGTCATATCATTTGCATGTTGTCGCATTTTCGAAAAATATATATTGGACAATATATTTATATATGAATATTGCTAAAGTAACCCTGTGCAAATGGTTTGACTGCATATGCATATATCTAGAATTGAAAAATACCATTGGTCTCATCAACTGTGCGCATGGGACTATCGTAGATATCCAGGCTTATGTCGTCGGAGAATTTGACATCTACAAAGGTATCAAATATTTAAGACAAGTTAAAATTAGGAATTTTAGTCAAATAGACGTTCTTCACATTCGTACCGTTCATATTTGACCTACTAGGAAGAGTTCCCGTCGCTTTTCCCATAGATCCCGGAAATGGATTGATTCCTGTTGAATTTAAATATTTAAGTAATATGCTAATAATATGCTAATTCCTCGATGTGCGTTATACAATTTTCGAGTTGTGCTGTACCATCACCAATGCACCATGGGCATAACCAATCGGTTCCACTCTGTCGATCTTCTTCAGACACGGTCACACATGCTGGTCTTGGGCTGTCGGGCACTTCATAATGAAACCAAAGTCCATTTTTGCATTTGGGAACTGCGCTACACTCAATCATGGACCCACCACGGTCTTCTCTACAAATGCAACCGTTGAAAGGCGAATCGGGCGTTCTCAAAGTCTTTTTCGATGGATTACTGCTCGTTGGGGTAAACAAGATTTTTCTTCTTGGATGATCCCTCAGCTTCATTTTCGGCGTGGAACCTTCTGAAAATAAAATATAATTGATGCACTCTTGATTTTGTTTGGTTGTGCGTAAAATATCACCATATTCTGGAAGATCTAGCAACTCAAATTCTGAGCCACTTGAGCTATGCCTTGAGTTATTCAGACTATCTAAAAATTCGGGAAATGTTAGATGGCGGTTGTTTAATCCATATTATGTATTTAGCATTAATTTAAATTGTTACCAGTAGAGGGCTCCCAAGTCATGGTAGTACCGGTATAAATTGGAGAGTCCGTATGCAGTGAGCCTGTTCCGTCGACAAAGGGTTGCAATTGTGTACAAGATGGCTCATGCAACTCTGTCAATTTGCATTTGCATTTCTTTAGATATCAACTCTTAAACCTGACGAGACATAATGATTGTGAGCTTCAATTACCTGGGTTTTTTAAGAGTGCATTTTTCCCATGCTTCTGAATACAACTGTAATGCGTCAAAATTCCAAAAATTTTGTGAGAGAGTTCTGCGGGAAAATGTTGCATCAACACGTCTCTGGTAGACGTGCTTAGATTGGGGGACCCAGTCCGCCTTATCAAACCTAGAAGGTCCTTCGATTTCCCGTCAGTTGGTTCAAGGCTCTTAAGTTTTGCAGGGTCAGCAAAATCATGTAGCCCAAAATTGTGATGCGACGCTGTACATATCAGTTTCTCTATTCGCTGGCGTTCACACGCAACTGAAAACATTTTTTGAATATATGCATAGGCCAACTACGAATAAATCAATTTTAGTGGTCATACCGTCATATTTACTTACATATGTGAGTTCGTTCTCGTTGCTGGTTTTGATTGTGTATGCCGCAGTGGCTTCTGTTTTGGGCTATCATCCAGGCCAACGTTCTGATTGGCCTTGCTGCAAAATCAATCCGTTAAATCATTTGTGAAAAAAGTATGGCAAGAAATGTGTCAGAAGATTTGTCAGAAAATACCTAGTGTCATCTGGGACAGTAATAATCGTTCGACTGGTAATGTCCTCAACCATTTTATAAGGTTCCATTGAAGGTGAATCTGCACAACATTTGCAATTTAGTACAATTCGCAATTAAAAAACTTTCAGTGATTTTTATATACATAAATATGTTCATGCGCATATGTATGTATGTATGCATATGTCAAACATGTACCTGTTGAATTAACATTATCCTCAAGAATTAATCTCCCAGTTGGTAATCTCGAGAGTCGCTTCTTTATGAGACCCCTCATATTTAAAGATGAAATGAATTCATATGATTGGCCATATACTATAGACGTTCAAATTGCTGAAGAATTAAAATTCCTGAATCTGCTACATCACAAACATTCAGGCACGACGAGATTTTATACGTCAATGTTGTGCCTTTATTTTCCAAGTATGAAGCCAATTCTTTGCCGACATTCCATAAGAGCGAACTACGCGTTGGAGTGATGAAATGTGGATTGAAAATGTAGAAGACTTGTTTCTGCATATCTCCATAAATTAGTGAATATTCCCCATCCGAGACGAATGGTGATACAAAATACCGGGACGTTACGTTGGCAGTTTCTGAATTGTTTATTGAAATTCTTTGACATCGATTTCCTTCCGAGTCTGTGACATATCTCCCATTATGCATTGCATAGTTAGTCTGTACAAATTGAGATGTAAGCAAGGTATAAATTTGCCATGCCTTCGCCTCATCCAGTATGAGGTATAAGTACGCCTCTACGACATTTGGGTAAAGTGGGTCAGAGTAGTCGAGGCATCTCAAATGGTCGGCCGTAAAAAGTAAAGGATATGTAGATGTGAAAAACTTTCCCGATGGTTCGGATATTGGATTTAGCTGGGCCAATTTGGACAAGTTGGTATCGATAAATGAACGGGGGCCGGGTGACTCTACTTCAGTTTCACCGCTGTCCACAAATGGAGATGAGGAAGAATTTTCATATACTTGACTGGACTTTAGTATTTCTTCAGATTCCGTTGACGTGTCTGATGTTGTTGAGGGACTATCAAAGCCTGGCGCTATTTCTGCTGCATTGACTGTGATATTTACAAACTTCGTTGTTACTTTAATCTTCATTGTATATTCCCGTCTATCCACAGTCCTCCAAACTGGAAGGACTTGAGGCGGTTGATCTATAGCTTGCAAGTTTCCCGGATCCTCAATATTTTTCGCCAGCAATTGATCGTTCCTGTAGTTCTCGAAGTGGTTAAGTACTGTTGCTCGAAACAGACGTATGACATCAAGGGTTAAAGTGGGTGTAAATTCCACCGTTCGGCATAGTACTGCTTCAAAATTATATAGAACGTACAGCCCACAATTGTGGCTATCCTCTTGAATTGGGGTGTTCTGAATGACGCATATTTTCCACTCTCTTCTTCCAAGCTCTAACTCTACGGATGAAAGAATTTCCCGAATCGCATTCTCGACTGACGGGAGACGCTCCTGAGATATAGGAATGCTGTCGAATACTTGAATCTCGTCCGTCCTTACATTCAGTTTGACAAGAAAATAGTGCATTCCACGACACACCGTCAGAAGAAGGAATTCGAGATCTGGGCTTATGGCAATGTTCATCATTTGTTGATTAATTTGGTATACGACAGCACCGGATTCATCAACCTCGTTAATTGCTGGATGATCTTGGATTAGTGATGGAACCATAAACGTGACTGGCAGGTACTTGACGTTAGAATAATCTAGCTGCTTCAAACGCAAAGCGAAGTATCCGTCAATGACGTTTTCGGCAATGTCAACACCACCAGTCCGAATAGCATCCAAATCAGACATTCTCACGGTTACACCCGTTCCAGGAGTCATCAAAGGGTCTTCTTCTCTTTTCATAGATTTCGCCTGGGCTGTTTTACTTGTTTCGTCGCAAAGAGACTCTTGTTGTGATTTTGTACTTGGCAAATCATTTTTCTTGGGTTTCATATCAGGAGCCATATTGAACAGGGAATTAGATGAAGTCTTCACCGAACGGTTATATATCTTCTCAGGGAGCACGGATTTCTATAACGATCTTCGCCTTGGTTGGACAGATAGGTTTTCCAGGGTGTTGAGATTTTTTGGGGGGACCTCGTTAAAGGGCTTGCATTGGTAGCAACGCGATTAATACTTTCTGATTCTGGTCTTAAGGTGGTGCGGTAGTCGGTACGTGTATAGGTTGGAGTTAGTTTGGTTCACAAAGATCTGAAAAACAAGGCAGATTTCAAATAACTCATCAAAACCACGAAATACTATTTGAAAAAAAAATAAGCGATTTGTAAAGCTTAAAGCCTGCTTGCCAAAGCAGGAAAGCTTCCTAAAATTACAAGCTTACAAAGCGTGGACTAATTTCTGCCAAATTTAGCAAGTTTACAAAGCCATGAGAGATATTTGTTAAATTTAGCAAATTTACAAAGCCTTGAGAGATATTTGTTAAATTTAGCAAGTTTACACAGATATGAGAAACATTTGTTATATTTTGCAAGTTTACAAAGCTATGCGAAATATTTGTTAAATTTAGCAAGTTTACACAAATATGAGAGATATTTGTTAAATTTAGCAAGTTTACAAAGCCATGAGAGATATTTGTTAAATTTAGCAAATTTACAAAGCCATGAGAGATATTTGTTAAATTTAGCAAGTTTACACAGATATGAGAAACATTTGTTATATCTTGCAAGTTTACAAAGCTATGCGAAATATTTGTTAAATTTAGCAAATTTACAAAGCCATGAGGAATATTTGTTAAATTTAGCAAGTTTACAAAGCCATGAGGAATATTTGTTAAATTTAGCAAGTTTACAAAGCTATGAGAAATTCTTGTTAAATTTAGCAAGTTTGCAGAGGTATCTCAGAAGTTTGTTAAATTTACAAAGTTTGTAACGTAGAGTTTAGTGTATTTTGCGTGGTTTGGAAAGCGGGGATTAGTTTCGCTAATTTTGCAAAGTTCGCAGCTGTGGTTAGTTTCCGAGAATTTTGCAACGATTACAAAGTTAGGCGTGGTATGGGGTAATTTTGCGTATTTGGGATGCAAACAGTAGTTTCTCTCGGATTTTGCAAGAATACGAAGCCGTGAAATACTGCTAATGATTTTGCTACTTTACGTTGATGGAATAAAGTTCATATTGATGCAAAGAAGTGTTAATTTTGTAAAGTTTGCAAAGCATGAAAGACTGTGTTTCAATTCAGAATGTTTAAAAAATCTAAAAATAATTTTTGATAATTTAAAAAGTTTCCAAACTCATGATTGAATTGGCCATATTTTCCACAACCCGCAAAGAGGGTATTGATTTAATTAATTTTACAAAGTTAATGTGAGTATACAATTACATATTTGTGTCGGCTGAATTGTACATATGCACTAAACGTATGTATGAAACAAAATTTTCCAAAACTACAAAGCCATTTAGAGTGTATGGAGCAAATTCTAATAAGATACCAAGTTTACAAAAACACACCTTTTACAATATAATTTTTCCACACAATGCCAGTCTTCTTTACGAGTCCACGAGAAATTAACTGAAATTCAGACAAAGTTTTAGAATTTTGATTTTAACAAGGTGCAAATGATTATTGTAATGAAATGTGTGCATCTAAGTTCAAGTTTTCAAGATTTGTGAGCCTATTTGTTCGAGAAATGCATATGCAACCTAAAACGCCGAGCAGTGGACCCTAACTTCTCCTAATTCATCCCCCAGTCGGGTAATTTTATAACGGAGGGCTGGACGCGGCCCGTGCTAATGATCCCATGAATTGGAGTCACCCAAACAGGTCAACCGGTCCCAGTATGTCGGAAACCGTTAGCGCACGGACGTACCCACCTGAAAAGTCCCAGTGCAATGGCGACCAGGTGTGGGACGATCGCCGGTCTCTCATGAAATCTGGGCAAGGAGACCATTGTATGTAAGCCACCCTGGCCCCCTTGGGACGGTGGGCCAATTTTGCATGCACGGTGGGGCATGACGGGATTAGAACCGGCCACACCCCGGGGTACCAGCTCATAACTGATCATACCCCCTTGAGACACCGCTCGCAACTTTCGAACTTGAGACACCGCTCACGATTTCGACATTGAGACACCGCTCAAAAATGATATGCAAATTATTGCAAACCACCCAATCTACTTACTTCACAATCAGCAGAGAAGTCAAATAACTCGGAGGTCACACTTCACGTACTGTTGATCGAGGAAAAATCTCGCTGTGGCTTGAGTCAATACAGACAAATCCATTAACCAGCATGTGTGTGTTTTTTATCTGTCCCCAAAAATGATAACTAGTTCATCCTAACTACTCACAAAAAGCTTAAACTAATCTTTTACAAGTAAAGTTAACAATTGTGCATAAAAACTTTCCATACCATTAAAAACTATTGCAAAATTAGTAATTTTTACAATTTGGAACTGCTTTTACATTGTATTTCTGAGTGCAATTTTAGGATATATGCAACAAAAAGAAGCCTGCATAACACAAGCATGGTTTGCAGAGTGGTGTGTGCGGTCGTCTACCATGCAATGTTGTAGGGTTCGATTCCCAATGGTTTCTTTTTTGCTCCTCGCATTTATAACTTTTACTTTTTTCGGCAAATTATCCAGATTAAAACAGTGTAATTATGCTGTTTTAAATGAATCCCAGCTTAATTATCATGCTTGGTAATTAAAACGTAAAAATCAACCGTTTTTATTACTTTGTACGGATTTACCAAGTTAATTCTGGTTTGCAAAAAATGTCGAACTGGTGAAGGAATACATACTGTAACATCGGCAAAACTTGATAACATATCAACCATGCCGTCCGAATTACATAAAACCTCATAAAAATCGATACTTTGTACACTTTTCACAAACACATTTACACATCTCATCAAAAACAATTCTACCCTTGACGAATTGTAAAATTCGATAAACGCACTTCCAACCGTAGTAAACTTGTAATTATGACATAAATTTCGGATTGTTTAGCCAAACATCAGACGTAATCATAATAATAAAATGTCAGGCGTAACAATTCTTAATAATTTTCCAAAATAAGACAAAAAATATGTCCAATCATTCTGAATTGTTACAACTAAACATAAACCCCGTCTAACTTCGTGACTTTGAAGAATTGACTAAAGGGTAATGTTGGTTTCATTTATTTTTGAAGAATAATATTTTGCAAGATTACGAAATAATCTGTGAGCAGTTAACAACATTAATATGCAGTAAAAGCGTACTTACCTCAAGCAAGTACCGGTGGCGCAATTACGCTCTGGTCTATCTTTAACCATGTAGCCCCAGGTTCGACTCCTGTTGGGGTCTGTCATTTTGAATTGACAACAACATTTTATTTTTGGATTTGTTTGGAGTAATAAACGCCTATCTACTTATTTTTTGTCACACGCCTTTTCAGCTATAATCAATTAGTACATTTTCAGGCGATCTCATCAAATTATATTTAGAATTATTGGAACGATATAGTCGTATGTACTAAATTCTGCCGACTTAAATTTATACATCCAATTATGCAAGCATTATTATTCAGCATATTATATTCAGCATATTATAACTTTTCATATAAATCCAAATCCACTTTCCCACCTTCACAAAAATAAATCGGTATTCATGCATGTACATACATACATATGTGCATACATATATTGAGTTTTGGCAGGGCATTTTCGGTTTATCTCATCGGTGCATGACTAGCCAATATATAAGATTGTTAGAAGATCCTACTGTCTACTAAATGGAGCCTCGACGGAAAAACTAGATGCCGTTCTGAAGAAATTAAATCCGGAAAATCGGGATTTTGCTATATATGTATATGTACATATGTTGAGTTTTGCCCGGGTATTTTCAGGTTATCTTACCGGTGCATGATAAGCCACTACATGAGTTGGTTAGAACACTTTACTGGCTACTTAATGCGGTCGGTCCAAAGGAAAAGTTAGATGCCGTTTTCGAGAAATTAAATCCGAAAAATCGGTATTTTGGTATATGCATTTGTACATATGTTGAGTTTTGGCAGGGCATTTTCGGTTTATCTTATCGGTGCATGATAAGCCACTACGTGCGTTTGTTAGAACAATGTCCTGGCTACTTAAATAAGTCGGTCGGAAGGAAAAGAAAGATGCCGTTTTCGAGACATTAAATCCGAAAAATAGGTATTTTGGTCTATGCATTTGTACATATGTTGAGTTTTGCCCGGGTATTTTCGGGTTATCTTATCGGTGCATGATAAGCCACTACGTGCGTTTGTTAGAACAATGTCCTGGCTACTTAATTAAGTCGGTCGGAAGGAAAAGAAAGATGCCGTTTTCGAGAAATTAAATCCGAAAAATCGGGATTTTGCTGTATATGTATATGTACATATGTTGAGTTTTGCCCGGGTATTTTCAGGTTATCTTATCGGTGCATGATAAGCCACTACGTGCGTTTGTTAGAACAATGTCCTGGCTACTTAATTAAGTCGGTCGGAAGGAAAAGTTAGATGCCGTTTTCGAGAAATTAAATCCGAAAAATCGGTATTTTGGTATATGCATTTGTACATATGTTGAGTTTTGCCCGGGTATTTTCAGGTTATCTTATCGGTGCATGATAAGCCACTACGTGCGTTTGTTAGAAGACTTTACTGGCTACTTAATTAAGTCGGTCGGAAGGAAAAGAAAGATGCCGTTTTCGAGACATTAAATCCGAAAAATCGGTATTTTGGTATATGCATTTGTACATATGTTGAGTTTTGCCCGGGTATTTTCGGGTTATCTTATCGGTGCATGATAAGCCACTACATGAGTTGGGTAGAACACTTTACTGGCTACTTAATGCGGTCGGTCCGAAGGAAAAGTTAGATGCCGTTTTCGAGAAATTAAATCCGAAAAATCGGGATTTTGCTGTATATGTATATGTACATATGTTGAGTTTTGCCCGGGTATTTTCAGGTTATCTTATCGGTGCATGATAAGCCACTACATGAGTTGGTTAGAACACTTTACTGGCTACTTAATGCAGTCGGTCCGAAGGAAAAGTTAGATGCCGTTTTCGAGAAATTAAATCCGAAAAATCGGTATTTTGGTATATGCATTTGTACATATGTTGAGTTTTGGCCGGGTATTTTCGGGTTATCTTATCGGTGCATGATAAGCCACTACGTGCGTTTGTTAGAACAATGTCCTGGCTACTAAATGGAGTCGGTCCGAACGAAAAGTTAGATGCCGTTTTCGAGAACTGAAATCCCGAATGTTTGGGTATTCTTGTATGTGTACATATAGTGCTGAATGTTACCCGATTATTTAGCCGTTATTAAAAATTCTGTATGCAATTTGTTTAGTCTGTGATGGGCTGGATGAAGTATGGTTATAAATGCGCATATTTTCAAACAATTTAATTGCAAAGCCTTTATTCGATATTCAGAAATTTGATGCAAGATTATACAAATTTTTATGGTTCAGGTGTACTATTAAAATTCTGTTATAGCACCGAGGTGAAAATGAGCATGGGAATAATTGAGTATTTTTATATGCTAACGAGGGTTAGTTTCATTCTGGCTTGGCCAGAACGAAATCCGTCTGGAAATACGCCGAAAGTATCGTTGAACTGGCCATCACACTTGACTGGGTCGATAATAGATACACGAGTACGAATCTCAACTTGCCCCTAAAATGACAGGAAGTTTGAATTTGAACAATTGTGAAGCATGGGGTGCAAATCTCACGTTGCCCCACACAGGCGGGATTTATGGGCGGGAGCGGCAAAATTGTCGGATAAAATTCGGCCTAACCGGCTATCTTCGGCTAACATAATAAAAAAAGGAGAGGCCAACTTCACACTAATCTGAAAATGGGGGAAAGATTGTTGAAACGAGGAAGGTCTTGGCAAGTAGAGTTGTGTTGAACGTTTGAACTTTTACAAGGGCTCATAAAACATTTATACAATGTGGCTTTTAGGACTGAAAGGTAAACAAATAAGGACATACGTTTATATCCAAAAAGTTTACCACGATTTCTGGAAACTTTTTTTTGACATCTACGTCCATACGTAACAAAAACGTTTCCTGAATTTTTACAAATTGAGGTCAACTTTATAGTCTTAATCCTTTAACATAATAATCCTTTAGTACTAAAGTGTTGCAGGATGATCGTTCCAACATAAAATGCAAAATATGTACCCCTAAATCTGTTACTGTGTTGTGCAAGTGACCATGAAAAAGTTCAATAGTTCAAAACAAAATCCCACCTTTCCAAGAACCTTCCTTCCCTTATAATCAGGCGAACAGATGGGTATGCAAATATGTATGTATGCAGGCCTTAAAAGGGTTCAGGTTCAACGATACGAGTATAAATGTCCTGCAAAATTGTGGTCCGGGTGCGGGAGGAGGAAAATTGTCGAAAAATCTTGTCATCTTGGAGGATTTCTCCTATGCCAACCAAATGTTAAATTTTAACGTTTTCTTGCCAAAAATGAGCATATTTCCCAATATAACGCAATGTTAAATTTTGGATTTTTCAGTTTGTTTTAGTTTTGCTAAAACTGCGGCATTCCTCCTCCCGCACCATGACCACAGCATACTTATAACGTGCCCGAAGTAATGCAATTTCTTGTAGCTAATCACACGACTTAAAGGGTTAAAAGGGTTCATGTTCAACGATTCGAGTACAAATGTAAGTCGTCCCACTCTGTCGTGACGGACCATTCCAGTTTTTCCCTTTGACGAAGCAACACATCTCGTGGAAACTCTCTGAAAACTTTTCTCCTCACCTTCAACATGAAATTGACGTGGTTTTTCTTCGCGTTGTTGGCCTTATTTGGGATGATCCGGGCTGGTGAGTAAATCTTGTGCTTTAAAAAAATATATTTATTTTGGCGTTAACCTCTTAACGTCAAAGTACACACATTAGTATTTTATTTTCTGTTGAAAAAATAACTACACAAATAGGTGTACTGCAAAAATTACCCTGACACCAAAATTTCTGAAAAATGAGATTATTTCTTTGGTACTTTTTGAAAAACGTGATGATTAAAAGTGGATTTTTTCTTCACGAATTTTGGAATTTTTCCCATACTGACAAATGTTAAAAAGTTGATTTTTCGTATTTTTACTCAAAAGAATTTGAAAGTGGTTGAAATAAAAACTGGTTGCTATCAGGCGTAATTATGAAATCAACATCGTTCCGAAGGGAAGTTTTATTTAAAACTCGGTAGTATGAAAGTGGTTAATAAATGTAATTTATTTTGCCACAGGGGGAAAGGGGGCGGGTGAGCTGTGTTCCGTTGATTGGAATCCCTTCTCTGGAGGAGAGTGTGGCGATCGGCTGCTTTGTGCCCCCTGCTTTGTTGACGCCTGCGGGGATAAAAAAGGACAAAATATTTGCCAGTAATACATAAAATTAAGACAAGTTTTACTGTATTCGAAAACTTTGATGCAACTACAATTTCCGATTTTTAATAAAATTCCAGTTCATTAATTAAATATATTTGCCATTCGTATATTTGTCATTCATACAAATGCATGCAAAAGAATCATCCAATTCCAAAAATTAACTAAACTAGATACATACATACTTGCAAAGCCAACTTTTCATTCCATTTTATTTCATTTGTTAAATAGGTTTGTTAATAATTTTAAAACTTGATCTAATTATTGGGCATACCTGTAAATATTTGACACCAGTCTAGCCCTTGCATTATTATATATGATTTCATGCAGAATTTAATACTAGTTTAACGTTAAGGTTTAATTTAATAAAACCCAGCAGAGTAAAAGGTACATATTTATTTTATTCTTACACTCTAAGAAATTTTATCACCGGATTGTCACCGGGCGGTGACTGTATGTGACTCTACCGGAATGGTGGTGGTCTACCACCGGGCGGTGATAGAAAGTTCCACCACCATCGTGGTGATGGACGACTACCGGACGGTTGTAGAATAATCAACATTTTCCATCACCGTTCGGTGATAGACCACCACCATTTTTAGCTCGCCATCTCACTGTCTGGTGATGGATAAGCAAAAACAATTCTCATATTTCACACAAAAATATTACATTTTTATCACAATTTGTTGTTTTATTCAATAATAAATAATTTACAACGTTACATACATAATTATGTATATGTGATGTCGAGTAATTTCGAGATTAACTTTGAGATTCGTACAAATCTCGTTCATTTTTTACTTTACCCTTTTAATTGGAACTTTGCCCCGAAATTGGATTAACTGAAGCTGTTGTGCTATCAACAATTGTTTTTCGGTCAGTTCTGGGCTAACATCGTTTGAAGTACGAACGGCCTGATAGATAAAATATATTAATTAATTATGTACAGGTGCAAAAAAATACGCGACTGAATTTTATTCAAAGATTACCTGCTTTAAAAACCCACCTTCTGCGCGGAAATGATCCATTCGTGTCGCTCTGAGAACAAATTATTCCCATCTACAATTATAATACAATTAAATATATAATTCAAATCATCATAGAAGTAATCAACTCATAATGAATGGAATCTAATGAAAATAATAGTATGTACTTGCCATAATTTACGGGGATGACGGCATGCACTAAAAGGGCTGGAAAATTCGTCAATTTCTTTTCCTTCATCGTCCTTCAGGCAAGTCCAACCTAAATTTCTCTCGAACAAGAAAAGAAACAAAATTTAGGTGGCTAGAATTGGATAAAATTTTAACTTTTTAATTTTGTTACCTGTAGCAATAATTCACAACTGCTGGGGCGGAGTAGTTACTTCTCCTCTTCAAAAATTGAAATTTACGAAGTAATTCTGGCACTTGCAGGTCGGCTGCTTTATTTGTATCTTTGTGCGTGGAGTAGGACAAACTCGCTACTCTGAGAGTCACGTGAAGAGACGCTATCACCACGGAACGGTGGTAGTGTCTATCACCAGCAGTGGTGATAGATTTTGGTGACAGATTTATCACTGTGGTGGTGATACTCGCTATCTCCGTTCGCGCGGTGATAGCCACTAACACCCAGTTTCTTAGAGTGTAGGTGAGGCAAAATAAGTAACCAAGCAACCCCGAAAAAGGGGTCAAAGGTTAAGGCGAAGCCTAAGTATGCATTCCTGCATACCCTTCAAAAATGTCTACAAACGTACAGCCCAAACGGCTCATCTTAGAGCTTAGGTGTAAAAGGCAATCGTGCAGACAATTGTGAGAAGTGGTTTTTCTTCTTTCTTGGCAAGAAAGTTTAATATTTGGGTTTCAAATTTTGATTTTAAACTTTCAAATCGATATTTGAGGCACTTCCAACAAACGAATACCAAAATTAAACCTGCTCAGATTGTACCTTATTTACTTCTGCATGTTTTGGTGAAAATTTTACAAAAATCGGTCGAAAACTCGCAAAGTTTGCCCTATAGCATAAATCAACTCCCCTGGTTACACCTCCTGAGTTTCGGTTCCATAAAGTCATACAAGTAGACAAACAACTTTGGAAATATTGCATATTAAATTATCACAAAACAGCATCTTTCATGTTATTAAAACTGATCCTGCCAACAATTTATTAAAAATACATGAAAAATACTGATTTTATTCGAGGGGAGGGAGGAAAAATTTAGACGTTTTGATTCTTCAAATTCAAAACTAAGCGTTGCACTGTCCATTGTACTTCGATATTAGACCACTCGGCATGGGCAAATTTGAATTGTCAACTTCTCAGGGAATATTGAACGCATAAATCTGAGCTTTTTATGAAACATTTCCTAAATCATATTCTTACGTGAATGACATTTTTTCACAAGCTCATCGGATGCGAAAATTGTAAAAAACAAGGTTGCATGTTTGAGGAAAAATATATTTTGAACCGATTTTCTATTTCTTCACAACAAAATCAGACAGTACTGATTGTGAGTGTAAAACTGTATGCAACACTTAAAATCCTAAAATAAACTAATTTCTAAAAAAAAGCCTACTTAGGTGAGGCGCTATTAAAAACGTTAAACAAGGTCCGACCTCCTTATATTGAATTGCTGGAGATTTTACATTACCGCAGAGCCAAAAATTTTGCACAAATCGCATCAATGCTAGCATATGTAAAAGCCATGCTATGCATCATGTATACTGCTTATCATAGCTCCAATTCAATTTTTCCAGTTATGGAAAACCTCAATCTCAAACTATAATGCTACCCAGTTTTAGGGTTTAATTGTGGGCTTAGTAACTTTGTTTCTGTTACAAATTGAACTTTGTAACTTTGTTTCTGTTGTTAATCTGCAGTTCACAGCAATATGTTCAACGCGTTTCATTAATTCAGAGCTAAATAATTTTTAATTTAAATTTAAACCAATTAACTATTAAATTATGCATTAATTTTCAATGAGTACTGCCTTAACCTTACTTCATACCTGCATTAAGTACGCAACAATGGAAAGAGCCGTTGGAGTGCTGGCGGTATGCCGGATAAGCCCATGTTGTGGCAACGTGGGTGCTTATTGATGGGCTAAAAATATTTGGCTCTGCGGTAATGCAAAATCTCCAGCAATTCAATATAAGGAGGTCGGACCTTGTTTAACGTTTTTAGTAGCGCCTCACCTAAGTAGGCTTTTTTAGAAATTAGTTAATTTAACTCACTTTTACTTATACATGTAAATCTTATGCGTGACGAACTATTATTTAAAATATAATGAGGGTATTCGTTATTTCTTCGTATCCTTGGTATCGTAAAATAGTTTAAGAATATAATACACTCTAAACAAAATTTTAATGAATCATTACTGCGCGGAGTGCATATATGACTCTACCGCGATAGTAATGATTTGGTATTAAAACAATACTACGTATATGGTCAAAAAAGTAACACAACTTAGTTTTATACAACTCAATTATTACCAGAAAGTGTTATTAGCTCACCCTGCGTAGCAGAGGAGCTATTGAATTCCTCTTATCCGTCCGTCTGTCTGTCCGTCTGTCTGTCTGTCTGTTAACGAGTTTTTTGCATCAATTCATGCTAATTAGAGCCAGTTATTGGCATTCCTGACCGACTTATTAGCACCACTGATATTGAATAATCGGAGACTCAAAATGGTGCGAAACAATTGAGAAAATAGATGCTAAACGCACCAAAAGCGCAGAAGAACCGTCAGAAACACCTATGATTTTGACGTCAAATTTTTTAAGGTTTGAAGTCAAAATCAGGGTTTCTGGTTTCTGGTGTATTTTGCACCATTGGTGCAAAATTATATCCCAATTACATTTATCTTTGTTCCGCATATTCTGCACCATTAATGCAAAATTTTGCCAAAATTGCGTATTCATTTTCTCTGCATATTCTGTATCATTGGTATAAAATTAAACCAAAATGGTTGTTACAGGGTGAGCTACTTCTACCGTTACAACGGTTTATTTTATTACTAAATCTATACCAACATGGTGTAAATTTTTAATTCCGTCACGGTAGAGTCATATATCTATTCCGCTGGTTTTTTTTATTACCAAGTTTGCGAAGAGTGTACAAGGGTTCAGGTTTCGAAAAAATCGTGAGAGTAGTAATTTGGTTTTCGACGGCATACCCTAGCGATGGCTTGCAAAATCTTATAAGTTATGTTACGAAACGAAGAAATACAATAATGAATACCCTCAAATTTAATTAGGCACTTAAAGAGGCGTTGGTAACAGCGTAAAATCGGTAAATTACAAAGTTCACAAACTTTTACAAATATGCCCAAGGAAAATCAGCCCACAAAATTTTTTTAATAGGCAAAATGGCCCAAGTTCCCGATTGCTATTGACAACGAATGAAAATCAAATGAAAGTTGGAAAATAATGCCGTTTTCAAAATCCCCGGCCAAATAACCTTTCAGACTTTTACTGGATATTAACAGTAGTTATGTACCAATGACTACCTGAATTTCCTCAATATTTCAAACCTCCATGCAAATAAATTCGCAGTAATATTCAATTTTCCATTATTATTAGTACCCATATGTACCATCTAATCTTGTCTTTTCTGCTTCGGTCGATTTTCATGTATGATAGCCGGTGGGAGAGCCTATCTTCATAAGTGGCAAATTTCAGCTTAATTTGTAGAGGAAGGCATTTCTGCCTTGCTGCGATAGCCAAACGAGGCCAATTGCAGACTCCCCATTATACAGATATTACCGTGGCTTTAATTTCTCTGGTTGATTCCTTGGTAGCTATGATAATTTGGGAGCGATAACCAAATTAGCTACCAAGGGCAAGAAACCATTTGAGAGCCACCGATTATGTGCAGGGTGGTGAGCAATCCAACTGGAAAGCCGCAATCCACATAGCCTGTTGGTTCCTGCATATACCCGAGACCCACCACGGTATATTATACCTTGATGTAGCCTATTTGGAGGCAATGCTACCATAGAAGGGTAGCATGCCATTCAAATCCGGATAAGGCTAGCAGCAAGCGTACGCGGTGTGATACGCATACCGCTAGGCCTTGCCGATTAGGCTATATGGGAGACAGTGGCAGAGATCATAGGCGCTTCGCCCATCAAGGAGACGATAGTCAGATGAGGCATGCCTAGCCCGTGGACAGCGAGTGAAGGTTAGGGGCAACCCGGACAGACAGGAAGCCCTCTAACCCACCAAAGGACCATGGGAACCCCGTAGGCCCATCCCACCTGCCCCCACTCGGCACAGCACCCACACCCTCCCACGACCCCTGTCAGGGCTAACCCCCCGATGTACCACGCTGTCTCCCTTGGAGTCCGCCTCATAGAACCTCCGATCCACACCAACGGGCAGAGCAGCCCAGAGAGATGTGTCTCGGAGGAGAGCTACTGGCAGACGCTTCAGCTTAATAAGTGGTGCGTTAAATTTAACCCGGTAATAAATCTTTGTGTTTGAAGACTCCAATCAAAATACAGTTGTTGACATATGCAAGTTCACCAGACGACCTACATATTTACATATCCTTGATATTTCGAGACCGATTTTTTTTAAATGTTTCATTAAGAAGTGACCATCAAGCAAGTTAGTGGTAAATGTTATGACTTTATCGTTGAAAGTGGCTCAATTTTTCGCAATTACAAATACATACATACCGTAAATACTCTATTTATAGCCCTATTCTATTTATAGCCGGTATCAATTTATAGCCGGGTCTGGAGCCCAGGATTTTAAGATTTTAGCCAGGTCTCTAATTATAACCGGTCTCTAATTATGGCCGGGTGTGGGAGGGTCAGTTTTGGATTTTAGCCCCGGCTATAAATAGAGTATTTACGGTACCTACATTGTACATGTACACTGCACTGTATACAGGGTTTCTGGACAGCTTATGCTTCGCAATACATGATAAAGCCACTTTTGAAATTAGCCTGGTGGTGATTTTTTTCTTATAGAAAATCGAAACATAAGATATTTTTGTTCTTTCATCATTTCGGAAAAGTGACCATGCGACTTGTTAAAAAACATTGAAATTTTGCTATTAAACATGCATGTATACGTAAAATAGCAATATGGTCACGCGGTCACTTTTTTGAAAACTGTGAAAGAACAAAAATTATTTTTGTTCTTTCTTATATTTCGATTTTCTATAAGAAACAAATAACAACGAGACTAATTTCGAAAGTGGCTTTAGCATGTATTGCGAGGCATAAGCTGTCCAGAGACACGGGGAAACCCTGACTCTACATGTAGTGGTTTTCACCTGCCTAAATTGAAAAGGTCACCCTCGCAGCACGGGAGCTACTGAATGCCTCTTGTCTGTCCAGAGATGCTTTTGACGAGGGACTAGGGAAATCTGAGGAAGATAAATGGCCACAACTTTTATTTTTTATTTATTTTAAGGGTCATAATAGGCTTAATAATTACTAAGTAATAAGTAGAAACTATCAAGGTTAGGCGAGTCTGAACAACAGGAGAGCGATGATGCACTCAAGAAATTTTATCACCGGATTATCACCGCGCGGTGACTATACATGACTACCGGAATGGTAATAATGTACCAACGGGCGGTGATAGAAATGACTATCACCGTCGTGGTGATAGACGTCTACCGGCCGGTTGTAGACTCATCCACATTTTATATCACCGCTCGGTGACATACCACCGTGTTTAGCTCGCCTTGTCACTGTCTGGTGATGGATAAGTGCAAATAATTTCACATTTCATAAAAATCTTACATTTTTCTATCACAGTTAGTTTTTACTCAGAAATAATATAACGGATCATTTAATATTATATCTATATATATATATACAACCTTGCATAATTACATTTTTTAGCTTACTCTTTCAATGGGACCAACTTTCTCCATACTTTTTTTTTATTAAAACCGAAGCTGCTGTACTGTCAAGTCTTTTATTACTTCTGGGCTGACATCGATTAAAATATGGATGACCTGATAGAAAAAATATATCAATTTACTATGTACAGCTGCAAAAATACGCTACTAAATTTTATGCAAGTATTTTGTGCTTATAAAAATACCTCTTGTACTGCGATGACCCATTTTGAGTACTCTAATATGAAATTATTACTAATGATTTACCTACATAGTATAAGAAAAATGTAATACATTAAGCATATTATCATAGACATAATAAACTGATAATTAATGGAATCCAATGAAAATCATAAGTTTTACCTTGATTAACAGGGATGATGACTGGAATTAAATATTTCTTCATCCTTCGGGCGAATATTGTAGTCGACTTTCAACCTTTATTTCTCTCGAAATAGAAAGAAAACAAAATTTAGGTTGCTAAAATAGGTTAAAATTTCAATTTGCTTGACTTTTCTTACCTTAAAAAACTTAAAATACGAAGTAATTCTGGCACTTCTACAAATTCACTGCTGGCCGGGTGATTTACTTGTGACCGATGCATGGAGTAGGACAAACTCGCCACTCTGAGAGTCACGTGCAGAGACGCTACCACCATGGAACGGTGGTAGTCTCTATCACCAGCAGTGGTGATAGATTTTGGTGACAGATTTATCACCGTGACGGTGGTACATGCTATCTCCGCTCGCGCGGTGATCGTCGCTATGGGGACGTTCGTAAACTTCATAACGCGAACTTAGCCCACCCGTCATAACTATTAACATGTGAGGGGAGGCTACGTTCGCGTTATGAAGTTTACGAACGTCCCCTATCACCCAGTTTCTTAGAGTGTGGTTATGAGGAGGAGGATGCTGGGGCTGGATTTTTGTGTAATCCCAATCGTGGCGGAGATTGTGACGGTCAGTAGGAGGGCGAGGAGCGTTATTAAAAATGATATTTTTACCAACCTTAGAACAATCATTTAAGAACCCATTATTACCAACACTTTCTAAATTCCAACTAATATTTGTACCTTCATGGGCCCAAAGCGGGTTTTCTAAGGATTGAATGAATCTTATCTTATTTAATTAGACTAGCCCAGAAGCCCGTCTTAAAGACGGGCCGATTTTAAAATTGCCAACCACCATCTGAAAATTATGAAATTATTGCAGTATATAATAGCTCAGTATATCTTTCCTAACTTTGCTCTATAATCATATATTACCAACGAATTTTTTTTAACGTTGCTAAGGAATTTTTTTAACGTTGCTAACGAATTTTTTTAACGTTTCTAAGGAATTTTTCTAACGTTGCTAAGGAATTTTTTTAACGTTGCTAAGGAATTTTTTTAACGTTGCTAAGGAATATTTTTAACGTTGCTAACTATAACCACAATCATAACCATAACCATAATCATAATCATAATCATAACCATAATCATAACCATAACCATAGTCATAACCATAATCATAACCATAATTATAACCATAACCATAACCATAATCATACTCATAATCATAACCATAATCATAATCATAACCATAATCATAACCATAATCATGATCATAACCATAACCATAAAAATAATCATAATCATAATCATAACCATAACCATAATCATAATCATAATGTTGCTAAGGAATTTTTTTAACGTTTCTAAGGAATTTATCTAACATTGCTAAGGAATTCTTATGACGTTGCTAAGGAATTTTTTTAACGTTTCTAAGGAATTTTTTTAACGTTTCTAAGGAAGTTTTTTAACGTTGCTAAGGAATTTTTTTAACGTTTCTAACGAATTTTTTAACGTTTCTAAGGAATTTTTTTAACGTTTCTAAGGAATTTTTTTAACGTTGCTAAGGAATTTTTTTAACGTTTCTAACGAATTTTTTTAACGTTGCTAACCATAACCACAATCATAACCATAACCATAACCATAATCATAACCATAACCATAGTCATAACCATAATCATAACCATAATTATAACCATAACCATAACCATAATCATACTCATAATCATAACCATAATCATAATCATAACCATAATCATAACCATAATCATGATCATAACCATAACCATAACCATAATCATAATCATAGTCATAACCATAATCATAATCATAATGTTGCTAAGGAATTTTTTTAACGTTTCTAAGGAATTTATCTAACATTGCTAAGGAATTCTTATGACGTTGCTAAGGAATTTTTTTAACGTTTCTAAGGAATTTTTTTAACGTTTCTAAGGAAGTTTTTTAACGTTGCTAAGGAATTTTTTTAACGTTTCTAACGAATTTTTTAACGTTTCTAAGGAATTTTTTTAACGTTTCTAACGAATTTTTTTAACGTTGCTAACCATAACCACAATCATAACCATAACCATAACCATAATCATAACCATAACCATAGTCATAACCATAATCATAACCATAATCATAATCATAACCATAACCATAACCAAAATCATAATCATAATCATAACCACAACCAGAATCATAATCATAGTGTTGCTAAGCAATTTTTTGAACGTTTCTAAAGAATTTTTCCAACGTTGCTAAGGAATTTTTTTTAACGTTGCTAAGGAATTTTTTAACGTTTCTAACGAATTTTTTTAACGTTGCTACCCATAACCAGAATCATAGCCATAATCGTAATCATAACCATAATCATAATCATAATCATAATCATAACCATAACCATAATCATAACCATAATCATAACCATAATCATAACCATAACCATAATCATAACCATAATCGTAATCATAACCATAACCATAATCATAACCATAATCATAATCATAATCATAATCATAATTATAACCATAACCATAATCATACTCATACTCATAACCATAATCATAATCATAACCATAATCATAATCATAATCATACTCATAATTATAACCATAACCATAACCATAATCATACTCATAATCATAACCATAATCATAACCAAAATCATAATCATAATCATAATCATAACCATAATCATAATCATAATGTTGCTACGGAATTTTTTGAACGTTTCTAAGGAATTTTTCGAACGTTGCTAAGGAATTTTTTTAACGTTGCTAAGGAATTGTTTTAACGTTTCTAACCATAACCACAATCATAACCATAACCATAATCATAATCATAACCATAATCATAACCATAATCATAATCATAATCATACTCATAATTATAACCATAACCATAATCATACTCATACTCATAACCATAATCATAATCATAACCATAATCATAATCATAATCATAATCATAACCATAACCATAATCATAACCATAATCATAACCATAATCATAACCATAACCATAATCATAACCATAATCGTAATCATAACCATAACCATAATCATAATCATAATCATAAACATAATTATAACCATAACCATAATCATACTCATACTCATAACCATAATCATAATCATAACCATAATCATAATCATAATCATACTCATAATTATAACCATAACCATAATCATAACCATAATCATAACCATAATCATGATCATAACCATAACTATAACCATAATCGTAATCATAATCATAACCATAACCATAATCATAATCATAATGTTGCTAAGGAATTTTTTTAACGTTTCTAAGGAATTTTTCTAACGTTGCTAAGGAATTTTTTTAACGTTTCTAACGAATTTTTTTAACGTTGCTAACCATAACCACAATCATAACCATAACCATAATCATAATCATAACCATAATCATGACCATAATCATAATCATAATCATAATCATAACCATAATCATAATCATAACCATAACCATAGTCATAATTATAATCATAACCATAATCATATTCATAATCATAATCATAACCATAAGCATAATCATAATCATAATCATAACCATAACCATAATCATAACCATAATCATAACCATAATCATAACCATAACCATAATCATAACCATAATCGTAATCATAACCATAACCATAATCATAACCATAATCATAATCATAATCATAATTATAACCATAACCATAATCATACTCATACTCATAACCATAATCATAATCATAACCATAATCATAATCATAATCATACTCATAATTATAACCATAACCATAACCAAACCATAATCATACTCATAATCATAACCATAATCATAATCATAACCATAATCATAACCATAATCGTGATCATAACCATAACCATAACCATAACCATAATCATAATCATAATGTTGCTAAGGAATTTTTTTAACGTTTCTAAGGAATTTTTCTAACGTTGCTAAGGAATTTTTTTAACGTTTCTAACCATAACCACAATCATAACCATAACCATAATCATAATTATAACCATAATCATAACCATAATCATAACCATAATCATAATCATAATCATAATCATAACCATAACCATAATCATAACCATAACCATAGTCATAATCATAATCATAACCATAATCATGATCATAACCATAACCATAACCATAATCATAATCATAATCATAATCATAACCATAATCATAATCTTAATGTTGCTAAGGAATTTTTTTAACGTTTCTAAGGAATTTTTCTAACGTTGCTAAGGAATTTTTATAACGTTGCTAAGGAATTTTTATAACGTTGCTAAGGAATTTTTTTAACGTTTCTAAGGAATTGTTTTAACGTTGCTAAGGAATTTTTTTAACGTTTCTAAGGAATTTTTGTAACGTTGCTAAGGAATTTTTTTAACGTTTCTAACGAATTTTTTTAACGTTGCTAACCATAACCACAATCATAACCATAACCATAATCATAATCATAACCATAATCATAACCATAATCATAATCATAATCATAACCATAATCATAACCATAACCATAATCATAACCATAATCGTAATCATAACCATAACCATAATCATAATCATAATCATAAACATAATTATAACCATAACCATAATCATACTCATAACCATAATCATAATCATAACCATAATCATAATCATAATCATACTCATAATTATAACCATAACCATAATCATACTCATACTCATAACCATAATCATAATCATAACCATAATCATAATCATAATCATACTCATAATTATAACCATAACCATAATCATAACCATAATCATAACCATAATCATGATCATAACCATAACTATAACCATAATCGTAATCATAATCATAACCATAACCATAATCATAATCATAATGTTGCTAAGGAATTTTTTTAACGTTTCTAAGGAATTTTTGTAACGTTGCTAACCATAACCATAATCATAACCATAATCATGATCACAACCATAATCATAATCATAATCATAATCATACTCACAATCATAACCATAATCATAATCATAATCATAACCATAACCATAATCATAACCATAATCATAACCATAATCATAACCATAACCATAATCATAACCATAATCGTAATCATAACCATAACCATAATCATAATCATAATCATAAACATAATTATAACCATAACCATAATCATACTCATACTCATAACCATAATCATAATCATAACCATAATCATAATCATAATCATAACCATAACTATAACCATAATCGTAATCATAATCATAACCATAACCATAATCATAATCATAATGTTGCTAAGGAATTTTTTTAACGTTTCTAAGGAATTTTTCTAACGTTGCTAACCATAACCATAATCATAATCATACTCATAATCATAACCATAATCATAATCATAATCATAATCATAACCATAACCATAATCATAACCATAATCATAACCATAATCATAACCATAACCATAATCATAACCATAATCGTAATCATAACCATAACCATAATCATAACCATAATCCTAAACATAATTATAACCATAACCATAATCATACTCATACTCATAACCATAATCATAATCATAACCATAATCATAATCATAATCATACTCATAATTATAACCATAACCATAATCATAACCATAATCATAACCATAATCATGATCATAACCATAACTATAACCATAATCGTAATCATAATCATAACTATAACCATAATCATAATCATAATGTTGCTAAGGAATTTTTTTAAGGTTTCTAAGGAATTTTTCTAACGTTGCTAAGGAATTTTTTTAACGTTTCTAACGAATTTTTTTAACGTTGCTAACCATAACCACAATCATAACCATAACCATAATCATAATCATAACCATAATCATAACCATAATCATAATCATAATCATAACCATAATCATAATCATAACCATAACCATAACCAAAATCATAATCATAATCATAACCATAACCATAATCATAACCATAATCGTAATCATAACCATAACCATAATCATAATCATAATCATAAACATAATTATAACCATAACCATAATCATACTCATAACCATAATCATAATCATAACCATAATCATAATCATAATCATACTCATAATTATAACCATAACCATAATCATACTCATACTCATAACCATAATCATAATCATAACCATAATCATAATCATAATCATACTCATAATTATAACCATAACCATAATCATAACCATAATCATAACCATAATCATGATCATAACCATAACTATAACCATAATCGTAATCATAATCATAACCATAACCATAATCATAATCATAATGTTGCTAAGGAATTTTTTTAACGTTTCTAAGGAATTTTTGTAACGTTGCTAAGGAAGTTTTTTAACGTTTCTAACGAATTTTTTTAACGTTGCTAACCATAACCATAATCATAACCATAATCATGATCACAACCATAATCATAATCATAATCATAATCATACTCATAATCATAACCATAATCATAATCATAATCATAATCATAACCATAACCATAATCATAACCATAATCATAACCATAATCATAACCATAACCATAATCATAACCATAATCGTAATCATAACCATAACCATAATCATAATCATAATCCTAAACATAATTATAACCATAACCATAATCATACTCATACTCATAACCATAATCATAATCATAACCATAATCATAATCATAATCATACTCATAATTATAACCATAACCATAATCATAACCATAATCATAACCATAATCATGATCATAACCATAACTATAACCATAATCGTAATCATAATCATAACTATAACCATAATCATAATCATAATGTTGCTAAGGAATTTTTTTAACGTTTCTAAGGAATTTTTCTAACGTTGCTAAGGAATTTTTTTAACGTTTCTAACGAATTTTTTTAACGTTGCTAACCATAACCACAATCATAACCATAACCATAATCATAATCATAACCATAATCATAACCATAATCATAATCATAATCATAACCATAATCATAATCATAACCATAACCATAGTCATAATTATAATCATAACCATAATCATATTCATAATCATAACCATAATCATAATCATAACCATAATCATAACCATAATCGTGATCATAACCATAACCATAACCATAATCATAATCATAATGTTGCTAAGGAATTTTTTTAACGTTTCTAAGGAATTTTTCTAACGTTGCTAAGGAATTTTTTTAACGTTTCTAACCATAACCACAATCATAACCATAACCATAATCATAATCATAACCATAATCATAACCATAATCATAACCATAACCATAATCATAACCATAACCATAATCATACTCATACTCATAACCATAATCATAATCATAACCATAATCATAATCATAATCATACTCATAATTATAACCATAACCATAATCATAACCATAATCATAACCATAATCATGATCATAACCATAACTATAACCATAATCGTAATCATAATCATAACCATAACCATAATCATAATCATAATGTTGCTAAGGAATTTTTTTAACGTTTCTAAGGAATTTTTCTAACGTTGCTAACCATAACCATAATCATAATCATACTCATAATCATAACCATAATCATAATCATAATCATAACCATAACCATAATCATAACCATAATCATAACCATAATCATAACCATAACCATAATCATAACCATAATCGTAATCATAACCATAACCATAATCATAATCATAATCCTAAACATAATTATAACCATAACCATAATCATACTCATACTCATAACCATAATCATAATCATAACCATAATCATAATCATAATCATACTCATAATTATAACCATAACCATAATCATAACCATAATCATAACCATAATCATGATCATAACCATAACTATAACCATAATCGTAATCATAATCATAACTATAACCATAATCATAATCATAATGTTGCTAAGGAATTTTTTTAACGTTTCTAAGGAATTTTTCTAACGTTGCTAAGGAATTTTTTTAACGTTTCTAACGAATTTTTTTAACGTTGCTAACCATAACCACAATCATAACCATAACCATAATCATAATCATTACCATAATCATAACCATAATCATAATCATAATCATAACCATAATCATAATCATAACCATAACCATAGTCATAATTATAATCATAACCATAATCATATTCATAATCATAATCGTAACCATAATCATAACCATAATCGTAATCATAATCATAATCATATTCATAATCATAATCATAATCATAACCATAATCATAACCATAATCATAACCATAACCATAATCATAACCATAATCGTAATCATAACCATAACCATAATCATAACCATAATCATAATCATAATCATAATCATAATTATAACCATAACCATAATCATACTCATAATCATAACCATAATCATAATCATAACCATAATCATAACCATAATCGTGATCATAACCATAACCATAACCATAATCATAATCATAATGTTGCTAAGGAATTTTTTTAACGTTTCTAAGGAATTTTTCTAACGTTGCTAAGGAATTTTTTTAACGTTTCTAACCATAACCACAATCATAACCATAACCATAATCATAATCATAACCATAATCATAACCATAATCATAACCATAACCATAATCATAACCATAACCATAGTCATAATCATAATCATAACCATAATCATAACCATAATCATAATCATAATCATAACCATAATCATGATCATAACCATAACCATAACCATAATCATAATCATAATCATAATCATAACCATAATCATAATCTTAATGTTGCTAAGGAATTTTTTTAACGTTTCTAAGGAATTTTTCTAACGTTGCTAAGGAATTTTTCTAACGTTGCTAAGGAATTTTTATAACGTTGCTAAGGAATTTTTTTAACGTTTCTAAGGAATTGTTTTAACGTTGCTAAGGAATTTTTTTAACGTTTCTAAGGAATTTTTTTAACGTTGCTAAGGAATTTTTTTAACGTTTCTAACGAATTTTTTTAACGTTGCTAACCATAACCACAATCATAACCATAACCATAATCATAACCATAATCATAATCATAATCATAACCATAATCATAATCATAACCATAACCATAGTCATAACCATAATCATAACCATAATCATAATCATAACCATAATCATAATCATAATCATAACGATAATCATAATCATAATCATAATCATAACCATAATCATAACCATAACCATAATCATACTCATAATCATAACCATAATCATAATCATAATCATAACCATAATCATGATCATAACCATAACCATAACCATAATCATAATCATAATCATAATCATAACCATAATCATAATCTTAATGTTGCTAAGGAATTTTTTTAACGTTTCTAAGGAATTTTTCTAACGTTGCTAAGGAATTTTTATAACGTTGCTAAGGAACTTTTATAACGTTGCTAAGGAATTTTTTTAACGTTTCTAAGGAATTGTTTTAACGTTGCTAAGGAATTTTTTTAACGTTTCTAAGGAATTTTTTTAACGTTGCTAAGGAATTTTTTTAACGTTTCTAACGAATTTTTTTAACGTTGCTAACCATAACCACAATCATAACCATAACCATAATCATAATCATAACCATAATCATAATCATAATCATAACCATAATCATAATCATAACCATAATCATAATCATAATCATAACGATAATCATAATCATAATCATAATCATAACCATAATCATAATCATAACCATAACCATAATCATACTCATAATCATAACCATAGTCATAATCATAACCATAATCATAACCATAATCATAATCATAACCATAACCATAACCAAAATCATAATCATAATCATAACCATAACCATAATCATAATCATAGTGTTGGTACGGAATTTTTTGAACGTTTCTAAAGAATTTTTCTAACGTTGCTAAGGAATTTTTTTAACGTTGCTAAGGAATTTTTTTAACGTTTCTAAGGAATTTTTTTAACGTTGCTGAGGAATTTTTTAACGTTTGTAACGAATTTCTTTAACGTTGCTAACCATAACCATAATCATAACCATAATCATAATCATAACCATAATCATAATCATAATCATAATCATACTCATAATCATAACCATAATCATAATCATAATCATAATCATAACCATAACCATAATCATAACCATAATCATAACCATAATCATGATCATAACCATAACCATAACCATAATCATAATCATAATCATAATCATAACCATAATCATAATCTTAATGTTGCTAAGGAATTTTTTTAACGTTTCTAAGGAATTTTTCTAACGTTGCTAAGGAATTTTTATAACGTTGCTAAGGAATTTTTATAACGTTGCTAAGGAATTTTTTTAACGTTTCTAAGGAATTGTTTTAACGTTGCTAAGGAATTTTTTTAACGTTTCTAAGGAATTTTTTTAACGTTGCTAAGGAATTTTTTTAACGTTTCTAACGAATTTTTTTAACGTTGCTAACCATAACCACAATCATAACCATAACCATAATCATAATCATAACCATAATCATAATCATAACCATAACCATAGTCATAATTATAATCATAACCATAATCATATTCATAATCATAATCATAACCATAATCATAATCATAATCATAATCATAATCATAATCGTAATCATAACGATAATCATAATCATAATCATAATCATCACCATAATCATAATCATAACCATAACCATAATCATACTCATAATCATAATCATACTCATAATCATAACCATAGTCATAATCATAACCATAATCATAACCATAATCATAATCATAACCATAACCATAACCAAAATCATAATCATAATCATAACCATAACCATAATCATAATCATAGTGTTGGTACGGAATTTTTTGAACGTTTCTAAAGAATTTTTCTAACGTTGCTAAGGAATTTTTTTAACGTTGCTAAGGAATTTTTTTAACGTTTCTAAGGAATTTTTTTAACGTTGCTGAGGAATTTTTTAACGTTTGTAACGAATTTCTTTAACGTTGCTAACCATAACCATAATCATAACCATAATCATAATCATAACCATAATCATAATCATAATCATACTCATAATCATAACCATAATCATAACCATAATCATAACCATAATCATAACCATAATCATAATCATAATCATAACCATAATCATGATCATAACCATAACCATAACCATAATCATAATCATAATCATAATCATAACCATAATCATAATCTTAATGTTGCTAAGGAATTTTTTTAACGTTTCTAAGGAATTTTTCTAACGTTGCTAAGGAATTTTTATAACGTTGCTAAGGAATTTTTATAACGTTGCTAAGGAATTTTTTTAACGTTTCTAAGGAATTGTTTTAACGTTGCTAAGGAATTTTTTTAACGTTTCTAAGGAATTTTTTAACGTTGCTAAGGAATTTTTTTAACGTTTCTAACGAATTTTTTTAACGTTGCTAACCATAACCACAATCATAACCATAACCATAATCATAATCATAACCATAATCATAACCATAATCATAATCATAATCATAACCATAATCATAATCATAACCATAATCATAATCATAATCATAATCATACTCATAATCATAACCATAATCATAATCATAATCATAATCATAACCATAACCATAATCATAACCATAATCATAACCATAATCATAACCATAACCATAATCATAACCATAATCGTAATCATAACCATAACCATAATCATAACCATAATCATAATCATAATTATAACCATAACCATAATCATAACCATAATCATACTCATACTCATAACCATAATCATAATCATAACCATAATCATAATCATAATCATACTCATAATTATAACCATAACCATAACCATAACCATAATCATACTCATAATCATAACCATAATCATAATCATAATCATAACCATAATCATAATCATAATGTTGCTAAGGAATTTTTTTAGCGTTTCTAAGGAATTTTTCTAACGTTGCTAAGGAATTTTTATAACGTTGCTAAGGATTTTTATAACGTTGCTAAGGAATTTTTTTAACGTTTCTAAGGAATTTTTTTAACGTTGCTAAGGAATTTTTTTAACGTTTCTAAGGAATTTTTTTAACGTTGCTAAGGAATTTTTTTAACGTTTCTAACGAATTTTTTTAACGTTGCTAACCATAACCACAATCATAATCATACTCATAATCATAACCATAATCATAATCATAACCATAATCATAATCATAACCATAATCATAATCATAATCATAATCATAACCATACTCATAACCAAAGCCATAACTATAATCATGACCATAACCATAACTATAATCATAACCATAACCATAACTGTAATCATAACTATAACCATAATCGTAATCGAAAATCGACTCGTGCTCTGATTGGCGGATACAGTAACCCAGCAGCCAATCAGAACGCAGGAATATCACGGAAAATTACACGGGACGGACTTTTCGAAATTATAATATAGATACTTGTAACATGTGAGCATAATATATTAAAAATGGGCGGTGAAACGTGTCATAGTTGATTTGCCAAAAATCCCGGAAATTTGCCAAATACGATAGTTTTGAGTAAAAATGAGGTTTTAATTTTTCTTCAAAACCTTGGGGTTGTCCAATCATGATCCAACCATGTTAGGAATGTTAGGACATTTATCCTAAACGTTATAATTAAATACATATTATTGGGATGGTTGTGTCACAGTTTTTTTGCTAAAAATCCCAGAAGTAAAATTTTTTGTCCATTTATTAAGTAGCGCAAGCTACTTTATGCGATCGGTTAGTTAGTCTGTCCGTCTGTCTGTCCGTCTGTCAACACTATAGCTCGAGAACGCATCAAGATCATCGAAATCTGTTTGCGGCATCATACACATGACCCCAGGGGGAGGATCCCGTAAACTTTTGGACCACACCCCCTAGGCGCCAGGGGGTGTGGTCGCAGTATGATCGGGGCAAAATGAGATTTATAGCGCAAATTAATCTATAGATCAAATCCAGTTGAATTATGTGTATCTGAGTTGTGCCACACCCCCTCAGCGTCAGGGGGTGTGGTCTCAGTGTGATCGGGGCAAAATGAGATTTATAGCGCAAATTAATCTATGGATGAAATGCAGTTAAATTGTGTGTATCTAAGTGGTGCCACACCCTCTCAGCGTCAGGGGGTGCGGTCGCGGTGTGATCAATTCATTAATTCTAATGAATTGATGAATTAATCATTTATTAATTCTAATGAATTAATCATTAATTAATTAATTATTTATTTAATCAATCAATCAATTAATTCAATTAATTAATTGCGCAAATAAATTCTCAGCATTCTCAGCATTCTCAGCATTATTGCGCTACTTATGTATCGTGCTTTGCCGCACTTTATTGCACTCTGATTTCCCTAGTCGCAGTTGGATATTTCTGGCGGGGATTCGAATTCTGAAATGCGTTTTGTTAGTTCAAAAAAATACATTGTCAAATATCGACATGATTAAATGCAACTAAATATGTCACAAAAAACAATAAAAATTTCACAAAAGTTCAAAAATCAGAAATAATTTCACTTTAAGTATCCGCCTCCCACGTTCCAGGTCTCCCTTGATCACTACAACACGCTTTGAAGTTGGAGATGATGTTATCGTTTGGCGTTTCACAGTACGGCTTCAATCTATAATTGTAGCAGTAAAGGTGCAGTTGTTTTCCGCAAGCATTCGTGGCCTTATCATCCCTAAAGTAACCCCAGATGGGCGCCTTATTGCACCGACTAATCTTGCCAGTCCTGAATTATTAAGTTAGGGCATCAGAATATATACATTCGAGCAGGGCCTTAACCGTACATTTCATAACAAAGATAATTGTCGTTTTATAAGAAATGATTTAATGCAGGAGGAAGACAAGTCGTCCTGAAGAAGTGTGGTCATGGTGCGGGAGGAAGACATGGGCGGGTGTCGTTTCCCGAAGGTAATTGATTTTTTCCCCTTGAAAGTGCAAAATTTGTTAAAATTTTGAGGGATTTCTCGTATGCCAACTAAATGTTAAATTTGATCATTTTCTTGCCGAAAAATGGGATATTTACCAATATAACGCAATGTTAAATTTTGGATTTTTCAGGTCTTTCGAGTTTTATTAAAACTATCGAATTCCTGCTCCCGCACCATGACCACAACATTCTGATAACGTGCCCAAATTAATGCAATTTCTTGTAGTGAATCACTCGTCTTAAAGGGTTAACTTTAGTGAGAAACAGGAAAAAATACCTTTCTCCATACATGCCACTAGACCAGGTGGGATCAAAGTACGAGAATGATGATCCATAGCCAGGTGGAGCGCTTTGGAACCCAGTTTAAATATTTAAATGAAAATCAAACCATATCCTGGACAATTTTTAAATTACCATCCCCCATAAATCATCAGGGGCCATTGTTGCCTTGATTTTCTCACACTCTTGGGAAGCATTTCTTCCCTTATTTTAGGCAAGTTTTCTTCCTAAAAATTATTAATTATTTGTTAAATAGTGGTTTTCCAGCTTTAACAATTTACCAGAATATGGACCCACCTCGATATCCGTGATGTCCATCCCCTTGCGTGGTGCACTCCAACAAAGTTGCACAACTATTGCAACCAGAATGAGGAACTGAAACATGTATAACTTATGAGACTAAAAATAAAAATTTAATTCTGAAGTAGATTGAATTCAGAATTCAATTCAGAATTGAATTCATTTCTGAAGTAGAAAATTCAATACGGATGGTTTTGATAAATCGTCCTTAATGTTTCGTTCGAATCGTGGTAACTTTTGGTTTCCAGAGTTTCAACCAAATTTTTAAATTTCACAAAAAGTTTGAGTGGTCGAAAATAGTGCACTTCTAGTATTTTTTCAACGTCAGAGAATGTCCGTTTTCAGAGTTCTGAATTCTGAATTGAATTCAGAATTTTGAATTGTAACACTAAAAATTCTTGTGAGACTAAAAGTTACTAAAATATTTCTCTTATGAGCGACCGTATACGAAAATATTTACCAATTCATTCTTCATATTTTTGCTGTGAAAGGTTTGCAAAAACAAACTTAAAAAAATTACTAATCGAATTGTAACTTGTCAGGTCATCTGTATCGGACTGACTCAAAACTTTTCACGTGTTTGACATTTTATATGAGCCATGAAACTGGTTTACTTCCTTGACTACTTTACCACGCTGGTGAAGATTGCAGGGTAATTAATCGCCTCGTGTTTGGAGACTCTAATAAAAATACAGTAAGGTCACTAGGCGACCTATATACTTAAATAATCTTAACATGTAGAGACCGATTTTCTGAATCAAAGCAATGTTTTGTTAAAACGGGACGGACCAGCAAGTGGTAAATGACTTTATCGTTGAAAGTGGCTCAATTTCTGTCCACTATATATGCCAACACAAACTGTACATTTGTCTACACTGAAAAGCCACTTATCAGTTCAGCCTGTGTAGCACGGTATGTACTGAGTTCCTCTTGGTTGAATGTTTAAAATAAAATAGTAATTTTTTAGTACTGGTCAGCTATCGTCCCTCCTCAGTAACCTCGTTCGGGTTCAGGCTACCGTAAAATTGCGATCTATTTCTCACCTTACAGGTCAGGTTAAATTAATCGTGAATTTTACGTCACACCATCGCTCCTCGAGGTCGCCAAGGAGGGACGATGGTTGACAAGTTTTCAAAAATTATTTTCTTGTTTTAACCATTAAACCATAGTGCATTTGGATTTGTACAATATTCTGGGTACGAATTATGTATGAATTTATTGCAAACAATCTCATGTGCATTTAGGAGTAGGAAGTCAGAGGTTGTCACAACCAGATTTTGATGCATTTTGGATATGTTGTAGCACTATATGAGTGTACGAAAAGTGAAGAGGAATTTTACTCCATGGCCCCATTTGCGACCGCCACAGCCCCTCAAAGGGGCAAAAAACACTAAACTAGCCGTATACTAGTCAATAGTATATCATGCTATATATACCTAACAGGGGATAAATACTCAATAAATTTAGAAATTATCAAATTATAGTGTTATTTGGACTTCTAGAATCAATGTTTTTATATATCGAGTTCAGTCCGTCGAGATCGTGGGGACAAATGCATTGACTCTCCCCACGGCAAAATTTCCGTGGGGACATTGTCCCTATGTCCCCACACTTCCGCGGCCACTGGCTATGGGGACGTTCGTCAGTGGCATATGTGGCGTCATATTCGCCAAATTTGAATGTTTTTAATTTTTAAACCGCTATTACTTTTAAAATCCTGGCGGGATTTTCAAAATTTTTGGCCAACATCATGACAATGAGTCGAACTTTCGAATGCTATGAAATTTTTCAAAAAATTAACTGTTTCATTTTTTTCGAAAATTTTGTGGCATGGGATTCGTCGACAAAATCTTCTAAATATCTCGAAAAATAAAAAAAGTTTAATGTTTTAATTTTTTCTTAAAATTTCGACTTTTGTGATCATTTTAAGCCCAAAATTTTGAAAATCCCACGGAATTTGCAAAAGTAATGGAGGTTTGAAATTGGTCGAAAAGGCAGATTTTTTAGTTTGGCGCCACGCCACGGCGCCAAATATGAGTTTTACACGGAAATATGAATGGATCCTTCATCTAGGGTCCTAGTAGATTCTAAAAAACATAGTGGGTACCCTGGACGCTCCACCCATGTCAGTAGTGTTCCTTGTTAAATAAATTTGAACACGGTTATTTCATTCATCTGAATATATGCGAAATATAGATATTCATAGCTTCGTAGATTTCTAAATACGTCAATTGAAGACAAGTAACTGGAAATGGGCGAATTAAAAAAATATACTTTACATACTGTGGAAGTAATATAGTCAACCATGAAGGAAGTATATACTTCATGGCTTTTAATTTAGCACACACTTTAGCCATAAGCCCTCGTCGCATTTTGTATTGGCAGTAGTGATGCGAACTGATGTCTAATAATTAGTACTTATGGAAGAACTTATGCAGGGGATTGCACAATTATAAATATAAATTAGCATTTGAATTTTTAATGCAAGGTACGTATGTATGTATTTGTTTTCATAGGTTTTTCCAAGAAATATTTCTATCCTATTTCGCGCAGGTATTTGGTAAATAGCCCATTTATTTGGTTCAACCTCCAACTTATTATTTAGGTATATATATACATAAGTATTAAATATGGATTAACGTTAAGTTTAAGTCCGTTGCAAAACAACTTTGTCAATACCTCATTACTTTCCTACTTGAAAGACTAATGATTACCTATTTAGAAATACTTATAATAGAAGAAATTACAATAGTAGACACTTGGATTTACGTAACGTACTAAAAATTACAGTCGAATAGCATGAATTGTAAAGGCCTTTGGGCAAAAAATCTTGGTGAGCATTCAACAATTACAAGCAGAAATTTTGAAGTATATTATACATATATGCATAATATACTTCAAAATTATTTATTATTTATATATTTATTTATTATTTTTCATATATAAGTATGTACATATACTTGTATATTGTAGTTTAAAATAATTACACGTCGGCAAAACATTCAATAAGTTCTCAAAAGCAAAGCTCGAAATGTCTACTAAAATAAAGCTAACTTTGTGGATCTTAATTATAGTTAGCAATGATAAATTATTAAACGTAAATGGTAGCGACAAAAATAATACAGGCAACGAAATAACCGAAACTTGGAAATCATTTCTAAACACATTGAACCATTGTACAATCCAAATATTTTACAGACGCTTACCCCACGAAAACTGGGATATACCTTATCAACAACTTAAAATCTTAAATATCGCACTAAACTTCAATTTTGTGATTGAATTAATAAACGATCCATTCAACAGATACATTAAAGCCGATGTTTTATCCCGAGATAGTCGAGGAATTATTCAAAATTTTTCATTCAAGAAAAACAAGATTTTTCAGATTTACTCAAATTGTCATGTTGCTCTTCTTTTTGTGCCCGCGGTTAATCCAATGCTAAAAATATGGGGAATGGCGGCCTTAAATGAAGACCCAGAATATATAATATTCGTTGACCTTTACCCTGGCTATATTCATTGGCAATTTAATCATTATTTCCTTACTAGTGGCGACTTTAGAGTGACGTCGATCATGTTGTACTGCAACACAACTTCAAATATTTTATCAATTGTGTGCCACACTTGTACTCCGCCGCAAGCCATACCCGATCAGAATGATAGGAGCGTTCTACTAAAAATTGTGTTTCCTCTTAAAGACTGGGATGTACTAGAATATTACAAAAAATTGATGACCAATATGAATGGACATCCTGTTCGATTCATCACGTACCGAACGTTTTGGAAAATACCGTGCAGTTTAAGATATTGTGGGTTGAACACGCCTCGGACGTCTTGTCCAGTAACCGAGCTTATCCTTAGATTAAATTTTACACCTCAAGATTCATTTCACAACACGATAGGACATATTCTCTCAAATCACATGGACCGCGAGAGCGAACTGGAAGAACAATTTTACACTCCAGGAATGCTCCTCAGACAAATCTGGGTCAAGCATGGCATTGAATATAAGAAATATGGGTACACAATACTTGCCCTGCCAACTGAGCTTGATGGAACATCTTTGCTAAAGATTTTTGATTTTTTATCTTGTTCCATACTAATATTTTTGGGGGGTTGTTCGAGTCTAATAATTTTTAAAAGTAAAGACTTTGTATACGCCCCGTTCATGTGGACCGTCAGTATTTTCCTTCAGCAAGGCACGAATATTGTTATCAAGACAGAGGAGGTTAAGGTTGTAAGATTTCGTGTGTTTATAACTTATTACATCATTTTAATTTGGCTATTTAATGCGTTCACTGTGGGAAGTATATTTAGTGGGGAATTCTTCTGCTTGTTTGCGTCAAACAGAATTTCGCCATTACCAAAGACTTTAAAGGAACTGGTCCAAGCAGAGGGGATTCCAATATTTTCGTTCTCATCCACTATAAATCAAAACGTAACGGGACATGGCAGTCCCACAGACGTTAGCACTATTAAAGAAATCATGATACCTGGAATGCTTAAACATGCCAAGCACTCACCCGATTATCTCCTAATATTGAAGAACATAATAGCAAGAGTAGTGTGGTTAGGTAATTCCAATAGCTTTGGGTTTGCCCTAAGTGTATCATTAAATAAACCATTACCATCCAACAAAATGCCAAGACCCACGGTTTTTGCGGTGATTGACCGTCAATTAATACTGCAAAATCTGGAAGCCTTCTTTGGTATCTTTAAAAAGTATTTTATCGTCCATAATCCCGAGGAACCCTTAGACGTAGAGATTTTACCTTGGGTAACTGCAAGAACCCCGTTTGGAGAAATATTTGAAGAAAACATTGGTTTCTTGACAGAAAGTGGGATTCTAGAATATTGGGGGAAGAACTTTCAAAGATTCAACTTTCTTGAAGAGGTTAAAGTGCTTCATGATTTTAGAGCGAAACTTGGGATCCCAGAGAAGAATCATACAATTTATTTCCAGAAAGCGGTTCTTCATGGACAAGAAAGTAACTCAGCAGAACTTGCAAAGGAAGGTGAGCCCATTGGGGTGGATAAAGTGAGAATGCTATTTGTTCTCTATGGAATATGCGTTGGTATTTCGGCACTTGGTTACTTAATGGAGAAGCATGTGTATATATATAAATATAAAATTGTTTCTGCTTTTTTGAAAATAATGTCCCTACGATCAACAACTGGTTCTTCCGTCGAGCTAGGTTAGCACTGGAATTTGCTAAGTCGTAATGATTTTATTCAGTTTTGATTTTGATAATTAGAACAAAGAATACTTTAAACTGTTGATTGAAAATCAGTTTTATTCACCATTGTGACCGATTTCGAATCTCTTCATCACGCTATGTGGTGCAAATTAGACATGTTTTATAATATTAATTAATTAATTAAATTAAGGTGACATTATTATAATTACTACCTCGCGCACCTGGTGTAAAATTAATATCCATACTCGGATTGTACAGAATGGATATTATTTCCTAAAAAGATTCAATAAGTAAATAAATAAATACATACATATGTGCATGCAAGCTACTAAGCGCAAATTACTTATTTTACAATTAATTAAAATTTTACACTACATTTCAGTTTATAGCCCGAGTCAGGGCTTATGTAATCATCATGACTGTCTGTCTGTCTGTCCGTCCGTCTGACTAACGATTACTCAAGAACGAGTTGACCGATTTGGATGAAATTAGGCAGAAACACGTATCTCGGCAATGCAACGACCGAGTTCGAACAAAAAAGATCAAAAAAGATTTTGACCAGTGGGGGTCACCTAGGTGGGTGGGGTATTATGCATCAAAATTTCAAAATTGTCGTAGAAAGCTGAAATTTGGTACAGAGGTTGATAATGGCCTCTATTGGAAATATGTGAAGTCAAATTGGGAAATCTTTGTCCCGAGGGACCCTATGGTGCGACCCATACCGATTTTTCAAAATCTTTTAGGTTAGGTTAGGAAGCTGAAATTTGGTAGAGAGGTTCCTTATGACCCCTAACGGAAAAATGTGATGTGAATTTAACAAAATTTTTATGTTGAGTGACCCTATGGTGTCACCCATACCGACTTTCAGAAATTGTCGTAAAAAGATGAAATCCAGAACGGTGATACGTAATAGCTTCTCATGCAAAAATATGAAGCTAAACGCGAGCAAAGTATAACCAGAGTGACCCTAGGAGATGACCTATACCGTTTTTTTAAAGTTACTATTTTCAGCTGAAATTTGGTATGGAGGTTAAAAATTTATTATGCGTAGCAAGTAAAGCTTTGAAAGTTCAATAATTGAAAGAAGTGAGTCCTACTTGCCCTACTGGTGATGGGGAAAGATTCGTAACTATTTCAAAAATTAGGTGTCAAGTAATATGAAATTTTTACGAAACATTTAACCATCCACACCGTAATATAGTAGTCCGGTCAAATCGGACAAAAGTTTAGAAGCGGACTCTATCCCTGACTCGGGCTAAATGGAGTCTGCACTGTAGGTTTATTTATTTGCTTCTTTAGTTAATTTACCCGCGCGTTGAACGCAATTTGCTGATTTATTAACAAGCAGAGTGCAAACACTTTGCAACAGCATTACAAGAGTATCGTGTATTAACGGACGATTAACAATATGGGCGCATTTAGGCAATCGTCTAGGTACTTTTCTTGAGGTGACTGCCTAACTACAGAAAACGGTACGAATTTGACGTTGCTACTTCACCAACAATTCTATCTTTTTCAGATGTGGCCTATTTATTCACGTCGACTTCAACTTGCGTAACACACCAAGGCAATTTTTCTCCTTGCAGGTCAATTTACTCGCCAATATTCGCATAAATGTGCAACAAAAAATCCACAACATTTTCCGAAATTCAACAACCCAGCAGAAAAAACCTAGTCCGGCAATCGTGCCCCAGAGAATGAACAGAGTAAGAATGCAGCCATCCATCGTCATTTTATTCATATTCTGAGGTGCATATTTTACCACCCGTTCCCTCCTTCTGTCCTTCTCCTTCATCAATCTCCCATAAATCCCAGACTCGACTAGAGCCTTATAGTCATGCGGAACCCTCGACCTGCCCTCTCTTTCGAACATGACTCCAACCGGAAATGGATTGATTAAAATATCCTTGCTTTTATAGAACTTGATCCAGTAATACTTTAAGGATAAGAATTCCAGTTCTTCCTCCAGCCGACTTGGTGACGCAATTAGTGCTGTTCGTCCACATTCCACAACTTCCTCCTCCACTCGTGTCACTGCTTCGTTATACGAGAGAGTCCAAAGCTTTTCTTTTGTCTTTTTAGGAATATGCCGGTGTTTGGGATGAAATAGATTCAACCAAAGAGTATGTTGTTGCAGGTCCATGTCGTAATTAAAGGATTCAAATTGTTCGAATAAAAACCCCATAAATTCTGGCAGTCCGAAATTGGTCAGATTGGAGAGACCATGATCTTGCCTGCCGATTGGGAAAGAGAGCAGGGCGAAACAATGCGATGGTCTGGAAAACCCGGGTAGAACTCGTTTCATATTTAGCAAGCTGACGGACTGGTCATTGATACCCTCATAGTGTGGACTGGATTGCCGTTGACTCGAATTCTTCTCGAAACCAAGAAACTGGTTCATAGTATACTGAAAATCTTCGTAGTCGCACACCAAATCTCTCCATTTCTGGATTGGATTTGCAATAAGCGGAGAGTTTAGTCCGGTAATCATTATTCCATTATAGCAATTTGTAAGAAATACAGAAATGAGGACCCATGGCCCGAATATCAATCGGAATGTAATTTTTCCTTCAATTCTTGCTGGGAATGGAACTCCATCTTCCACTAGGGTGCCAAATACGTACATCCAGGGAGACAAAGATCCCCTGTACTCCTCGTGGACCAGATATCGCCAAAGAATGAGGACAAGGAGGAAAAATGTGGTCAGTAGAGCATACCAAATGGCAGGTTCAAATGGGGTGATGTAAAATTCAAATGTGAGCGCCGCCTTAGAATAACAGCTCAGGAAGGAATACCCACTGAATTCCGTGACCACCATGTTCGAAATTAGGAAGAAGGGTGACAAGTTCCCAATGCTGAACATGGTTAAAGAAATCTCGGGCCAAGCATTCCAATAGTTCGAATCGTACAGGGTTGAGTTATTCTTCTTCAGGACGGTGAGAACCAAATACAGATTAATTGATTGGACAGGAGACCAAGACGGATGGAAAGGATTCAGGGGCTGCAGATGTGAGGTCAAGTCCAAATTTTGTTTTTTATATTCCCCACGCGTATAGATGCGAAATAGTCCAAACCAGTCATCTGGTCGATGAGTATTCCATTCCCTCGGAGGTTTTATCAAACGATGAACAAGATGAACGAGGTTGTTTTCTGCATCGACGATAAGACATTCTATCCGGCAACGAACTAGTTGGAAAGGTTTTATTGGAATGCAGAGAATATTCATTCGCGTCTTGCCTGATCCCGCCCGGGTTGTCCCGATTCTTCCCAAGAACTCGATATCGTTACGATGAAACGGCTCGATTAGGAATTCCATCGTTTCTAAGTACTTATAGTACACGAAGGGATGCAAGTTATTTGTTGATTTCATTTCTACCCAGTAGCGATTATTCCCTGAAGGAATATTGGCTTTGTAAAACCTTGTCGCAAGGTGGGACAGGTCCCATTCTGAAAACAAGTTTGCCAGCCTCTCCTCCAAAATTGTAAAACTCAATTTACAAATTAGGGATTTTACCTTGACCACGTCGTACAGCAGGTGTAAATGAAGTCGTCTATAATAAGTCGATCCCAGCCACGGTGTTACGTTCACCATTGTAGTGGGTAGAAAATGATAGTGTTGCAGACTTGACGGGTGAGCCTTGCCTTTGTCGTTATGGATGATTCGAACATCGCAGTTCTGTACACCGAATAGAAAATCTTGCAGATTGGGTGGTCCAATTTTTCCCCAAATTACTCCAATCATCGAATAAATTACCCCAGTAAAAATATATTTCCTCATTGTTAACAATTTAGTGCCGCAATTTGCATATCAAAAGAAAAAAGTTAAGTGAAGGAGTGAAAAGTTGGTGTAGCGAAATAAAATTATAAAATTGTTTAAATAGGCTTCCTAAACCGGTTTAAAATTTTTTAGCAATAATCAGAAGATGTAAGGATGTCATGAAGTACAAAAAATTAACTAAAACAACAAGCAAGATTGGTGAAGTGTTAGAACGATAGCTGCATTCTAGACCGATCCATTCACAATATAAGCCTTCATGCTGTAGTCTACAGCCTGTGGACATCCTTCACATAATCGATTATCTTCATGCACGTCTCCATGTCATGCATTATCTTCAAACCCTGCACGTAGCATATTTTTTCAATTATTTAAATTATGTGTATACATGTACACGGTATTGTGAGACGTACTCATATATTTAAATTCATAGAAGAGAAAACAATCTCAAGGATAGATTTCACAAATCGTGCTGGGGCATGCACGCGTTTGCCCAGTCCAAACCTTGCAGAATTCGTTAAATATTCATAATCCTTGAGCTCTAGCCAAAGTTAAAGAAATTATCTTCGGTTTGTGAATACGTGCACAAAATCGCCTAGTGACCTCCTTCGTCAGTGCGACAAATTTGTTAACATTAAAAATTCTCAACGAATCTAATAATAAAACTTATTCAGATCAGTTTTCACCAAGTACAGTGTCGGACAGATGTCTACGTCCACATAGTCGCATCAATTTCATTTTCAAATTGTCACTGAACTACTGAACCAATTTTCATCATTGATATATCAAATTCTCACAAATTTAACGTAATTTCATAGCACATTATTAGTTTTCCGCTAAAAAATTTATTTTAGGCCAGAGATGTATTTTAATTCAAAATGAAAACAATTGGATGGACAAAAGTCAACGTCCAGTCAGAGAAAACATACAAAAAAAACTGTAATTTATAAGGAATGTTATAAAAATTAATTTTTAATATTTGGTTGGGCCTCCGTTCGCTTTAAGGACGGCTTCAAGGCGTCGAGTCATAGAGTTTACCAAATTACCAGAATGTTTGTGGCTTGGAAATGTGGTCTCTGGCAAACTTCACTCGTTTGGTTGCATTCCTCGGTACAATAAGAGGCTTCCGGACTGCTCTGTGGGATTTCAAATTTCACTTATTCAGTGTTCTTTGGATGGTCATAGGACTAACCTGTTTGCCGAACATCTCCTTGATCTCGGTAGATAGCTTTGGAGCACTAAGTGAGGGTGTAACGTTGACTTTGTTGAGCACGTGGCGTACTTCTCGGTGAGCCAAAATCGGTTTTCGACCACTTCTGACCTTGTTTTGGACTGAACCATTAGCTCTAAAGTTCTTAATGATTGTCTGGATGGTTGTCCTTGCTAATTTATACTTGGTCCCTATTTGTCTCTGCGACAGCCCCCCTTTTTGTCCACCCTTCCAGTCCTGAATGACAAGATCTCGAATAGCGATAGGAATTTCCTTGCGTGTCGACGCCATCATATTTTTCTGGAAGAAAATTATTTAAAAATTAATGCGGCATATGTTATTGATAGATTTATTAAGTTACCTGATTTTATAAATTGGAGAGATTTTTGTTGTTGACAATTAAAGTGAAGTGGACGTAGACTTTTGTCCGCTCAAATTTCATCCTCTCTCGCTCTGCACTATGATTCTCAGTTTTCCCAGAATTTTCAGAAATAACTCATATGTTTTATGAAATTACGTTAAATTTGTGAGAATTTGATATATCAATGATGAAAATTGGTTCAGTAGTTCAGTGACAATTTGAAAATGAAATTGACGCGACTATGTGGACGTAGACATCTGTCCGACACTGTATGAAGAAAATCTATGAGGGATTGTGGAAATGCGAGCTACAGAGGGTTATTTTTACTTATAGGCACTGTCGCTACTTGCCCATATATACGAAACTACAGCAATGAAGCAATAAGCTATGAAGCTATGAAGCAATAAGTTAAATGATATAAAAAGTTTAAGTCAAGTCGAAAGTATTTTACTTTTACTCCATTTCAAGATTTTCAAAAATGGGTCCGAAAATTGACCCCAAAGTGTTTCACTCAGTAAAAGCACTTTGCGCAGCTAGAGTGTCTCCTAAAAATATTGTCGACCAACTTAAAAATCAGGGGATTGAACTTTCCATAAGGTCTATTCACAGAATAAAAAATTCCGAAGGAAACAGGCACCAGGCTACAGAATTAGGACTTCCACATCCGCCCAACACCTGCCCCGAAAAGTGAGAAAACCGACGCTCATCACAAAAGTTAACCGTGACACTAAAAAAGAAAACCCACCGACCCAAAATCAAATGGCAAAGAAGTATCATGTATCTCAGTCAACAATAAATAAAATTATTCATCAGGATTTAGGAAAGAAGACATACAAAAAGACCAAAGTGCATGCCCTCAAACCACGGCACAAGAAAATACGGAAGTCGACATCTAGGAAGCTGTACAAAAATCACCTCGCAGGTAAAAAGTCCGAATTTGTTGTCACATTGTCCGAACCATTATTCTTCATCGAGGATTGCAAAAAGGATCGTAGAATTTGCTATTCAAAGTGCCAAAGTGACATGGAGAACTATGTCTGCGAAAAAAGTGAAAAGTTTGCGGTCAAAGTTATGATAGTCGGCGCTATGTGCGGTCGTGGAACACTCCCCTTGATTCGAGTTCCCCATAATGTGAAGATTAATGCGACCTATTATGTTGACAAAGTTTTAAGTCCTCTTTTGGAGGAAGAAATTCCAAAACGCTACCCTGGCGAGACCCACAAGGTGTTCGTTCACCATGATGCGGCGTCCTCGCACACCGCTCGAATCACGACCCAGTACGCGGCCGAATTAAAAGAAAAATTCGGAATAACAATTATTCCTAGTCCAGAGATACCAGTTAAGTCCCCTGATGCATCCCCGATGGATTTTTTTGGATTTGGAATGTTGAAACAGGCCCTTTTTAAGAGGCGAGCTACCACTCTCGACGGACTTTGCAAAGTTTTAGATGAAGAATGGCGCAAAGTCACCCCTGAAATGTGCCTAAAAGTATTCAATTCTTGGAAACGACGACTTCGTGCCATATCAGAAAACGATGGGGAACACGTAGAAAATACCAAAAAAATTCACCGACGAGCCCTTCAACCCAAAAATTAAGGTTAGTTACAGTGCCTATAAGTAAAAATAACCCTCTGTATTAAGAGAATGGTAATAGATGAAACAACTTTGTAACTTTACCTCAGGTCAAGGAGTACGGGTAGGGCCTAGCGCTTCAGGATGACCCTAAAGCAATTGTCCTGGGGATTGTCCACGCGAAGTTTGCCCGCTCTGGCATTTGGTTCCCTCACAATCGAGGAAAACATTTACACATATTTCTCTAGATATGGTGCTTTCACCCTCACCATTACACGGAGAGGGACGTGTAAATTTTAAAAACTGGCTACATCTAAATAACTTAGTATGACTAAGTTTTTGAGCTATGGCAACAAAATAAAATCCGACCCTTTTTACCGGCGATGGCTCATGGAAATCGTCCGCTACAAGGCTAGTAAACGTTAAAAAGCCGTAGAAGTTTTGGGGAATGTTCCCAGACTGCTTCTCGCCTCCATAGTACTTAACGTCAATTACATTAGATGAACATCTACATATACGATTATATGTACGTATAATCACGTATATGAACATTTGGACATATGCATGTGTATACGAAAATCGAGGATGAAAGACTTTTGACATTTGTAAATAGATCATTGGGGGTTGTTCGCGTGGTAACAAAGTTGCTAAAATATTTGAGTGAAATATGTACCTGCCCTCGAGATGTTCAAAATTAATTTTTTAGCCAGATTTTTTCAAACACTACTTCATTCTCTTACTTTATGTATCGTTTTATATTGGACCACTTAAAATTGGGACGAATAGTAATTTACGAGGTGATAAAAAATAAGTTGGAGCCAATTAAATTCATGAACCATAAAGCACAGCACTAATTGTTATCTGCGCATATCTGTATATGTAGATATGCACATTCCAACGCGAAAACAATCCCACTCTCAAAATCGGTATGCACATATCTGTGAATACGTTCACAGGTCCGCAAAGTTGCACGTATTTAATTGCACGTATACCATCAACCCAGATCGTGTTATCTATCTGTGCCATAGCTTATCTAACTAAAGCAAGGCGATTGATTTGACAAGAACCTCATATATGTATTCATTGTGTAATAATTGTGTGAAGTCATTCAGTCTCCACTTTGTGCAAATTAAACTATTCTTGGTTATTTTCTTCACTTGCAAAAATGAACCACAACTCAACTTTAACACCAGCACAAAGGAAAAGGTGTGAGGAAAATAGGCGAATTGCTCTATCTAAAAAGGCAGCAGTAGAGGTACGTACACACGCATAGAGTGCTAATTTGAGGAACATGGTTTATTAATTTTTAATTAATTACGAAATCTTTACATATTTTTTCACAGGTGGGGACAAATAGGATTCCGACACCGGAGGAAATTGCACGGTGTGAAGAAAAACGTAGAAATTCTATATCCAGGCGGGAAAAATCTGTAAGAATAATTAATTTAGATAATTTAGACCTTAATTGTTCTTTATCGCGGTGAGGCATAAGTTTAAGAGTGGTTAATTTTGCGTATAAAGTCCATGTAGTTTTTGTATGATTACTTGGTTAAGTATGTACATGGGCGGAGCTCTGCAATAAGTTTTACATACATGCGTATGTATTGGGCACTAAATTTTGTAAAATTTGCGAATGAAAAGGTTTACGCAATAAAAGTGTAGCGTAGCCTTTAACATTCTTTGTAATAGAAAATATGTAACTGTGATCAATGGCAGGTAAACAAATTAGTCATAATTATCGGAAACCTTATTTTTAAGAATTGGTTAAATTTCTGATGAAGTAACTAATGTGTTTAATAAGTTGGCACCTATAATTAAGGTGTCGTTTTATCAACAGGGTGTAAAAAAATACATATCTGAAGAAACAAAATCGCTCATAAAGGAGAGAGACAAAATGTACAAATTATCAACTACTGATCCGTCTAATCAAGTACTAGAAAAGTTGGCTAGGCTGAAAAAAAGGTGTAAAAAGAAGCGTCATAAAGGATTCAAGAGAGAAATTCAATAAAACCGTAGACAAGCTGCACTTTTGGGGAGCAATGCACAAATTATATCCACTTCTCAAACCTACATCCCAAATCCAATTAGATGCAAATATGGTCAACAAATATTTCGCTGACATCTGTACTCGTGACCTTATACTATCGCAACCGAGATTACCTTGTAGACCAAGTTTTTCTTGGCCGGATACCGTTGATTTCAAATTTTCATCGATCACCGCGCTGGAAGTTAGAAAATCATGGAAACTAACTAAGAATAAGAATTCTACTTCAACTGATAATCTGGATATGTGTAATATTATGTTAAATCATTGCATGAAATCAGATCACTTTATAGGTCAATTATCAACTCTCTTTAATATCTATATAAATAGTGGGACATTACCAAGTTTGCTAAAATTATCCAAAGTTATCCCAATTCCCAAAAAGCCTAATCCAACTTCGGGTAATGACCTGCGCCCTATATCGTTGCAACCAACAATTGCTAAATTATTTGCAAAGTGTATTTTTGAACAGCTCTTTAGCTATCTTGAATACAACAAAATGTTTTCAAATTTCCAGTTTGGTGGCAGAAAGCACCATTCAACAGCACATGCATTAATAGCAATAACTGATTATGTATATAAAGCCCTTGATAATAACAATTTTGTCATCTTCATAGCCTTAGACATACGTAAAGCCTATGACCGCTGTGACCCAGAGGTGTTATTACATAAATTAAGGTGGTACGGGATTAATGAGAAAATTATTGAATCATTTCTAACTGACAGAAAACAATTTGTTTACATGAAATGTAATAATAGATGCTGTTCTTCTGATACGTTACCGACAAATATGGGTGTGGCTCAAGGTCTATGTTTAAGCTGTCTTTTGTTTCTCATAATGATGAATGACCTGCCACTATGTATTTGTAATTCTTTGTGTATAAAATTTGTGGACGATACGGGAATTTTAATCTCTGGTGAAATCGGTAATATTTCTGAAACTGTTAGCAAACTTGAATCTGATTTATTAAATATATGTAATTGGATGAAAAGTAGCAGGCTTGAACTGAATAATGATAAATGCGAAATGATGGTCATTGCTGCAAAAAAACATATCCAATATGTTCAGGATATTAGTGTTAAACTGGATGGAGTACCCATGAAAAGAGTTAATTTTATAAAAATTCTCGGTATTATAATTGATAACGATTTAAAATTTAATTTACAATGTGATAAGGTAGCGGAGAAATGTAACTTTGCGTTATGGTCGCTATATTCATTAAAGGGAGTCCTCGATGTAAGACATAAAATAATGGTGGTGCAAGCCTTAATTTTACCTATTATAATGTATTGTTGTCCGATTTGGTTAGTTGGGAGTAGCAACTTAAAATGTATTAATAATATTTTACGAAGATGTGCCAGGTTTGTGTATGGTAAATCTAAATTTGACAGCATTTCTGATGAAATCATTGTAGATCTCGAGTGGTTAAATGCAAATTGTTGTAAGTTTGAAATGAGTAAAATTGCCTTTAATATGTATAATAATATCGGACCGGGAATTTTCCGGGACTATATTTGTCAAGAGAAAAGAATAGTAAGGGCAACAAGAACTGTAACGTATTCTGAGCCTAACATTATATGTAATGGATTAATGAGAAAGTCATTTCAATATAGGGCGTCAAAAACGGTACTGAATTTACCGGTACGAATCACTGAAAAGTTAAGAAATCTAAGTATAATTGAATTTAAACGACTAGTTAAATGTGAGCTTGTTCATGAACAATGTACCGAGAGAATGGTGGAATTATTTGATATTTTAGACGATCATGATGCACTTTGCTAAATTGTATTATTTATTTTCTTAAATCTATTGTAATGACAAATTTTTTACCTTGAGGCGTAATAACCCAGCATTGGGGTGTCTCATTGAAATAAATAAATCAAAAAATCAAATCTGATAATTCCGATGATTTTTTACACCAAATATGTGTCCCTTCCTTTATGCACAGAAGGCTTGCCTGTCTGCAGTACGTTTTTGTGGTAATGGTTTCTGTTTTACAAATTTTCCACAGATGGGGACATGGCCTTGTGACAGGAGAAAATGCTCAGTTTGTCCTTACATTAATAGTCATCAGATTTTTGTAAAAAACGGGAATACGCATAAAATTAGTGGTCATTTTACATGCAAAACCAAAAACGTGATTTATGCAATAACGTGTACGAAAAATTGCCGTGATGCGATTTATATTGGTCAAACGGCAAGGTCGTTGGCTAAAAGATTTTCCGAGCATTTAAATTGCGTAAAGAATACGGACCTGACTGGCAGCGGGAAGAAGATCCTTAAGCATTTTAACAACAATGGACATTCCAATGAAAATATGAAAGTCCTGGTTTTGGAGTCAACCGTTAACGTAGATGAGTTTCGCCGAAGAAAGCGCGAATCTGATTTCATGAAAATTTTCGAGTCAGTGAAGTGCGGTCTTAATTACGACAAAAGGTGGGTTTATCATAAGAAGAGGAGAGCTTTCGAACAACAGAATGTTAACTTGAGAAATAGTGGTAGACGTTATCAGCATCGGCGAAGGTCAGTGGCCATACAACGGACTTCAGCCATGCATTGGTCGCCGGGAACAGGATGTCCACCTACGCCACGGTCTCCTGCCTTATCGACAAATCCACCTACGCCACGGTCTCCTGCCTTATCGACAAATCCACCCACGCCACGGTCTCCTGCCTTATCGACAAATCCACCTACACCACGGTCTCCTGCCTTATCGACAAATCCACCTACGCCTCGGCCTCCTGCCTTATCGACAAATCCACCTACGCCACGGTCTTATGCCTTATCGACAAATCCACCTACGCCTCGGCCTCCTGCCTTATCGACAAATCCACCTACACCACGGTCTCCTGCAAGTCCAGCAGGGAGTTCCACGTTATTTTCTCCGTTATGGTCCCCAGGGACGCCACAATCTCCTATTTCGTACGCAGAGTTGACACCACGTCAAGAATGGTGGTCCATGCCTGACATATTTTAAACCTTCCCAAAAAGTTATCACACTTTCGCTTAATTTTAAGAGGGTCATAGAATGTTAACAAATTGGAAACGTTACCGAGATGATAAAATACAAATTCTTGCAAAAATAATAATTAAAGTAAGTATGAACAAATGTACAGTCCCAGGATAGACAATTCTTTGTGGAGATAAAATACACACAAAATATATATGCATGCGTGTTAATTCTTTTCATCCATCTTTTCTGCAGAATCAGTGACGTGGATACTTACCTAAATTTATTATCATAGTCAGAGAAGGAGGGAAAAAGCCTAAAAAATCGTGAATCGCTTGGCAAACATTACCATGAATGTACATTCGTATAGCCACTAGTGCTGTGATTTATGGTTCATGCATTTAAGTGGCCCCAACTTATTTTTTATCAATTCGTAAATTACTAATCATCCAAATTGTAAGTAGTCCGATATAAAACGGTTAGCAGGAAAATAAAGCTCACAAGTGGGTAAAAAAATCTGGCTTAAAAATTAATTTTGACTCGAGGACAGGTGCATATTTCGCTCAAATATTTCAGCAACTTTATTACCATGCGAACAACCCCGAATGATCTATTCGAAAGTATTTACAAATTTTAAAATCCTTTCGTGTACACATGCATATGTACAAATGTATGTAGATATTTATTTTAAGTGGCTAGCCCCAATTAAATAAGTATGTAAATAAAGTGCGGCAAAGCACGATACATAAGTAGCGCAAAAATGCTGAGAATGCTGGGTCTTAACCTTAGTCGCCATATTGCGGCATGTCGACAACACCAAAAAAAATGTTTTGCCCAAATTGTGACACCGCGACCATACCCCCTTGCGCCGAGGGGGTGAGGCACAACTCAGATACACGTAATTTAACTGGATTTCATCCAGAGATTAATTTGCGCTATAAATCTCATTTTGCCCGATCACACTGCGACCACACCCCCTGGCGCGGAGGGGGTGTGGTCCAAAAGTTTACGGGATCCTGCCCCTGGGGTCATGTGTATGATGCCGCAAACAGATTTCGATGATCTTGATGCGTTCTCGAGTTTTAGTGCTCACGGACAGACGCACGGACAGACTAACTAACCGATCGCATAAAGTAGCTTGCGCTACTTCATAAACCGCACGTCTCATTAATCAATTATTCCCTCCAGTCATTTTCAGGTCTACATGCTGAAGAAATTTGAGATCTTGGTGATTTCTTTATTACGGATATTCAATATTTTATCTAACCAACACCTTCATCTTGCCATTGTATCTATAAGTGGTTGCTAATTAAGCTACTACAAACACCGAATGACGCCGGGTGGTAAACGATTAATCAACTTTTTAGCAACATTATCAAACTCAAATTGGTCGATCCATAATAAATGACAAATTATTCTTACACAGAAAATATGGCTAGTTTTTTCTCCAAATCCTTTCATAGATTCAGATTATCAACCTTATTTATGAATATGCTATCGTAGGTAAAGTGGGGCGTGACTAATCTCTTGTAAAATTTTATGTGTTCCAAATTCTAAAAATAAATTAGTCTTGTTGTCCTTGCAAGAAGGCTGTGAATTTGTAAATTTAACACGTGAGCAGAGAAATTCGCATTAAATATTGTCTATGAGCAGATTGTTGTGTGTATGCACCAGTGTTTCTTTTGTGAGCACGAAATTATTCGTATGCCTGAACTGTGCATGAAAATACATAAAATGCATAAAAGTGTACGAAAATGCACGTAAATGCATTAAAATTAATGAAATTCATTTCGTGCAGAAAATTTCATATTTTTGAGAAATTTTATATTTTCCTGCCATGTCAAATTTGGTTATTTCATACCTTACTGATTTGCAAGCCTATGACACTATTTCCTAAATTTTAAACTTTTTAAATTTAAATATTTCATTAAAAGGGAAAATCTTTTGATACTAAAAATTTCAATATTACAATATTATTTGCGCTCATATGATTCTTGTGCGTTTTTGTGCATTTTCATGCCCATCTCGAGATTTTTGGCGGGTGTTCTAAAACGTTTAAAAATATTTTCTTGTACTAATTTCGTGCAGGTGTTATTTAACAGCTGAACCACGGAAAATTGTACAGTTCGGCGGAAAAGCTGTGACGAGAACTTACAAACTGTCATGAGTGGAAATTTACGTAGGTCACTAATACTAGAAAATATACTACAACATATCGTCGTACTAATTCTAAAAAGATCTATGCGCACCGGTTTTTTAATTCTAAAAAGAGCTAACTGCCTTTGTTCGTTAATTCTGAAACCAGTTAAGTGCAGCCACTTCTTAATTCTGAAACTAATTAAGCCCAGTCACTTCTTAATTCTGAGACCAGCTAAGTGCACCGTTCACACCATTGGTTCTTATCGTGCACTTAGCTTTTTAAAATTATGCGCTAACTGCACATAGCTGTTTCAGAATTAACAAACGACTGCACATATGCCATTTTAGAATTAAGATACCCGTACACATAGATCTTTTTAGAATTATTGCCACGATATGGATTAGCCTGAGTCACAAATTCATTTATTAAATTATCTTGCAGCGATTTAATCGAATCAACTCCTATAACCATACGAACTGAGCCGGTTGTACAAAACCCAGTCGAACGCAGGCCACACTTCCGTTATGAAACACTTCACAGGCTCCCACAACCAGGGGAGGAGGCACAGAAGGAGAATTTTGAGACAACACCACGCCCACAATTTCAAACACAGGATCCAAACCTTGAACAATTTAAAGAACAGAATCTTCTTCTTCAAAATGATAACTCCTTTAAGAGCAATTAGTAAACTGATCGGGTTGAAACAGGGTAACGGCGGGCAGTAGCAGGTGCAAATTTTCGCGTAGGAATCAGTCGTTGGGATGATCGGTCCTCCATAAACTTCTCCACAGATTGCTCCTGCACCGCCGGGACAGAGGGTGGAACATTGCTGGTTGCACCGTGCCCCAGCCGTGGGGTCGGGGTCGGGTGGGTCAACGGATTCGGGGGGACACCGGTCACCAAACCGGACGGAAGGGGGCTGAAACCAAGAAAATTTGTTGGGTACGTAAATAAAGAGTAAATTTTGCAAATTTGTGAAATGGACCGGTTTTGCCAAAAATAGGGAAAGATAATAAGCAGGAAACCATAATGATAATGTTGTATCAAGCTGTTCTTACATTAGAAAACATATCGCAAAATTTTTTGCAAATCTTCTCAAGTTAATGCTTCGCATCGTAAAGACCATTGCGCATTTTGACCAGGTAATTTCACACAATTGTTGAAGGTTGAGAATTGTGATTTTCGTAAGTGTACAATTACAATAAATTGTTTTCAATAGTTATTTACATATTCCAACTTACGGCCGTTCCACAGGGTCGATTACACTGACAGATCCCACTCGCCGTACAGGTGGCCGTGTTGGTCATGTCCTCCACCAAAAGATCGTACCCGCACGAGTGATAGCAGAAAGAGTGGCTGAAGGTGGCAGAATTCAGGGCATGATCCTGTATCAAGGGATCTGCACAGTCACGGATAAATCGTTGGCCAAAAACCTGACAAATTAAGAAAAAAATAGTAAAATTCACAACAAATATCAAAACTGAAAAATTCAGATAAAATAGCAAAATTCACAAAAAATATCAAAACTGAAAAATTCAGAACAAATTGTTAAATTCACAAAAAATATCAAATTGACAGAAAATATCAAAACTGAAAAATTCACAGAAAATATCAAAATTCACAAAAAAATCGAAACCGTAAAATTTAAAAAAAAATAGTAAAATTCACAAAAATATCAAACTGAAAAATCAGAAGAAATTGTAAAATTCACAAAAAGATTACAATCTTTAAATAAAATTATTTTTAATAAAAAATTTTTTTACTCACGTATTTTCCCAGTAGAGCAAAAAGGATTGGCACGAATTTACGAGGAAACATTTTGTCGCAAAAATATTTCCATCCCAATCCCACCACGGCGGCGTCATAGCGTCTGACACTTCGTGCGGTTGGTGGTCTAATGACTGAAATCGGAAGGAGTTCATATTCACCTGCGAAAGATGAGTATGTAGCTGCAAAATTAGTAGAAGCGAATCCAATCAAGCCATATCTTAAGGCTGATATCTATTTGTAAATCAATCGTGAGATGCAAGGAGGGTGAAAAAAAGAGGCCCAACAATTAAACCCGATTTAAATGCAATTGCAGTCTCACGGTGTGTGCAGATATTTTCTAACAATGCATCATCTCCGCTTCATTACGACCGACTTTGTTATATGGTGGAATTCTTCACGCTACGAGTTTCAGTGATGATGGATGATGGATTGTTGTGTGTTGTGACTCGATACACATTAACGTATTAAATTTATTTACCGTGTAGGATTGCATTTTGGTGACGGTTGATACCCAGTCTGAATATGTACGATAAATGATGTAGGCTGGTTAAAAAGTACCTAAATCGTTGTCATGATTGGCATTAATTAACGTGTTTTAATTAAACATGGTGTCCCCCATACCATGCATTTCGGTGCCACTTGTGTACATATGTCCAAAAGTAGTTGAAATCATTATCATTACAAAGACTGTAATAAATAAGACGAAATATTTATTAGGGGTATTCACCACATGTAATAAATTTAGTCAGTGGTAATCGTAAATATGTTGTTGGGCAGCGACAAGAATTTCTATCAGTAGTATTTCCGTAATAAAACGAATTTCAAGAAAAAAAGTTGAAAAACTTCGCTCCAAAAACAATTCCTGGATTTATCCCAATCCCAATTAATATAAATTTGTGTAAAATTGCCACTAACGCAACTATTGAGTAAAATTTAATATGACAAAGGTAAAATTTACTCAAGGCTGAGGAAAAATCTTTCAAAGTTGGATAAATTTTAACTTTTATTGGGCAAATTTCACACAATAGTTGTGTTGGTGGAAATTTCACTCAAAATTCAGTAAATATTAGCCAAATTTGTTTATGTAGTGTGTGCATAATATTTTTTCTGCAAAGCATTTAGAGTGATGAAATAAATACCTACTTAAGTTGTTAAAAATTTGAAAGAATTTTAAAAAACAACAAATAAATATCTTGCTGCGGTGAATACCCCGATTTTGATTCTTTAATTGACTTTCAGTACGCAATTCATCCCCAAGAGCGGATCCGGATTCACTTTTTACACGAATCCAATCACTCTGAAAGATTTAGTTTTGTGTGAAATTATTCAACAACGCAATGTTCATCACCTACTTCAGTAATTATTTTAATGTCACTCACACCCACGGACCATTAAAAAGTACGCAATTGGCTCATACATAATATTTAATGCGAATTTCTCTCCTCCTTTGTATTAAATTTACACATTCATAGCCTTCTTGCAAGGGCAACATGACCAATTTATTTTTAGAATTGGAAATACATAAAATTTTACAAGAGATTATTCACGCCCCACTTTACTTACGGTAGGATTTTCATAAATAAGGTTAATAATCTGTATCTACGAAAAGATTTGAAAAAAACTAGCCATATTTTCTGTGTCAGAATAATTTGTCATTTATTGACAATTCTGGATTTAAATCTTATTGAAAATAGTTGGTGATATCTATCGCGTCAAGTTTATGCCGAAAGTCTACAGTATTCAGCAGTTTCGGAAGTAAAACTATGAATCATTGATGTGTGGGATTCAATGCCAATCAGTGTTATTTATATGCACGTGGGGTTGATGAAAAATCTTATTTTTCGTGTAATCAGCAAAATCGGTAGTTATGCTGAGTATTTATGCTGACCATAAATGAAAAAGTTCAAAATAAATCCTCCAAAGACCAATAATTCGAAAAGTGTCCTTGTTTTAAGAGCCACCTGATTTTGAGATATTATTAGATAATTAGTGCGCCGATGCAGTAATTTGTCATTTATTAGAGGCAGAAGAATATTTTTGAGTTGGTCTGTATATTTGTCCTATTAGCTTCCAATCTACGGCTGTGTTAAATTCTGGAGAATCGAGATTTCTTATCTTTCTGCCCATGGACCCCCAGGGAGTGGTCCCGGACCCCCCAAAGTATATATATTCTGAATCCTCTCACCGAGACCTTACCAACGATACCCCATATGTGGGGTTATGTGAGACTTTATCTCCCGATTTATCCCGGTGGCCTCTGAAACAAGGTCACGCAGGTCGATTTCGACCTACCGGTAATTTATCTATGTTCGGTTACTAAGAGTCAATAACATACCTAAATTTGAAGCAAATCGAACCAGCGGTCATTAAGAAAGTTAGCATTAAGGGCACTTTGTCGCAATTTCGACCAAAGTCGGTCTTCCTACAAAGTACCCTTCATTTTTTAGCTAGGAGGTCCAGACCACCGGCATTGGACGCAGAATATATGGTTTCTGTACGGTTTTGAAGTGGGATAGTTACCATTTAATAAACATGGAAAATATTTAGAAAAAACGAAAAAAATGTCGAAATTTTCAGGTCAAGGGCATTACAGACTTTGACCTGGGGACTTGATTTTTGCTCACACGAAGAACGACCCCAAATGAGAGGCCCATGCCAAGTTTGGGAAATCTATCTTCTTTGGGGGCGGAGAAAAAGCTGAACTAAGCTAAATGACCTCTGGGGGCAAGGGGGTGGGGTAATTCGAAAAAAAAATATTTTTCTGATTTTTTTTGGAGCATTTCCAGACTATTCCCGTTACTCATTTCCAATTCAAGAAATGTGAGGAAATGTGCTTGTATACCTATACCAAGAGTCCGTCTGGTAATAAAGAAATCACAAAGATCTCAAATTTCGTCTGCATACATTGATCTGAAGGTGACGGGAAGGAATGATTGATTAATGAGACGTGCATTTTAGTTACATACATACTTATTTAATTTGGGCTGATCATTTAAAATGTTATACTTGACATGAAAGGATTTATTAAATACTTAATAAGTATTTATTAAATATACTTATCTATTTGTTTAATTTATTAAATCTTCAATTTTATTAATTTAAGTTTTTTTTACTATTTTTTACTAATTAATTAATTTTAATTAATAATTTTATTTTAAAGCTTTAATGAATTAAAACTTCAATTTAATTTATTAAATTTATCTATGTATTAAATTTATTAAATCATAAACCTGTAAAACTACATAATATGCAGTTTGGCATGTTTATTTACTAGTCTATATACTAGTCTAGTTTATAATTTAGTCTATCTGCCTGTCCGTCTGTCAATACGATAACGGGAGAATAAATCGAAATAATCGAAATCGGTTTGCGATATCACACGTATGACTCCACTGGGTGGAAAATGTGGCTATGAGGATGATATATGTGTCGGCAGTGCGCAGAGAGTTAGGAAAGTTGACTAATTACTTGTGTTAAAAAATAAATCTAAAATTTCGAAACATTGGAATGCAATATCTCGTTTTTGTTAATTATATAGATATAGATATATGTTTATATTTTGAAATTGTATATGTCTATTTGAGCTGACGATGGCGACGTGTTGCTTTATTACCAATACTTTCTCGTAGTACGCACAGTTGTTGGGATAGTTACCCTCGTGGTTGTCGTTGGGACTGTTGTTGATGTCACAGGAGTTGTCGTGGTAGTCGCTGGAGCTGCCGTTGTTGCAGGGCCGGCGGTTGTCGTTGTTGCAGGGGTTGCGGTTGTTGTTACAGGTGCAGCGGTTGTTGTTACAGGTGCAGCGGTTGTCGTTACTGGCGCGGCGGTTGTTGTTACAGGCGCTGCGGTTGTTGTTACAGGCGCTGCGGTTGTTGTTACAGGCGCTGCGGTTGTTGTTACAGGCGCTGCGGTTGTTGTTACAGGCGTTGCGGTTGTTGTTGTTACAGGCGCTTCCGTTGTTGTTGTTGTTGTTGAAGGGGCTGCGGTTGTTGTCGTTGTTGCAGGAGCGGCGGTTGTTGTCGTTGTTGCAGGGGCGGCCGTTGTTGTTGTTGTTGTTGCAGGCGCGGCGGTTGTTGTCGTTGTTGCTGGGGCGGCCGTGGTTGTTGTCGTTGTTGCAGGGGCGGCGGTTGTTGTCGTTGTTGCAGGGGCGGCCGTGGTTGTTGTCGTTGTTGAAGGGGCTGCGGTTGTTGTCGTTGTTGCAGGAGCGGCGGTTGTTGTCGTTGTTGCAGGAGCGGCGGTTGTTGTCGTTGTTGCAGGGGCGGCCGTTGTTGTTGTTGTTGTTGCAGGCGCGGCGGTTGTTGTCGTTGTTGCTGGGGCGGCCGTGGTTGTTGTCGTTGTCGCAGGGGCGGCCGTGGTTGTTGTCGTTGTTGCAGGGGCGGCGGTTGTTGTCGTTGTTGCAGGGGCGGCCGTGGTTGTTGTCGTTGTTGAAGGGGCTGCGGTTGTTGTCGTTGTTGCAGGAGCGGCGGTTGTTGTCGTTGTTGCAGGGGCGGCCGTTGTTGTTGTTGTTGTTGCAGGCGCGGCGGTTGTTGTCGTTGTTGCTGGGGCGGCCGTGGTTGTTGTCGTTGTCGCAGGGGCGGCCGTGGTTGTTGTCGTTGTTGCAGGGGCGGCGGTTGTTGTCGTTGTTGCAGGGGCGGCCGTTGTTGTTGTTGTTGCAGGTGCTGCGGTTGTTGTTGTTGTTGCCGGAGCTGCCGTGGAAGTTGTCGTTGGTATAGTTGTGGTAAAAGACGGCAGTCCTGTAATTGACCCAATTGTCGTTGCAGGTAACGTGGTAGGAATCAATGTTGTCACAACAGGGGGGAGAGTTACTGGTGCCAATGTAGTTGTCGTCGTCGTGGAAGTTGTCGATCCACCGCATTGGCAGGGGGCACTAGGCGCATAACATGCACATGTCTGCAAATCATTCGAGCATTCCGAGTTAGCAATGCCCAGCGCTGAACACCAAGTTTGACATGGTGTCAGACTACATCCAGCAGCAACCTTGAAAAAAACGTAGTCGTTTGTACCCACTTTTGCTGCATAGTATTCATTTCCGTTCAGAATTCCTGTGTAGAAAAGTAATTATTTAATTAATTATTCATTTCGCTGATGTCGAAAAATTTTTCACGAAGGGTAATGTCGTTTAGATTTACTTTAACCCGTTAAGAACCAAGCACACACACTTGTCTACTTTTCTGCTTTCCGCTTATGACCAAGTACACATATTTGTGTCGTTTTAAATTTTTCGATGACAACAAGAAACCAAGGCAAAAATTGAAAATGGGAAAACTTCATTGTCAAAAGTGGTATTCTTGTTGACTGTTTCTGCAAAAAAACTGAACTTATCCTATACAAACGCCATGTAAAAAAGTGGAGTTTTCGAGTTTGTCACTGATTTTTTCATATTTTTGAGATTTGGCATCTAAAATAAAGTGGTAGCTAAAGAATTTTTGTGGGAATTTTTGTGGGAACGAAGGGGTTAACGTAAATCTATATATTTTTTACCTGTAGTTTGTGATACACCTGTTCGTGTCAACCCCAGTATTAAGAAGGACATTAAAAGTGTTACCATTTTTGCTTCCGTAAAGCTTAACTAAATTTTTCTTTGCTAACCGAACTAATTGAATCTCTCCAGGTTAATGGGCACCGATCCAAATTCATCACGCCATCAGGAATTTCAAGGTTCACCATACATACATAAAACTAACCATTGATACACAAATATTTGTGGTACGTGTCGATACTTATTGTAATCACAGCTGCGTGCAGCAGTTGCTTGGTGACGTGAAATTATAGAAATTCAAGGAATCTATGAATTAAACTTATACACAAAAGACCTTTATTCAGTTGGAAAATGTATTTCATACAGCATGTGGATTAAAGTAAATAGTTTTATGATTTATGAAATTCTATTATATAATTACGTTTTACTGGGGGGTGGATTCTATTACATGGTAAATGTATTCGAAAAATGCTTACACCTTAAAAACTCCTACATATCACTGGATTTATTTAATGATGAGTATATTTATATCCGGGTTCGAAAACCAATTTCAGTTTTGGTGGACCGAACTTAAATTTTTATGTGCAGACTTTCTTGTTTGTTCTTAATCTTTGGATGGCATTTGCAGCGAATTCTGTAACTGCTTTGTGCACTTCGCAAAATATGCTGTTACTCTTTATTAAATTACATACATATTTACATATGCCTACGGTGTATATATTTAGTGATTTGAAAATATTTTTCAAAATTCGAGGGGGGGGGGGACGGAAGCAGATATGAGCCAAAATGTGTAACTTTTTGTTGTTAATTTTGAGATATTGATGTTTCAAACTAACGCTTTGCTTTTGTGTGACTCGACATAACTAGAAAACTTATGTTGACTAGAATCTTGCCGCTGTGTTCATTTCTGACCCCAGTTACCAATTTGTTGAGTATTGTAAAATAATTGCATTTACCAAATTAGTTTCATTTTCCCAATTCTTGTTCATTCAGAAATACTGGAGCAAGGGAATTCTCGTGAGGCTAAATGGCCGACCTCTCCATAAGTAATAACATGTGGATTTAACGGTCAGTTGTTGATTGATTTTCAAAATGGCCTACTTTTTGGAAACCTTGAAGCCTTGAGTGAAATATGCATTTTCAAATTTTTAGCCCGAGTCAGGGCTTATGGAACCGTCATGTCCGTCCGTCTGTCCGTCTGTCCGTCTGTCCGTCTGTCCGTCTGTCCGTCTGTCCGTCTGTCCGTCTGTCCGTCTGTCCGTCTGTCCGTCTGTCCGTCTGTCCGTCCGTCTGTCCGGCACGATAGAGCCAAAACGGCTGCACCGATTGACTTGAAATTTTTACCACATGCATATTGGACAAAATTAGGAAACGAGTTCGAAGATGAGCGAAATCGATCAAGTGGTTGACCGGTGGGGGTCGCCGAGATGGGTGGGGTATTATGCACCAAAATTTCAAACTTGTCGTAGAAAGCTGAAATTTGGTACAGAGGTTGCTAATGGCCTCTAATGGAACAATGTGAAGTCAAATTGGAAAAATTTTTGTCCGGAGGGACCCTATTGGGATACAGATTTTTCAAAATTGTCGTATTAAGCTGAAATTTGGTAGAGAGGTTGCTTATGACCCCTCACGGAAAAATTTGATGTGAAATTGACAAAATTTTTATGTCGAGTGACCCTATGGTGCAACCCATACCGGTTTTTAAAAATTGTAAGATGAAATTCGGAACGGTGATACGCAATAGCTTCTAATGAGAGAATATGAAGCTAAAAGTGAGCAAAATGTAACCAGAGTGACCCTAGGAGGTGACCCACACCGTTTTTTAAAACTTGCTATGTTCAGCTGAAATTTGGTACGGAGGTTAAAAATTTGTTATGCGTAGCAAGTAAAGCTTTGGAAGTTCAATAATTGAAAGAAGTGAGCCCTACTTGCCCTACTGGTGATGGGGAACGATTCGTAAATATTTCAAAAATTAGGTGTTTGGTAATATAAAATTTCTAAGAAACATTTGACCATCCACACTATAATATACTAGGGGGTGGTAATAGTAGTCCGGTCAAATTGGACATAAGTTTAGAAGCGGAGTCTATCCCTGACTCGGGCTAAATGGAGTCTGCACTGTAGGTTTTTGAAATTCGGCCCCTCTCCCTCGAAATCAAGGTTACAAGGACCAATTTTGTATTGAATTCAAAAGTACTATGACAGAACTTGGCGCTAATTCTTGTCGAAAATGTTTGAGATAGTCAGGTCATCATACGCAAGGATTAGTTGGTCACATCAGCTGCTCTGGAGCCATTCTGGGAGTGATCAGGAAGCAAGTCCGAAGAATAAAAATAAAAATAAATATACTCTTTCGGCATTAAATTTTTAAAAAAATGGTAGTTATCTGGGAGCGGTGGTCTAATGATGGTTATCTGCGAGCGGAAATTATTTGACGTTGCTACAGAATTTTCTTAACGTTGCTAAGGAAATTATTTGATGTTGCTGAGGATTTTTTAAAATGTTGTTAAGGAATTTATATCCGCTGCGGATATTTCGCAGCGGGTGTTTTGTCCATTTCCTTAGGAAATACCAATGCTAATTCGAGCGTATAATTTGTTATGAGTGGCGAAATGTCCTATTTCCCGTCATAAACCATTTGCTTAGAACAATAATCCATTGTTCAAGGCAATTTGATAAAACTAACCAAACATCCTGTGTTTTGTACGCATTCAAAAAATTCACTTGTGAGTACATAGAAGAGCTCCATGAAGATTTCAAATTTTCCGGAGATGAAAGTACTAGTCGTTCTTGCGGTGCTGATTTCAGGTAAAATACGCCAAGTTCCGCCAATTTAATAACAAAACGGCGACATAAATATTTTGGGAAATATAAATTAATTGAAAAATCTTAATGCGCACATTTTACTTTAAATTGTGATCAGTAACACGTCGATGTCTTTTATAATATTTTCCGTGCAGGCAGTAATAGACTTGTATACGAATTGTAGGCAATTTTACTAAATATTTATGTAAATATGTATCCATTATATAAACAAGTTTCGTCTGAATGTTACAGCTTCCCAAGCAAGTCCTGGGGCAAAGTGCGTGTGTAAAAATGGCGACGACGTATTAACCGGGCGGCAGTGTGGCAAAGAAATCAACCGATTGCAAGGCAACCCTCCCGTCAGGAAACGAAGGGTGAGTTTCAGTAATTTCTGCCGTTTAAGGTAACCATCGACGAGTCATTCCCGTGTGTCTCATTCCGCCCCATGTGGCATGTTCTCTTATGGAGAACTTACAATTTATATTTCGCCATTCATATTCAATGAAATTGCAATGTTATTATTTTAAAGAATTCTATATTTTTAATTGGAAAAATTCATCTCAACAGATTTTTTGGAAAAAAACTTCCTTCCTTAATAATTTGTTGTCCTTTTTTGGAACGAAGTTTTTTTTAAATCTGTTGAGATGAATTTTTCAAGTTAAGTATATAACATTGCAATTTCATTGAATATGAACCGCGAAATATATTGTTTAAGTTCTCCATAAGAGAACATGACACATGGGGCGGAATGAGACACACGGGAATAACTGGTTATCTTAACCGTTCTTCAGTTTGTTTTACGAGACATCTCAAAATTTTGAAAAGCTTTTGGCATTGAAACTTTTGTACATAAAACCTGAAGATCTAATCACCCGGCGTGGGGGATTTAAATAATACGTTATAAGTACAATTAACACAATATCAAAATGGTTACGTACAGGGAGCAGCTATGGATACGGATTACGATGGTGAGGAATGCCACCTAGATGTAATTTACGAGTGCCCAAATCCACCAGATGCAACAACGCCGGCGAAATATGCGGAAAATTGTATCGCACTCATTGAGAATCATTATTCATGTTCGGACCAGGATGGACACGGATTCTGCCAATTTAGTTCATCTCAAGGCTAAATTTTCGGCCCAAATGAAGGCTCTAAGATATTACCCGACAAACGGAATAAATTGTAATAATAAGATTTAAAAGAACATTTAAACCTGGGGAGGAATTCAATTATAATTTGCGCAAAGCGTAAGCACTGATTTTGAACCAAAATTTAGACTTACGCCGTGCGCAAATTACAATTGAATTCCTCCCCTGGTGAACAAAAAATTAGCTTTCACCAGTTTTAAGGTAGCACGGAATTTGCCTTATTAAATTTAATATTTGCACATATTTAAATATATCTGCTATACAGCATTTGCTTCTTTGTACATTTTCATCACCGCAATTCGACAAACTGAGGCGCTACATCTAATCAACATAACGTCGCACTAATTCTAAAAAGATCAGTGTTTCTTAATTCTAAAATGAGCTATGTGCAGTCACTTCTTAATTCTGAAAGCAGCTGAATGCACCGTTCACACAATTAGTTCTTATGGTGCTTATGGTAAAATGACATCGGCCAGAGATATTCCCCAATGCAGAACAAAGGTCAAAAGGTCACTAAATCCAGGTTTTGTGATGGGTTTGGCAAGTGAGAGATAATTGAGAATTCTCATTATTTTCGTATAAATATTTATTACGACAAATCATCCGGTTGTTTGTCATGAAATTTACTGCGAAGTAGTGGAGGTTATCATGTTCATATTTGCAGATTTTTTTTCGTCCAAAACTATTAGCTGTCACGGAAAAAGATAGGAAAAACTGGCAAGAATAGTTTTTACCGTCTAAAACGGGAAAATATGCTGCAAAAATTTCTCTAATACTTAGTATTTTCCTAATCGGACTTCATATTCGTCATCTCGAGAACATTTTGCTACGTAACGCGCGCACTTTCAAACAGTTCTGATTATTTTTCATGTCAATCTTGTAGATTATTAACGCAGCCGTATTATCAACTTTTTTCTTAGAATTTAATGGAAAATACGAATACCTATAAAGTCAGATTTTAAAAATATTAAGTTGTGTGGAATCGCCCCAAACGCAGAGTTTCTCCCACTTACTTTAGTGGGTGGTAAAAAGTGCCTTTTTGTCCACTTTTTCCTACTGCTCTGTTCAATTTTTACCAATCGAAACAACCCTGCATACTTACAGTGTTTGACTTGTTTAAACGTCACGAATTTGGTAATTAAGTTCGTGAAATTAAAATATGAAATATAAGCAATTTTAAAATAAATAAATATTTAATTATGATAATTTTTTTAGTTGGCTAAAACTGAAAATCTGTTTTTACACCGGTTTCACAATGAATTAATAATGCCTGGTCTGCAATTTGCATGAGAATTCATGAATCTAGGACATTTCAGACAATGGAAATGTGGTCTACAATGAAATATTCATTTGCGTCACTCACACTCACATTTGTTCACTACAAAACCGGGTCATGTTGAATCGAGCAGTCAGTTAGGAAGAGGATTTCGTATAATTTCCACTTTTTAAGTATAATTTTACTCTGGAGTTTTGTGAAAAAAATTTAGCTGCAAAGATGAAATTGTTACAACCCGTGGTGATTTTTCTTTTGGTCCTTCTGGTAAATGCATATTCCTAATTTACACTTTTGGTCATCTTGTACACTCCAAGAAATCCAGTAGCAAAACAACCTACTCCTCATTTCCTTTAACAAAGTGGTATTTATGATTAACAGCTCGGTATTAAGGATTAATATATAGGCAGTAAGTTTTACCGGACCGGGGTAATTTTAATACGAAGAGGTAGAGCAACTTTAATAACGAGAAATCAATACCTACGTGACCATACAGGTTTTGTAACATAGCTGGTAATACATTGGTCCAAGGTCCATCTAAAAAATGGTCCGTGGTCCATCGACGGACCAATTTATTGGAGTCCATTGTGCAAAATGGACCATTTTGATCCCGTGAACCATATCGTCGTCCTAATTCTAAATTGAGCTAAGTGCAGGGAATGCTTAATTTTAAATAGAGATAAGTGTAGTCAGTCCTTAATTTAAAAAAATCTAACTGCACAATAAACACTATAGTTAAAACAAGTGCAGTTACCTTCTTTTAAAATTAAGAACTGACTGCACTTAGCTTTATTTAAAATAAAGTTTTCACTGCACTTAGCTCAATTTAGAATTAGAACGACAATATGCCATTGTGAGTTATGATTCTTAAGAGTGTACTAACGTAGCAACTAACTTAATTCCAGGGGAACGTCCTTGGACGGGGAATAATCGGCGATGGGGACACGCCGCTTACTGCTAGGGTCGATGACCTCGAGATGATTCCAAGCCAACCTGCGGAACAAAGATGGTTTGGCAGGTGGTGTACTTGCGTCCATGGAAGATGCCAGACAGGGACCTTTTTCCCCTGGACGAATAATGGTGATGTCGATGGATGTTAAAACTATCTTGATTTTAATAAATTTCACAAGAAATTTGTATCCGATTTAATTTTATGTAATTTGTCATGCTTGAAAGTGAATAAATAAATAACTTCCTGCCTAAATTATTCCATTTGTGCGGAAACAGGCTTCCGTATTAATTACACTCTTATATCACTCAACGCGGTGTTGATATGTGACTTTACCATCTTGGTATTGATTTGGTAATAAATTTACAAAATTAATACCATATATATGGTACAAAATTTAATATCACCTAGTAATAAAATGATTACTGCATAGTATTATTTCATTACCGAATCTATACCAGGGTAGTCAACCGTTTAATACCAAAGCGGTAGAGTCACATATCAATACCGCTGATTTTTTTAATACCCAGTTTCTAAGAGTGTATGGCCCATTAATTATGTCGTCAAAATTCAACTGCTTCCACCGTTAGAAGATGCTCCTAATTTTACGCTGCATCTAAACTTTCTGCGAGGAGAATCAAATCCTCGGAAACGGCAATCTTCATATAAAGTTAAATTCTGTCCATAACCCGTATTTTTCGACGTTTCCAAGGTTTATTCAACCTGACTTTATTTATCTTCTGAATTAATGAATAATACATAATAATTGACATATGTAATTTGTTAATTTACTTTACTAGTTTGTCACAAATTAATGATGGTTACATCGTCGACTAAATTTATTTCAGCACTCTCAGCCGAATCCTACATGAATACGTAGTTATGCAGATTTTCCTACAAATTGATTGACAAGAATGGTAAAAAATGGGTTGGAGTATGACTTAAACTTGTCATCTTTTGGACCTTGCCCTTTCCCCGTTCCACTTCCGGGTTCAATTGGAATAGCTGATTTCTCTGATCCCGTCGTGACTTTTGTTGGGGTTGATGGTGAAAGAGTTGTAGTCGTCGTCGTAGTTGGTGTCGTTGGTGGATTATTCTCGGACAAGACTTGCTGCAAGAGTTGTTTTATAGCAACCACACTCCAAATGGGGACACTGATTGGTTTAGCTTCTTCCGTGGTTATGGTTACAATGTCGTGTCCTCTATCTGTATAACGGAGTGGGCCGGTGTCAATGATTACCGTAGCCACTTCCAGAGGTGGTGCGACGGAGATAGCAGCCGCTGTAATTTTTGTGTTGGGTGACATGGTGACCGTTGTCGGTGAGGTGACTCTATTTATCGTCGCAGCTGGTGTAGTTGTCGTGGGTGTGGTCGTAGTAGGTGTCGTGGGTGTGGTCGTAGTAGTTGTCGTGGGTGTGGTCGTAGTAGGTGTCGTGGGTGTGGTCGTAGTAGTTGTCGTGGGTGTGGTCGTAGTAGATGTCGTGGGTGTGGTCGTAGTAGGTGTCGTGGGTGTGGTCGTAGTAGGTGTCGTGGGTGTGGTCGTAGTAGGTGTCGTGGGTGTGGTCGTAGTAGGTGTCGGGGGTGTAGTTGTCGTGGGCGTGGTCGTAGTAGGTGTCGTGCGTGTAGTTGTCGTGGGTGTGGTCGTCGTAGGTGTCGTGGGTGTGGTCGTAGTAGGTGTCGGGGGTGTAGTTGTCGTGGGTGTGATCGTAGTAGGTGTCGTGCGTGTAGTTGTCGTGGGTGTGGTCGTCGTAGGTGTCGTGGGTGTGGTCGTAGTAGGCGTCGTGGCTGTGGTCGTAGTAGGCGTCGTGGGTGTGGTGATTGTAGGCTTTATCGTAGAAGTCGTCTCCGTTAAGAACTTGCCCCTAGCTATTGAGGCGATTGTGTACCCCTGCCGAATTAGGTAAGTAAATCAGTACCATATCATTTTATCTATTCTTGCGTTATCTACAAATCATCTACAAATATCCATCCCGCCCATGCTTCAGGTAAGGGAACTCTCACACAATTCGTCATCAAATTTCCAAACCTACCTTGAACTGGCTCGTAATATGGCGCAATAACATGGGCGATACTCGTACAACTAACTCGGTCTTTATCAATTGTTGCATTGCTGCTGACAATTGCTTCCACGCCTCATCTTTGGCTGGCTCATCCGGTGTGAACCAGTTCGCCAGGGTCGTCGTCTGGGGATTGTGCACTCCCAGTAGGTCGAGTTCGAATGGAATTCCAAAAACCCTTTGTCGTCTACTCGATACCTTAACCAGAGATGTGCCGATAGCCCAACGCTTCCGTAAAATCCGCCTTCCATAAAGAGCCTTTCCTCCCCAAGGGTCCCGTTCAGGGAATATTCCCCGCTAACTGGGAACAGAATTAACAGTAATACTTATTCTGCTAACTTTAAAAAAACTCGGGTACAATACAATTTTACATTTTACTAGTCTTTCTCATATTTTTGACCGAATTTTCTCTGCACTTATAAAATTACTTACACTCATACATACTTACTTGGTACAGCTTTCCAGGACCCGTCTGGCAATATTGGCTTAAATTCTGTATTGATGTATCCATCATAATTGCTGGTAGCAAGAGAACCAGTGGCGCTTGTTTTAGATTTTTCAAAAATATTTTCTATCTTGACATTCCTGCACAAAATTAAGTAGTTATGAATCGAACAAATACGATATTTGGGAGTATAGACTCTCAACTGGTCAACCGGATATTCGGCTCTACCGGGTTTTTAAGGCTGTATACATAAATCCCATTTATATGTAGTCGGCATTACAAAGGAAATTTCGCGCGGCGGCACAATAACTTTTTTGTGAGTCTACACTCTTAGAAACTGGGTATTAAGAAATGAGTGGTATTGATATTCGACTCTACCGCGTTCGTATTAAACCGTTGTACTGTCCTGGTTTATATTCGGTAATGAAATAATACCACGTGGTAATCATTTTATTTCTAGGTGGTATTAAATGTTTTACCATAAGGTATTAATTTTTTAAATTTATTACAAATCATTGCCACGAAAAGTCAAGGAAAAGTCGCACATCAATACCGCGTTTACTGATTTTGTTAAGAGTGTAATAGTGCTGCCATGTCACATGCCAGGTCCAAGTGGTTATTTCTAGTAATTTGTTACCCAATCGGTAATTAATTATAACCCTGACGTACTCCATTCCAACTGAGGAAACTAAAATCACCACCATTTGCCTCCCCGATATATTCACTCTTTTTTCAAAAACCTTAAAGTGACCCCTTGAATGGAAACCAGCCAATTAGTCTCGCTGCTTGTCCACGTGACGGGTCCCTTAATCTCAAACACCTCACCAACCCGCACCACATCGGGAGGTAATGGTTTCACACGGAGGTGTAGGAATAGAAGGAAACAGTCCTCTGAAAAACCCGGATTATTTCAGTTAACAAAATTTCAAATTTACAAATGTAACCAAGTTGAATAAATGTTACTCAATATTGGGTCAAATTTATGCTCTAGAAGGACGCATATTTATTACCTGGCTGGTTGCACTTTGGTGTGGGAACCACTGACCATTCTGCCTGACACAAGGCGAGCAGGGCAGAGAGCACAACGAGCAGCGTTATGCCCATGATTGTTAACAGATCAATTATTGGCAATCTGACTTTCGCTATTATACTTGTGCGTATACGGGTTACCCCAACGCTGGACACAAAAGGTGACGAAATACTGACTCCTTAAAACGGCGTCGCTACGTTTAAAAGGAGCCTCTAAGAACTGTGCCCATGACATTATGTAACTAACGCGCATAGTTAATTATACTTGTCAAAATTAATTCTATTGATTCCATGATAACTAACGACGCCGGCGGAACGAGCCAAAGAAAAATTGTGTGCTTAATAGAAGACTTATTTTATTATATAATCACGCATGTACGAGTATGTACACTGCAAAATAAGACTGGTATGATCCGATCTGAAGGATGTCTTTATCCATCCTTTGCTATTACACAGATTCGATCCGGTAAATACGGATCGGACTCCGAGTATTGCAACTTTTCGGATTGGATCCATGCTATAATTATACAATGATCCCTCCGATAAGAATAGGATTACAGGCTCCACTGCAAGAAATTACGTGCTCATTTCTTACCCCGCGGTGTGTATGCGTGACTCCAACGCCGTTATTGTAAGCTCTACAACACACTGTGCCAATATTGACGCCAAGGGGGTAACAATTTATTCCCACGAGAATCACAACATCATGCGTTTATATATCAGCTGTAGAGTGTATACACAGCGCTCGGCCCCCCAATATTTTTTTAGTGTGCCAGTCAGGTGCGTGACATTAAAAGTTTAAAAAACCCGTGCAATACACTAATATGGTATAAAATGTAATACCAAATACCAACTATTATTAAAAGTATTACCACAAGGTATTATTTTAATACAGAATCTATACCAGGGTGGTACAACGGTTTAATACCAAAGCGGTAGAGTCACATATCAATACCTCTCATTTTTTTAACACCCAGTTTCTACGACTTGGGGTTCCTGTGATCAAAATTACTATATCGAAGTATTATTAGAACTATTTCCTGCAATTTGGACATGTTGCTAATTATGCAGTTATGTTTGTACCCATGCAGTCACTACATAACCTAATCGGAATTAATTATGTCGTTTAATCTAACATTAATCTGCGTGACTTTACCGGATCATTAAGAGTGGAATGCTTATGCATAAGTTAAGTTAGGTTAGAGGGGCTCTAAATGAGAGCGACATAGCAAATTAAAAATTGTAATTTACTTTATGTAAGGTACATAATGTAACTAGTTAATTCAACACGTGCTCTTAAATAATGCCTGTGCAAGCTACATCAACAATTTCACACAACAAAGACCAAACTTATGTAAGTATGTTTCAATTACAGAATCCTTTATTAAACTGTCAGTAGATATCAGTTAGCATAAACTGGTTTTCAATTCATGACATGTTGGCCATAATATAATTAAGCAATTGCTAACATTTTTGTATCTGTGCGTCAACTAATCCTAAGACGCTTAATTATTAACTGTTGAGGTAGACCAGGAGATTTGAGTCAAGAAATCCACACTCAAAATAAAATTTTAGCAAAATCGCTACTAGCCGGTGTCACTGAATAGTAGGAGTGTTGTCACCTGGTGGTAAGAGGCTGATACAAAAACCGGTAGTAGTCTGCTACCAAACCAGTGAGGTCATATATAGATACCGGCTGGTAGCGATTTTGCTAAAATTTTATTTTGAGTGTGGATTTCTTGACTCAAATCTCCTGGTCTACTTCAACAGTTAACAATTAAGCGTCATACAATTAGTTGACGCACAGAAAAATAAACCCTTACAAACGAATATAAAAAGGAAGCGTCAGACGGTTATTAATATATGTCCCAAATATCCGTACGTCCTGTCTACAACGATCCAAACTAAAAATTCTATATTTTTGACGTTTGACCTCGTCTACACGGTCACGAGGTCGAAAATATTGTCGTCGTTTAATTCGTATAAAAATGTCCTTTAAAATGACATCCCATATGACAATTAAGTATTTTTTGACCTCATGACCCCAACGTCGAGGTCAAAGGTCGAAAATATTGGCGTCGTTGAATTCGTGGCGAAATTTCCTTTAAAATGACTCCCCATATGAAAATTAAGGTTAAATTCAATTTTCGACCACACCCCCTGGCGCCGTGGGGGGTGGTTCGATTGACCCCATTATCGAACTCGACCGAGAACTAAAAATTAGAAGTACAAAGGCGAAAACCGCATTTGATTATCTCGATCCGTTCTCCTGTTATCCTGCTTACGGACGGACAGACGGACAGACGGACAGACGGACGGACAAAACCATCGCAAAAGTAAGCTGACGCTTCCTAATAAATGTTAGCAATTGCTTAATTATATCTGCACTGCAGATATAAAATGAGACACCTCGATCCACCACCACTTCACTTAAGAATCATAGGGGCCACCTGCATATCGTCGTTCTAATTCTAAATAAAGCTAAGTGCAGTGAATGCTTAATTTTAAATAAAGCTAAGTGCAGTCAGTTCTTTTTTTTTGAAAAGAGCTAACTGCACTTGTTTTAACTAAAGTGTTTATTGTGCAGTTGGCTCTTTTTAAAAGTAAAAACTGACTGCACTTAGCTCTATTTAAAATTAAGCATTCACTGCACTTAGTTCTATTTAGAATTAGAACGACGATATGTAACCCAGACGGGAAACATAAATGGCGAATTTGGGGCATCTATATTTCCAGCAGTGTCTCTCCTGTTAAATAACACCCGCACGAAATTAGTGGACGAAATTAATATTTAGAAAATGGTGTTTTCAAACCAGTAACGTTTGAAATAATCGAATCTCACACCAATTTGGCATGGGTGGAAAATATCAAATTTCTTTAAAATATGCATTTCCCTGCGAGAAGTGAGTTTCATGCATTTTTGTGCATATTTATGCACCGTGCATACACAAAAATAATTTGGTGCGCGCAAAAACAAACACTGCACATACACACTTAACTCTACGGATATTTAGAGTCCACTAAAGTCGTTCATATCATTCTTCCATGTCCTTTGGAAAGTTCAGCGAGAGAAGGAAGGCTGAAGGGGAAGGTTTGCATAATAAGAAACAGCCATCATCGCCATTTTCACGCACAGCATGGACCGTCATCGTAAATTGTTCTCTCGACGACTGTCGGGTTTGGGTTAGGGAATTAATATGGACAGGACGAAATAGAGACGCCAAAATGAGGACAAAAAAATCTGGACAGGAATAAATGTGGACACAAAAAATGTCGAAAATGTAATTAAAAACTACAAGTAATTAAAAATAAACCCTGGTTCGGGCTAAAAACTGTTCAAATCAAATTTTGTGCGCAGCTTGTCGAGCACTTTTTCATAGTATGGGCGAATTACTCTTTCTCTTACGACCTCGTCGGTTTGGTACGGGCGATGTGCTGTACGTTTGGTCAAATTTTGATGAAGAACACGAGGGCAGGTCAGAATTTAAAGTAAGAGTGACAAGCGGGAGAAGCGGTGCTTGTTGATCTCGCTCTGTCTTTTTTCGGGACAAATTGCACATCATATTATATGAAATACCTTTCACAAAATCATTTAACTCCATCTCATTATATTGTAATACGAGGGTTTTAAGCCTGTCGTCCAATTTTATTTGCTTGAATTTTGTGTTCCTGGGGGTCTTCCCACTTATTCTTTCTTCAATCGACGCGCGAGTGGAGTGCTGCTCTTCTTACGTACGAATAATTTTTGTAATGCAGACAAGGCTTATTCTTGTATGCACCGTGTTTGCGCGTGTCTATATCTATGTTGTCCACATCTAGTCCAGTCCATATTTTTTTGTCCACGTTACTCCTTGTCCATGTTCATGTTGTCCATATTAATTCCGTCTCCCGTCGGATTTGGTTTAATATGTAAATCATACATATTTATTCGACAACGGCAAGTGGCAGGGTTTCTCCGTGTCTCTGGACAGCCTATGCTTCACAATACATTCTAAAGCCACTTTTGAAATTAACCTGGTGGTGATTTTTTTCTTATAGAAAATCGAAAAATGTTATGAAAGTCTCCGCAAACTTTCGAAATACTCTCAAATTTCGAGAAAAAAATAATATTAGGGATGCTTCATACAGAGGGTTATTTTTACTTATAGGCACTGTAACTAACCTTAATTTTTGGGTTGAAGGGCTCGTCGGTGAATTTTTTTGGTATTTTCTACGTGTTCCCCATCGTTTTCTGATATGGCACGAAGTCGTCGTTTCCAAGAATTGAATACTTTTAGGCACATTTCAGGGGTGACTTTGCGCCATTCTTCATCTAAAACTTTGCAAAGTCCGTCGAGAGTGGTAGCTCGCCTCTTAAAAAGGGCCTGTTTCAACATTCCAAATCCAAAAAAATCCATCGGGGATGCATCAGGGGACTTAACTGGTATCTCTGGACTAGGAATAATTGTTATTCCGAATTTTTCTTTTAATTCGGCCGCGTACTGGGTCGTGATTCGAGCGGTGTGCGAGGACGCCGCATCATGGTGAACGAACACCTTGTGGGTCTCGCCAGGGTAGCGTTTTGGAATTTCTTCCTCCAAAAGAGGACTTAAAACTTTGTCAACATAATAGGTCGCATTAATCTTCACATTATGGGGAACTCGAATCAAGGGGAGTGTTCCACGACCGCACATAGCGCCGACTATCATAACTTTGACCGCAAACTTTTCACTTTTTTCGCAGACATAGTTCTCCATGTCACTTTGGCACTTTGAATAGCAAATTCTACGATCCTTTTTGCAATCCTCGATGAAGAATAATGGTTCGGACAATGTGACAACAAATTCGGACTTTTTACCTGCGAGGTGATTTTTGTACAGCTTCCTAGATGTCGACTTCCGTATTTTCTTGTGCCGTGGTTTGAGGGCATGCACTTTGGTCTTTTTGTATGTCTTCTTTCCTAAATCCTGATGAATAATTTTATTTATTGTTGACTGAGATACATGATACTTCTTTGCCATTTGATTTTGGGTCGGTGGGTTTTCTTTTTTAGTGTCACGGTTAACTTTTGTGATGAGCGTCGGTTTTCTCACTTTTCGGGGCAGGTGTTGGGCGGATGTGGAAGTCCTAATTCTGTAGCCTGGTGCCTGTTTCCTTCGGAATTTTTTATTCTGTGAATAGACCTTATGGAAAGTTCAATCCCCTGATTTTTAAGTTGGTCGACAATATTTTTAGGAGACACTCTAGCTGCGCAAAGTGCTTTTACTGAGTGAAACACTTTGGGGTCAATTTTCGGACCCATTTTTGAAAATCTTGAAATGGAGTAAAAGTAAAATACTTTCGACTTGACTTAAACTTTTTATATCATTTAACTTATTGCTTCATAGCGCTGTAGTTTCGTATATATGGGCAAGTAGCGACAGTGCCTATAAGTAAAAATAACCCTCTGTAGCTTATCCTGGTTCTCAGAAACGTTAATTTTGAATATGCGACAAACAAAATTAGAATTTTGATATAGAATTTTACATTGAAAAAACATTTTTAGCCTTTAAAGTGGGCGTGGCCTGCCCAAATGGGTCAGCGAGTATTGTCGTTCGGGGATTTTCTTTAGTAGGTTTTTAGTAGGTTTGGCGTCAAGTTGACCCCGTCATATTGACCCCATGATAGATTGATCCCATACCATATTAACCCCAGGACAGATTGACCCCTTGCCACATTGACCCCAAGACAAATTTACCCCCACATCAAATTGACAAATTTAAAAATTGTCAACCTCAAACAACCGAGGGGATGACTCACAATGATTTTTTTAATTGGTTAGAAATAGCTAAAATTATGCATCAATGTGCAAGTTTATCAGATTTAAGAATATGAGGGGAATTTTAAGAAATCTGGTAGCAGGAGATCGGTCGATATTTTATTGACACATGTGACAGTGAGGATGAACTATTGTCTAGTGTATGGAACCTTATGCCGAGAAAACTACAATATAGCGATAACCCGCGTAGTTTTTGCATTTTAGTTTAGTAATAATAATCACTGGGTTATATGTAGGACACAAATTTAAAATAGGGCTCTGACTCTGACTCGGGCAACTAAAGTCTTCAATTTTAGATTGGAATATTTGATTTGAGCCTGAATACAAAATAAAGGACACCGCACGATCAACATGGCACATTCTCCCTTTTGTATTTTTGTACCATTTTTTGATATGCTGTAGATGTTTAGTAGCAGAAAAATTGTTACCATTAAAGTCGAAATCCACCTCCTTGGGTAAAAAGGTCTGTAACGCTGTGTGGCTTTTGACATCCCGACCAGGTAAATGAGGTCGATTTCAACATGGGTAGTTTAACTTGTGTTCTGCTATTAAAGATCTTCAACTTATCAAAAGCGGGCAAAAAAATATATAAGAGTGATTGTGCCGTGGTGATCATGGGGGTCTTTTAATTATTAGTGTCAATTTTGGGTTGGGGTCAATGTGGTTCGTGGTCAATATGGTATCATACGGTATGATTCATACCAGGAAATCTGACCAAATTTAATTATGTAAATTTCCATCAAATCACGACAAATTGACCCCATACCAACAGTTAGGGGGCAATCTATCGCGAGGTCAATATGGCGGGGTCATTCTGTCGTGGGGAAATCTGATGGGGTAAATTTGACATGGAATCCTGTAGAATGCATGAACTCCACCCCAACTGCAGTTTTTAAAAATTATTTCACATGGCCTACCTAAAAATAAAACATAACGTTTGGAACAAATTGATTTAAATTGGCAGAAATGGGTGCAATGACAACGCAAGATTGAACGAATGACCAGTTTTATTTCAACTTGAGGTTTCTAATCAACAAGCTTTTAGATTATAAAAATTTGTGTTCGACCATCTAAAGGCTTGCCATGAAAGACAACACATACTCAAATTAAGTTTAATAATATAAATAACTATTGAAAGACTTGGCACCCACTCGGATCTTAATGGTTCCTTTGTTTGGAACCGTCAAGTTGAGGACCTGGTCCTCCATTAACATGTTGTACGAGACAATAGTCACGCCACCATCCGGGCGCAGGAAGGCAGTAACACGGAAATCGGACGTACCCTAAAAATTAAATCAGATTTAGGGCTCACCTCTCGGGTAGAATAATAATTTAAATAAATCCCCATCTTACCGGGAACACAGGAACCGTTGCCATTCGTCTTGATCCCGGAACGACAAACTTGCTCCAATGTGCAAGCGCATAGTACATCGGCATTTTGTAGAACTCTGAAGCATCATCACTCACAATAATGGGGGCCGATCTCTCACTAGCCCCCGCCCAGGTGGGACCACCCGACATGTTGAGCGCCAAGTTCCAATCCGTCCACCCCGCGACCGAGTGTTGCGTCGTGGAGGCGATGTCTTGCATGTAAGTTTCCGCCAAGTACCAGCTCCCCAGACCGACAGGGTCTTCCCCGAAGACCATCGAAGCCTCGGTGAGAAGGACGAATTTGTTGAATCTGGCGACAATCTCGTCATACACGGACATCGGGACTTGTTCGCTGAAATACCAATGGACGGCGGTTCCAGCGACAAATTCGTTCGATATAGGGTCAGCTAGAATGGTCTCAGTCCAGTTCTGCACGTGGGCGCGATCATGGTCTAGAATCATGAGGGAGAAATTAGTCGGTGTGTTGTACCCGGCTGCGCGAAGGTTTGGGCCGAGATGTTGGACGATGAAGTCACGCTCCATGGCTGCCGTGAAGCCGCACGTGTTCCATGGGAATGTTTCTGAGAAGCCGGTCATGGGCTCGTTTTGAACTGTGTGGTGAATAAAGGGAGGAGATTAATAGGTTGATTAGTTGGTATTTTGATTAATGAGTACTCAAGCCAACCTGTCATTCCCCAAAGATCAACGCCTTCAGCCCTGTATGCGTCCAAGAATCTAAAAAAAATGTGGGAAATGTCTCCATTTATAAAATTCTTTCCCCCAATTGCGAAAATATTTATGACCGAGGTGATCACCTACTTGACCAAGTATTTCGAATAAGACCCAAATAGCAGAACCAGGCCCATCCCTCAAAGTCCCGTTCCCATTGACTATCCCGTTTGTTTTCATCCAGGCTGGAGGAGCCCAGGAGGATCCGTACCATTTAACGTCCTGAGCAGCCAACTCCCTGGCCAGTTTGAGTTGTGGGATCTATGCATATTTTAAAGTTGAGGGGTAAATAGACTACATCATGAAAAATACCCGGGGATTCCTCACCTTAAAAGAAATATCCTCATCCACCAAGTTGAACGAGTCCAGGCCAATGTCCTCTGCCACGTCGTCATACGAATACGGCCGGGTGGAGAAGTCCGACCCGGAAATTGTGATCCTTCCCAGTGCGAACTCTGCCCCAGTGGCGCCATAGAAGGAGGTATACGCATCCCGCAACATTTTAGGGCTTAGTCGGCCAGGGTTTAAGGCGGCCGCATCGCTGAAGGAACCCCCAATGCCGAGCATCTCTTGGTGGAGTTGGGTCGGTTGAAGGATGACGTTCCACACCTGTCCGATCGGGTCTTCCGTCCCGTTGAAGGATTGTAGTCGGCGGACAAAACGCTTGTTGCCGTCGCGATCGCTCTCAAAAATTTGGACAATTCCGTTCGGAGTGGGGGTGAGGGGATCGATGGTGTCGCACCAGAGTTCGTCACACACGCAGACCATGCCATCCGGGTAGTAGCGGGGATTGCAGGGGTCCGCGGCGAGAATGAGGGACGGGGCGAGGAGGCCCAAGACGAGGAGGGAGAGAAGCATTTTGAGAAGGGATGAGGGTGGCAGTGTAGTGGCCAGATTTGGAGAGTGCAAGGTTTTATATACCCGGCGGAATGGTGTGGATTAAAGTGTGGGTTGGAGTGCAGTTGGTTCTTATCTATTTGGGTGGATGATAAATCGGTTAGGTTAATAATAGTCGGGCTGGATGGGATGAGTAGCAGTTGGGGAAGACGTTATTTGTATGCTTACATTCCACTGGAATTTGGCAGGGTTCCAATTGTTCCAATTGGTTTGGACTTGTCGGCTGTGAGCGAGATTGTCAACGTGACCTGATTATGATTACATACAAGGTTTAAGTGCGAAATGAGGCTGGATGTTTCCTCTACATACGAGGACGTGGAGAAACAAAGATATAATTACTTTGGAAGTAGGTATGCATACTTTTATTATGGGGAAGTTCAGACACTTTTTTCCACTTTGGAACCCTTGACGCGTCTGTGTATCGTGCGCTGCAAGATTTCAGACCTACCCAACGTGTTAATTAATCACTTCTATGACCCCTTTACACGTATTCTGCATGATATTGTAGAGTTTGAGTTACATACTTACATACAGTTTGTATGTAAATACGTTCTAATTAGCCATAATTTTGACAGACTCATCCGTCTGCCGGCTCTCTGGCTGATGACAATGATGGATTTAAACTACTGAATTTAAATATTTAGTAATTCGCAGTGCTCGGTAAAAGGCTAAAATAAAAATAGGCTGTATTACTTTTTTTAGTTAGTTTTTTTCTTTTTATCTTTTTACTATATTTATGTGCTTTTATTATTGTCTTACGTACACTTACCCAGCACCACCTAAAGACTTGCATAATAGAGTACAAATAATGAAAACCGGTTTTTGCCAAAAGTTTCCTAATTAATTTTTACTCCAACAACCGTTTTCGGCGTATTTCTAGAATTCTCAAGAGAAATTTCACGATTTGGAAATAAAGGTCAAATCTCACATACCCTCATAAGTTGGGCTTCGTAGGAAAGATCTTTTTGGGAGGATTCGATTTAAATCAATTTATATTTGATAAGAGGTTTTCTTTTGCTTTGCCGAACCCTGGCAATTTGCACACCATTCTTGAATTGATAGAATCCATCACTGTCACGAGATAAATAAATAATTGGGTTGGTTGCTATCTCAAAATAACGTTGGGATCCAGCATGTCACGTTGTTTGGTATCTGCTCCGCCTGATCCACTTAGGAAGGTGTGAGTGCTCTGTTTAGATAATTTGCAATGTGTCCAACATGTCTGTGAATCATGATAGTGTTTTTCAGTATCACTGCTGTTAAATAACACCTGCACGTGAAATTAGTGCACGAAAATGTTTTTAAATGTTTAATAACACCCACCAAAAATCTGGAAAATGCATGAAAATGCACAAAAATCTTTTTAGGGCAAATAACATTTAATTATTACTATTTTTCTAAGTAATTGGTTAATTAAGAACCCGTTGTACCATTTTATGGTATTTATATCATCAGCTGAGTATTTTAGTGTCAAAAAGTATTTCCTTTTGGTAATAAAAATATAAAAAATCTAAAAAATGTAATCTTAAGTAATGGTTTTATACGGTTTCAACTTGAAACTTTCTAGACAGTAAAGTTTCATATAACTGAATCTCACCCGCATTTGACATTACATGAAAATATGAAATGTATGGAAAATATGAAATTCCTAGCAAGAAGTGAATTTCATTTATTTTCATGCATTTTTATGCACCGTGCATGCCTAAATATAATTTCGTGTGCACAGAAAGAAACACTTGTGTATTTGTACCAATCAATCAGGTTTGGGCATTGTTTATAGTGCTGCCCAGAATTTTGCACCCAACCCTAGCAGACTTGCGGGTTTGATTGATGGAACGGTAGCGTTACGTTGTTCAGAGTCAAACAGAGAATGAGGTGTCCCCGTTCGACCCAGAAAGCTGGATTTGCCTCTTGCTAAGTATAATTTCAGTGGCAGGATTTCTCACATTTTTGACCAGGCAGACCTTGGTCCATATGATAATCACGGTCACATTTGTATTTCTCGGAAACGTGGGCGAAACTTGTGGAGAGGTGTATTGTTCGAGGAAAGTGTGCCTAGTTTTGGTGGTGATATGGTTTTTTGGGAATTTTGTCCTCATGGTGAACGTTTACCAAGGGTCGATGTGTTCCTGCACGACGGTCCTCTTCCCTCCACCGACGCCACGTGGGGTGGAAGATCTTGTCAAATGGGATATTCCGATCGTGGCTGGGGATACATTTTATGATAGTGTGACTCGTCCTTCCCACAACGAGAACGACATTTGCGCAGAAAAGTATTAATTACCGTTCAATTAAACTTTGGAACTCTTTGCCACGGGATTGGGAAGGGAATCTGAGTTATCCAAAATTCACGCAAATATGTCATGAATGGATAATTACTAGACGTAATGACGAAAATATCTATTATTAAATAATATATAAGTTTAGTTGTGGTTAAATGCCTAATTAGAGAATTAGCTCATTGTGTCATGAGTTGTAAACCAGTTTGTACTAACTGATATTTATTGACACGAATAAAGGTTATCAAATCAAATCAAATCGTTCGGATAAATAATACCTGGCGGATTACATTCTTCCCGAGTTACGCCAACGGGTAAAACCGGGTAGAAAATTGTACAAGTTTCTGCGGAAATTTCAAGAAAAGTTGTTATCCGTTCAAAACACCTCGATTAAAGCTAAGGTGAGCCAAATTCTTGCGGAAAATTCGCCCCGGGGTCATCATCCAACCATTGCGTTATTAGTACCTGAAAGTATAATTGATTTTTCTGAGTGGATTTTTAAATTTCTTGGGAACCGCCGCATGGTGCGGAATATACGCAAGTCACCATTCCACATTGTCGATTTTAAAGTTCGGCCGGATAATTTGCTACTTCCATATTTCAAAAAGGAAGCGGGACGATTTAGTGAGTCCGGGTTGGGGGAGATGTGGGATAAGGTGCACAGGATTGCGCAGGTTTTGCGGCACGCAAAATTAATTCCGGGAGAAAGAATTACTTTAAAGCGGTTCAATATTCGTTTGGGAATGTGAGGGAGCCCGTGGTAGTTCATGAATCGCATCCTGTCACCATAGAGCTTATTCTGCCGGCGTTGGTTATATGTACAATTGTCATGGGGGCAGGAGCGGTGGGGTTTATTGGTGAATGTAAGAATCTTTTTTTAGATGATTCTGGGGAAATTAGCGTGACAGATTTGGGTTGCTATTTGGGCGGGATGAGGAAAGTGTAATTTTGGTTAAATCTGATGATTTCCTGATGGAATTTATCCAATAGCTTTATTTACAGTATTTGTATTTGAATTTGTGTAATGGACGTAGAATAAATTTTTAAAAGCTTTTGTAGATATTTGCACAAGTGGAAGTTTGTAAGTTTCTAAAATGTCTGCAAAACATGATGCGTATGCGTATGCATACCTAATTACCGACATGCCTGTACATATCGTGCGTCAAATAATTTGAATCTATTGAAAAAAATTGAGGTTGGAAGAATCGCAGGGCTATCGGAAGTCTTGGACACCTCCTTGATTTCCGGGATTATGGGACAATGTGATAAAACTGTTTTTGTGCACCGGACATTTATATCAAATCAAGTGGGTATTTGTTAAGTGTTTTGGGTGGGGAGAGTTCACACTTAAATAGAAAACCGTACGCGACAAGGGCCGGGACCGTTTATTCGAGAGGGTCTAACATAAAGGTTAGAAAAGGGGGTGCGATAAGCAGGGCCCGAGCTTGCCAAAAATCTTACCGGGGCAAAAAAAAATTTGGCGCCCCTAGCCGCTCGCGCCTTCGGCGCTCGCAGGCTATGCTTTTCCTCGGGCTAATAGACGAGGAAAATCTTCTTTCCCACATTTGCGAAACAACCGTTATTATTATCTTAAAAAATAAATTAACTAGACCTACTAGGGGTAATTAATGATCAGTTCTTATGCTGTGGGCCGTATAATAAATTTTAAGACATTGACACGGTTCTACCCTACATATTTGACGCTCTAGCAGCTGCATAATTTTCAGGGTAGTACCAGAGCAGGATTTTGGTTCCAGGGATGTCCAAAACACACGGTTTCAAAATACAAAGCGGAAATACACTTCAGACTTTTCAAAGTCCAAAATACATTAATCAACAAATACTTGCACTACAGAGGGTTATTCACTAAACATGACAGTCTGTATTTTTTAAGATAGATCAGTTTCCCCCGACCCAAATCGGGAAATTTAAATAGTTTCTCACAAATTGATTTATTAGAGTTCGGAAAATTTTTTACTCCGCTTGAAAATTTTCACCATGGGCCCACAAAATGACCCCAAAGTGGTCCATGCCTTTAACGCACTTTGCAAAGCAGGAAAGACCCCTACGGAGATATTTCAAGAACTAAAAAAGCAAAACATTACTATTTCTATTAGAAACATATATAGAATAAAGAGTGGCGAAGGAAAAAGAAACATCGCAGAATTTGGGACTTCCACAACCTCGAAACGACTGCCCCACAAGATTGCAGAACCCGACGCTTATCCGAAAAATTTCCCGTGACGTGAAAAAAGAAAACCCTCTGACCCAAAATCAACTGGTACAGAAGCACAAAGTCTCCTAACGTATAATTGGCCGAATTACTCATCAATATCTTGAGATCAAGACATTTAAAAAGATGTAAGTTCACGAACCACAAACTTTTTCTCAGACACCGCTCGAATCACCACCCAGATCTCGAACAATTATTTTTAAAGATCCGAAATTTTAATTATTTCGTATAACAAAAACCTAGTTACGTCCATTTATGCGCCCTCCATGTTTTATCTTCGATGGAAAATTTCAAATCGATACTTTAAGAATTTACATGAAAATTTTTTTGATGGATTTTGCAAAGTTTCAGATGAGAAGTCATTCAAAGAGTATCTGCTGTCGGCCTTAAAATTTTAGCTTTTTAAAAATTAGAACTTTACTCCCCATCAAAAAAGGGTGAGGAATACGATGAGAACACCTAAAAGATTTACAGGAGAGTCCTTCGTACAAAAAATTGAGATGAGAGGGACTGTCATGTTTCGTGAATAACCTTCTGTATTATGGGGTGAAGCGAAGCGAAATTCCTTTATGAGAATGTCTTGTATGTCTGTAGACAGACAGACTGTCTGTCGGTCTGTATCTATAACTTTATAACAAATTCGAATATGGACATTGGATTTTCGCCAATGTGTTTCTAATTTTTTAAGTGCATATGAGTTCAAAGATAGGCGTTTTAGGTCATAAGGCCATGGCACCACGGACGCCAATGGTCAAAGATGTCGAGTTTTTTGTCTTAACCGTTCTAGACGTATTATTGGAAGTGGATTTCAAAAATCGCCATCATTTCGACGTGCGGTGCGCGTTGACAGTGTAGACGACGCCACTTGTCGAAAATGTCGAGTTTTTTTGTTTCGGTAGTTTAGGACGTAGCTTAGGGTGGGGATTTCAAAGATCGACATCATTTTGACATGCCATGACCGCATGACCGTGTTGCTTCAGCCCTTTGCTAGATTTCGTTTGGAACGGTTTATTTGTTGTCAAAACACAAAATACAGTGTGGCTATTCACGTCACTCAAAATCGTTGGTTCGGACCACATCGTCGCAACTTCTCGGTGTTGGCGAAATGTGTATAAACTGAAGATGAGAGGAGAAATGAAAATTTTTCTTGACGACGAGTTTGTGAAACTTGTGATAATAGATGCACATTGCTTCGTATGTTTCGTAACAAAATAAAAGAGTCTGATTGTTTGTCGCATCGCAACTCTTCGTGAACATCGCAAACTTGAGAAGCTACGTTGGGAAGTACTATATGTAAGTACTATATGTTGGGTACTAATAATACATGGAATACGTAACTCATGATTGCATACATAGGTATATTGGAAACTAAGCAGCATTAAAAATCACATTTTACTACTACACTTTATTATTTATTGTTTGCCTTTAATATTTAACTTTATTCAACATGTATTCAACACGTATTCAATGTAAAATTCAATTATATCTAGTGTAAAGGCGGGCGCCTACCGGCGCCCCCCTGAAATCTGGCGCCCCGGGCAATTGCCCCGCTTGCCCTCCCCAAAATCGGGGCCTGGCGATAACCCGAGGTGCACCATCACGAAATTGACACGAGTTTGGAACGAATCTAAACACCCCCGTTTTCGTGTTAGACACGTATGAAACTGGTAGAGATTTTGTGCCAAACTGGTGGTACATGTCGCTCTTTTTAACGTGTGTAATTCGTTCCTAATACGTTCATCAAGAACGAATTTCGACATTTCGACACGAGAATTACCCTAAATAATCACGAGAATGCCCCGAAATAAACACCAGTTTTTCACGCTTCAAACACGAATTTTGATCATGACTCTTGTTCTGGGTTTATTTATAATTTTTCTGCTCAGTAAACAAACTAACAAAGTAATTCACAGAAAATTTAAATGAAAAATGGTAAATAACGATTTATCACTCGTCGACTTCGGATCCAGAATTGGTTGAAGGGAGAGTTTCGCGGGATTTAGCCAACCGTTTCCTGGTGAAATAATTACACAATAAAATTAGTGTAAATTAACCAACAGTAATAGTTTAACAACTGGGATATTTTTTATACCTATCGGAATCAATGCGCTTGTAGGAGCTTTTTAGCCAATTTTTAATTATGTCTGCAATTTCGTCGTCATCAGCGTTGTCTAATTTTCCATGAATTGCTTCTGAAAACCATATTTAAAATATAATTAACGTCATAGCAATTGCATATTTATGAAAAGAATATAAAGCTCTCACTTACCAAACACAATTTGTTTCATAAAAGATTTAGAAAAGGGAGACTTTCCTCCTCTTGAGCCAATCCAATTATAAGATGACGCAAATTTATCTGTCATCAATTTCTTTAGAATTCGCTGCGTTATGTTCGGCAATTTCTTTGTGCCACTTATCCCTCTTTGAAGTTCTACAATCTTCAAACCAAGAGTTGTAATTGAGAGTTTGGCTAAGCTAAATAGCATTCAATATCATAGATAGCTTAGATAGTTACCAATACGGCCTTGGAATTCTTGACAAAATCCTCAAGTTTTTCTAGGTCGGAAGGATCGTCCATTGGTAGTAAACCTTCAGGAAAGGTATCTTGTGTTGGACGACCTTCTATTTCATTGGAACTGTTGTTCATTATGACGTCCACGCTTTCCTGCAATTGCCTTAGCTGAGCTTTAACAATATTTACTTGACGCACCATCCAGTTTTGAAATTCTAAAATATTAAATAGGTAAATTAGCATATTAGAATTTTATTAAAATTTGCATAGTATTAAAATTAGCATGTTAGGTATATTAATAATGTATTGTTAATCACACTAACCTGTGTTACTATTATTTGTGACATTTATTGACACGGATTCATCACTATTAGAAATTCCCACATTGCCAGTTTTATCACAGTTTGCCAAGTCATCCATCCTCGATTTTTTCGATGTGCTCAAAATTTCTTTACCATTCACTGGATCAAATTTAGTGCTAGTGCTTGGACGATCGGAAATCACCTTGGGCGCTCGAGACGATCGGACGTTCTGGCACACGCTTGCATTGGGGCTCGCAGGTATGCCTTGCGGCGAATGTGGGGAATTAATCAATGGGGTCAGTTGGTTCACTTCCGTGATAGTAATGCTGCTATCCTCATTGACATCAGAAACCTGGGATCTGGTTTGCGACGTACCATCTCCAACTAACACTAAACAGAGTTTTAATTGTTAGCTTCACCTCACATGAATTAAGAAAGCAATAAAATATATTTTATTTTGCTTCCACAAATAGAACTCACCCAGATATTTTGGAGGTGGTGGCATTTGTTTCACCTTAGCTACATGTGACATTTTCTTCTTCTTTTTATGGCTAACAGATTCCGCGTCTTCTTCCGAGTCGCTAGGATTTCGATTCGACATATTTTTCTTGTGTCGCAGCTCACGAACGCTCTTTTCTGTTTCACTCTCGAACTCTGGGTCTGTTTCCTCTAGAGCTTTGCCGATATTGTTTTTGGCTTGCTGGTAGGTTCCTAAATGAATGGATAATGAAGTGGTTAATTTTAATTCAAAATTACATATCTTAAAACTCAAATAAAAGGAGACTTACCAAATCTCTTTCCACCTCCAAGAACAACGACTTTGAATAAAGTCCACGTGTCTGTGTTTGGGTCGTCGCCATCCATAGCGGCCTTCACTTGTCGGTCCAAAGATTTATACGGGGGCCACCAACATTGCTCATTAGTAGATTCCAACCAATTTATGGGCGTTATTTCAACCTCGTCGGTATCCACGAAATGTACAATTGAATAACTAGCCGCCGGTGAACTTGCTGCAGGGGGAATGCTGGTGATCGAACCAGCTTCTTTATTTGCTGCAACTTATTTTCAAATGGGAAGGCGCTGAAGTTGTCAAGAGGGCCATGTCGAATGCAATCTCGAGCTAAATGTAGCAAACTGTGGAGATTATGGCTGCAGTATTTCTTTCCATATATTTCGCCAAAGTTGTTAACAAAATATTTTAGTAATTCTTCTGCGTAGTTATTAAGTGTTAGATAAGTTTTCGGATTTACAAGAATAGTGATGGCGACATGGAGACACAAAAAATGTTGATACAACTCGGCCGCTAAGATTTTGTTCAGTACTATGGGGCCAGTGTACAACACGAACTGCCGATACTCAGTGGCCTTCCAGTGATCGAGTTCTTTAAGTGGACGTGGTTTCCTTGCAAATTCCTTTGGAATTGATGTTCTTATGTTGCACAAATTAATTGATAATTGATCAACTTCGTGAGGGCGAAGGGCCCATGGACATTTTTTACCTTTCGTCCATAAAAATAGCAATTTCCTAGTAATGCCAAGGCAAACCAGATGCATGAAATCTACTGGAATATCTTCGACCAAGTTTATAGGGAGCAATTCTATTATGGAGGGCTGATTATGATGAGCTGCATCCAATTTTAGACGGATAGATTCATCACTTCTCAAGTTATAATTTCCTGGAGGGAACGTTACACGCTTGTCCACATATTCACCTTTTATGTCACATTTTCCACACGAACTATAACCACTATGACACTTTGTGCCCAAAACAAATGATCTCGCAGGTAAATCGCACACGATTGCAGATATTTCGAATTTTAAACTGAAGTCTTGTTCCAACGAAATGAATTGGTTGATGAATCGACTTAAAAAATTGTTTATATCTGTAGGTTTTCCCAGACCAGAGTAAATTCCAATCACAACCACTTCATTTAACTGAATAAGATTAGCTAGAATTGGCCAAAATTGTCGTGCACTGCTTTTGTAGAGAGGAATGCCGTCAATGTTAATTTGAATTTTCACAATTGTGTGTTGCGGGGCTTGTGCAAATAACTTTTTAATGGATGGGATCCAGTCAAAGTGCACATATTCTCCGGGTTCAACAGTTTCAATTTTTGTTTCTCTTGGAGTCCGCAGAAAAGTTCTTGGATCTTTTGGTAAATTAAAACCAGATTGTCCATTCAAAATTTCTAACAGATCTCGTAATGCAGCGCATGTAATGTTATGTTTCACTGCCCACTCTCGTAAATCATTACTGGTGTCCTTACCGATCTGCTCGAAATCACTATCACTTGAATCTGACCCCGAGGTGGACTGACTGTCAGAGAAATCTGAGGAAAAAGGGTTGCTGTCACTGTTGTTGGCTTCTAAAATCAAATGGTCGCGTTGGGGTGAACTTTGTTGGTATGGGCCTGGAAATTTTGAAATCGGGACAGTAGATTTTAATATAGTTTCCTTAGCGTATTCGGAAACCAATGTGAAATCTTTAATTCCCTGCTTGGCACTACGGAATAATTTTCGTGACCTTGCTCGATGCATCGTTGAGATTGAAATAATAAATGCGATTCAAATAAAGTGACTTCTTCCTGGACAAACTGCACGGGCAGAATTTAGCTGCGCATTAAGTAGAACACGTATATTTTTCGTGATTTTCCCGTGCATCTCAGGAATACTAGGAACACGAATTTCGGTAATTGAGTTTCTCGAGTTTAATTCGTGCTAAACACGAGCGATTTGGAACAAATTACGTGGTGAGAAATTCGAATTTATTTTACGAGTTATGCACGTGTTTATAAAAATAATTACACGAAAAATGCCCCAAGAACGATATTGACACCGGGGATACCAATAATACACGTGATTATCCCGGTTGGTGCACGTCGAGAAGTGACTAATTCAGAGGCCGGATTCCTAAACTGGTGGAAAGCGGGTTATACCAGTTCTGGCAAGATTTGGAGGTTTATCTTAATGTAATTGGGGGAAGGGATAAAATGCATCAAGACAAACTTTGACAACAACGGAATTCTAATATTCTTACGATCTTTGTCATACTAGCGATTGCGGTAGGGTTTTGTGGCATGGTGTTTGTAAGTGAGGTTGTGCTGGTGATCAGGGTATGTAAATTGGAAGGACTATACATAGTGTGTCTCCGTTGGTATTCCCCTGCACGGAATTGTCATACGAATAGAAGAATAGTGGGAATTTTAGTAAGGCCGGTGAGGGAATAGTATAAAAGTAAGTTTGTGGAGAGCCATACCAACTGTTCCACAAACCCTGTTTCCATTTTTAGCAAAAAGCAGAGTGAGAGTTGGACTCTGGTGGGTATCACCACCACCGGCGACTGTCGATGCGACAGTGCCGTATGGTGGTCTGTCTCACTTCTCACTCTCTGCAAATTGTTTACCGGGATTATGAACCAACTCGTGTTGAGATGCTTTTTATCTCTCACACGAGTTGGTTCATCTTTGGAATTCTCCAGTTTTTTAAAATAAAACTAAAAAAGTGGGAGTTTTTTTTATAAAATATTAAAAAAGTGAATCATGGAGGCTCACTCCTCCCTCCCAAGAGAGCAGCCACCTTCACCACCACCCCCAATATCACCCCTGCCACCACCGCCACCCCCAATTTCGACATCACTTCCACCACCACCACCGGATACTACCACACCCACCGAAATAAGCCAAGGTAGGTACCTTTTAAGGTTGAATCTCTGAGAGCAACGGTCAAACGTGTCGAATTTTTTGTCTTGACCGTTTTAGATTGGTCGTGGATTTCAAAAATCGACTTTGTTTTGACTTGTCACGACCGTGTGACCGTGTCGCTTTACCTTTTTGCTACATTTCGATCGTTGTTTGCAACGGATTATTGAAAATGGTATGCTTTAAAAATCAGAGATGGGATAAATATTAAAATTGTTATATTATGTTATATTTTTAAAATTGTCAAAAACTCAGAGATGGGATAGTTTAAGTTGGGGTATATTTTAAAAATTTTCTAAAAAGCCGAGATAGCTTAATTATTTAAATTTTGCAATATTTTTAAAATTTTTAAACAAATAGAGATAGGATAATTATTTAAATTGGACAAGATTCCTGAAATTAAAAAATCAGAGATGGGATAATTATTTAAATTGGGGAAGATTTTTAAAATTTTCAAAAAATCAGCGATGGGATAATTATTTAACTTGGGCAGGATTTTTTAAATTTTCATAAAATCAGACATAGGGTAATTATTTAAATTTTGCAAGATAATTATTTAAATTAGGGAAGATTTTTAAAATTTTCAAAAAACAGATTGGGTTATTATTAACAGTTGGAAATTTTTACAAAAGTTTTGAATATTCAGAGACAGGTTAATTTTTAAAATTAGAACATGCTAATAAAATTCTATTGGAAGATTCCAATTAGTAAAAACGTTTCAAAGTATGTCAAAAATTCAAGTAGTGGTAATTGTTTTCTTTATAGTACGTCGCTGCGACATTGGACTCTTGATTGCCCACCACCGATGGACTTGTTCTGAAGACGAATCTCGACCTCTAGACAAGATTGTGCAAAGCAGAACTATGCAGTCTGTCAGGCAGTCATTTCCAGGTTTCAATTTCAAACTTATTTTCAGTGATAATTTTTTCTGTGCAAAATGCATTGAGTTTTTTGGACGGCGCCGTGTTCGCACATGTTGTCATCCAAAGCATAACAATAAATACAAAGGCAAAAATGTGAAATACATCACTGCGGAAGATTACTTTACCCAATACAAAGCCCTGGGATTATTACCAAATCAAGCGATATGCAAGGACGCAAAATTCTGCTATGATGATACCCAAGAAATTCAAGATCAAGATTCGGAAGATCCTACCTTTGAAGAACCAGCCTCAAAGAAGAGATTGGTCGAGACGTTAACAAGTATCAAGCAAACAATTTCCCCTTCGGCCCCTGCAATAGCATTGAACAGAAGAAATCTCAAGCAACAAAGTAATCTAGTCACAAGAGAACTTGAGCAAGTAACGAAGACAATCACCACAGGATTCCAAGATGTCGGACTACCAATTCCAGACAAAGAACAACACAATCAAGAACAACTTCTCCAGGATTCTACAGATCTCAACTGGATCATGAAGCACTTGAAGCTAAGATTGCAAGGATGTTCTGAAGCCGAAAAAAAACAACTGCTTACCTTAGTTCCACCGTCTTGGAGTATTAAGAAGACTCAAGATTTCTTCAATATTGGGAAACGCTTGGTCCAGGGAAGCCGCAAACGTCGTAAAGAAACCGACACAATCCTTCCTCCAATAAAACCAAAATCTGGATACAAAATTACCCAAGAAACCAAATCCAATATTCAAGATTTCTATTATCAAGATGATGTGTCAAGAGCCTGCCCAGGACAAAAGGATTTTCTGTCCATCAAGAACAAGGAAACAGGAAGACGAGAACACAAGCAGAAACGATATCTTCTAAGCAATCTCAGGGAGCTCTACCAAAATTTCAAGATTCAGTACCCGGATTCGAAAGTTGGGAAATCGTCATTCATGATGCTGCGGCCACGAGAATGCATCTCGCTAACCAGCAAGGGATACCACAACGTTTGCGTGTGCATTTACCATGAAAATGTGAAGCTGCTGTTCCATGCCATCAAGATTTCATCCATCAAGCCTTCAATTTCACAATTAGTCTGTGAAAGTGGAGGCAAGGATTGCTACTACAGACGATGTACAAAGTGTAAAGGATCTACAACAAACTTCAAAATAGCTTTAAGAGAAAACGAAGTCATCAGGAACAACACGTCAATTTCATACCGAAGATGGCTGACGACAGACGGAACTCAATACGTGACTGAGGAAAAAGAAACCGAAGACTTCTTGGACTTTGCAACTTCGGAACTGGAGAAGCTGTTGAAACATCACTACATCAGCAAAGCTCAGCATGAATTTCTTGTGGATCTTCGAAAGAATCTCAAGCCTGGTGAGCTCTTCATTTGGGGAGACTTTTCCGAAAACTACTCACCTGTAATCCAGAATGCTGTCCAGTCCGAATACTTCTCCCACAAACAGATCACTATTCACCCCTTCACAATCTACTGGGCCGTGAACGAAGTTGTATACAACATGAGCATATCTATTATCAGTGATTGCACCACTCATGACACAAATTCCTTCTACGCATTCCAGACTAAGCTCATACCAAGACTTGTTCGAGAGTTTGCTGCTGCCCAAATCAGAATTACCAAAATTCACTACGTTTCAGATGGATCTGCAGCTCAATACAAGAATCGCAAGAATTTCTGCAACTTATACCACCATCAGAACGACTTTGGAATTATAGCCGTATGGCACTATGGAGCAACTGCTCATATGAAGGGACCTCAAGATGCTCAAGGAGGAATTGCCAAACGTCGAGCAAGAATTGCATCTCTTCAAGGTATCAAAATTACAACCGCAGAAGAATTCTTCCTCTGGTGCAGTTCAAATATTGAGGGAATTGAATATATATTCGTCTCGGATTCCGAAGTTCAGAAGATTATTGAAGAAAAAGATTTGACAACCCGGTACGAGACCATCACAACCATTCCTGGAACTCAACAAGCTCACCGTGTTGAAATTGGATCGGGAAAAATTCACCTCTATGAAGTTTCTCGGGACACCACGGTGATGGCAACTAAAATAATGGAATCCGAAGTTGCTCAACCTCTGGTCATCATCGATGAATGTGCCGTCAGCGATTGGATTGCATGTGTCTACGAAAACCAGTGGTACGTGGCCATCATCGATGAAGTGGACCTTGCTGACCAAGAAGTAAAGGTGACTTTCTGGAAACAAAACACCTCAAAATTAAAACTTGGAACCTCTTATATTTCTGAAAACGCGTCCTGTTACATCAAAATTGGACAAATTCTCAAGAAGATCTTCCCATCAAGAGCATCAAGACGTGGAAGGACAATCAACATCTCACTGGAGGAGCAGGAAGAAGTAGACAGACTCTTTAGACAATTTCAGCGATGAATAAGGAAGTCGTGGCGAAGATGGACTTCGAATGGTGGTGTTGGTGACTGTTTCCCAAAGATATTTTTTAATAAAGTTATTTATTAAATCATATCATTAAATAGTTTTATAAACCTGTTGTAAAATAGGTTTATAAACCTATTTAATTCATTCAATTTTACGAAAATAAAATCTCTTGGTAATTTAGTCATGATCGCATATCGCAAATTAATTCATCAACTTGGCTTTCAATGACTTGTTTTTAATTGGTAAGAATGTTAGTTTAATTATCGCGCGATAATTAAATTAACATCACCTAAGGCGCAAAGGACCAGGGTCCGAGATTGCTGCTATCTCGCTGATGACTGGATTTTCCAGCAGGAATTATTTATAATCAAATAATTCTTGGACTAAGCATAGTCGAAACCCAAAATTACTGCATATTGTCTACTAAACATTATAATACGAATTTTTTGTAATCGCCGAAATTCATGATTTTTGGCATTTAGAAATTCAGATAAGTTTTTAATTTGGAGCGATTTGGATAAACAAAACTTGCTAATCTGAAAAATTGATAAGTGCCGTCATAAGCTCTATAGCGTCAATTTTCGAGTGGATATCACCATTATAAAATCAAAAAAGCTTAAGTTTTAAATTTGGGGCGATTTGGATAAACCAAACTTGCTTATCTGAAAAATTGATAAGTGCCGTGATAAGCCCTGTAGCGTCAATTTTCGAGTGGATATCACCATTATAAAATCGAAAAAGCTTAAGTTTTAAATTTGGGTCGATTTGGATAAACCAAACTTGCTTATCTGACAAATTGATAAGTGCCGTGATAAGCTCTGTAGCGTCAATTTTCGAGTGGATATCACCATTATAAAATCAAAAAAGCTTAAGTTTTAAATTTGGGGTGATTAGGTAATTAAAATATCACAAACTTAATTAAGTTGGGTGGTTGAAATCCATATCTCATTAGTGGCCAGAGTTTGTTACGGCTCTTGCAAAATAAGTCCCTCCCTCAGAAACTTTGACCCCAAATTTCTCGTGGTACCATCGATTCCCTTCGGGCAACAAAAGCTGAAAATGTAGCTCTTCCCAAGGAGAAAAATCTGGCATCGGGTTGTCCGAAGTAAATGGGTGGTACCATGCGTTTTTTAAGGATTTCTGTGTACGTAAAAAAACCGCCAATTTTCGAATTTTGAAACTCTTGATGCATTAAAATGTTCGTATTTCAAGCGGAAGTCAAATTGCAAATGCAAGTATAGGTCTAACTCTTATTCTACACGATGTACATTGACTTTCTCATTTTTCCGAACTTTGTTCCTTTATTTTTATAGGGGGTGTGGTTGCACAGAATTCAAAAAATGTTGTGGTACATTTGTCCTTGTACCCACAATTGCATTTACAATTAATTTTATTTGATTCAATGAAATCGATGCGAAAAGCTATGGAACGTATCCGTCATTTTATCTCGTTTGTTAAAATATAGTCAAGGTTTATATATATATAAGTGTGTATTCAAAGTACTCATTTGTCTATGTATTAATGCTACAAATAATACCTGCTAGTCTCCAAATAAATAAATACATAAATGTCATAATTATGTAAGTAACGTCATCTACAGTACATTTTGTTTGTAATAGTGCACTTTAAATAAAAATTCGAGTAATATTTACTTAATTTTGAGTGAAATTGCCACCAAGACAATGATTGAGTAAAAGTTATCCAATAAAAGTTCAAATTACCCAACTTTGAAAGATTTTTGCTCAAACTTGAGTAAATTTTAGCTTTGGCGGGATAAATTATACTCAATAATTGTCTTGGTGGCAATTTCACTCAACTTAGCTATTTCCATAAGTCATATGTATAATAAACAAGCCTATTCAGGTTAAGCATTAAAGTAAATTAAATCGAAATACGATTTCAAATACTTAAACTTTCCGGTATTGCACAATCAAGATCATTTTGTATCATATTCATTTCAGCTCAACACTTGCGATAGAGTAATTGTTGTCAATAAACGATGTGTCCGATTTTGTCTGGAACAATGCACCTTAATCTGTGATTCGCGCGCGGTCTGGAGCGCATAGGCGAGGTCAACTTCGATCAGATTATGGCAGCGTAGGCGCCAAATTTGGATGGTTTTTTGATGGGTAAAAATCGTGACGTAAAATTGCGTGATGATTAAATATCTGTATACAGATATTTAAATATATATATATATATATATTTAAATGCATTCAATTATGAATGCATATCAAGCACTCATCAAATACACAAATTTTCATTCAAGTCAGAATTGAAATAAAACGAATTTAAATAATACACATCATAGCTCGCAATAACTTGGTCTATGGTCCATGGTCCATAACTACATGGTCCATGGTCCACCGATGGACCACTTGAAAATTGGTCCAGGTGGACCATTTTGGCCCAGTGCACCATGGTCCATTACGAGCTATGATACACATATGCATTTAGATAGTATTTTAAATATCGTTCGGTATACATACGGCTTGTGTATAAAAAATATATTCATCTGAACAAGAATAAATGCAAATTTAGACTTTTATTTAAAAAATGATACATATACTTAAAAATAAAGTCGTTGCATTTTTTCAAGGACGGATCATTTTTCGAATAAAAGTCGCACACACTAAAAAACCATTTCTTATCGAAAATTATATTGCGATAAATTTTAACTTTGCTGAATCCGTAGTAAATGAGTGCGCGTGCCGACAAGGTTGACATGACTGAATTGTGTCACATGTTGTACAATTGCCGGTACACACCCTCAGAAAACTGGCATTAAATTATTCCCGTCTGTGGTAATAACTAAAACGGTAGTTAGTTTTGCAGGACACTCTTAGCAAACTGGTAATAAAATTTTAATAACGATCTTTACCAAGCCCCCGGTGAACAGAGTTGTTCCGCATGGGTAATAACACTTATTACTAGGTTTATTACTGTTTGGTAAAGACACGACTCCACGTGTTGGTAATATTCGTTATTACTTATTTGACAAAGATTTATTACCGCGGCCTTATGGTTTTGAAGAATTTGGTAACAAAGTTTGTTTTCGTCATAACATGAATTTTTTACCGTGGCGTAATAAATTATTACTGCTCTGGTAATAAAATTATTTATTACCAATCAGTAATAATACTTTGCCATTCTGTCAGAGTCATAAGCTTGCACAGCTTGGATAGTTGCATCCAAAGAGGCGAAAACCCGCATATTTGTCATGCAAAATTCGAAAAGTTCAAACCTGGAAGCCTTTGGGGCCCGTTTTTTTCTCTTTTTATGCAAATATCTTCGCCAAAACTGCGCATTGACAGATTGTTGCATTTGCAAATTTCGCATAAATTAATTCTGTGATGGATTGAGTCAATCGGATTGACACTATTTACGTCCAAATCTGAGAGCATAGGTTGGGAGACCATTGCCAGTGGTGCGATGTGCAAAATGTTTTGCAACATTGCAATGCGCAAAACATTTTGCGATTGCTTTCAACAATCTAATCAGCAGGTTTGAGGCCGTGCAAAGTACAAACTCGTGCAGCCTTGGCACGTGTGTGAGGTGTTATTGTAAACATGCTATATGATATAATCTTGTATTTCATCAATCTTGTCAGTAATTGTGAGTAACCAAAAATCATAAAAAATCGTATACACAAAACAACATAATTTATCTGTATTACGTTGCAAAGTCCAACAAAATCACATGTACATAAGTGTAAGTATGTATTGATTGCGAGTTTACGGAATCACACTAAAATTTTGACGTGAATGCTAAATTTTGACTCCCGCCAAGTTTGGGCGACGCCGACTTTACGCTTACGTTAATTTTGTTAACGTTGCACTTATACTTTTACGCTAAAAATCATATTTTAGCGGAACATAAGGTTTTTACGTAATCAATAAATCTTCAGGTTTTAAGTGCAAAGCGAGACCAAATTCAAACTTCGAGGGCATTTTTGCGTTAATGTTAATTCGCACATGATTTATTTGACCGCACGTTAACATTTACGCAAACGATAAATTTAACGTTTGCGTGAAAATTTAGCGTTTACACGTCAAGTCGCAATCTCCGTAATGTATATGTACATTTGCACTGATTTTATTACCTTGTGTGGCGAAAATTCTTAATTACCACAGGATGTACCTGGGTAAACGGGTTACGTAGCTAGCTACATATATATGCATAGCAATCAGCAAATCTGGGTAACATCCAATCAAGTTTTTAGAAAAATACACTGTAAATACATTGTAATACATTGTACTTTTTTACAATAAAAAAACAAGAATATCCACTCCCGAGGGATAATTGAAGGTTGACCTTGTTGATTAGGTCATCCGGTTCGCTCTGAAACGCAAAATTTATGAAGACATACTGAACGCTCATTTTATGTATAATTTTTTTCGATTAATTCCAACCTACCCAAAAATTCCCAGTCATTTAAAAGTGGTTTGAAAGATTTTCCAACTCATCGTGGGAGCTAATTAATTTTAAATCTACGATACATAAATGAAGGGTTTACATTTGTGTCGTAATTTGATGTAGATAATACACTACATATTTAATCGTTTGATATTTCTAAGTATTGGTCAGTTGTCCACTGACAGCATCAAACTGCACATCTTTTGACAATTTGGTTCAATACGAAATTTTGGGTTTATCCAATTTGACTAAACTTACCTGGGAATCTATGTAATATTTAGAGGTATTTTCAATTTCACATAAATATAAAAATTTCAAATTGATAGTTCTCAGGCCAGCTTGTCTACAACTCATTAACATCTCATTAACGACTCATCTACAACTCATTAGCAGTTTGGTTTCAAACGAACATGGTTACAGTTCTTATATTTATTTGAAATTGATATCATTGCACCATAAAATTATCTAATAATTGAAAAATGCTTAAAATTTCAATTTCGCACCAGTTAGTGAATTTTCATAGTGAATTTAAGGGCAACTCATCTTCGACTCATTAACAACTCATTGGCACCTCTAATAATATTCGCACATTTGAAGTAGGTGTTATACGTAAGAACTATTTTTTAAAAAATTAGACCCTTTTTTGCATACCTTTCTTACGCAGAAAAAGGGTCTACCGTAAAATACAAACGTTAAAATTTTAGAATAACTGGAAGAAATAATTATGTAAGGTTTAAAATGACGGGTTATTACAAATTGAAATTGTATTAAAGTCCTGTATCCAACTTTTGTCCTGGTCTTATTTCAAACCGATTCGGGTTGGTCTCCTTCAAGCTCAAAATTAAGCCGGGCTAATCGCAGTAGATGTTTTTAGAACAAACGGGTTTTAAATGAAACACAAATTTCAAGGAGTTAAGTGGTTTCTAAAATGTGAGCTTACTAAAATTTTTATTTATTTATTACTTTTATTTTTAGAGTATTTACACCATGACGGCCAAATATCAACCCTCCGCTTTAAATGGGCACGTGGAATTTAAACTTCCCGACATTTCGCACCCCTCCTTCGGCAAGGTGACGATTTCTGGGCGATTTCCACGCATCCAGCCGCGCTTCTCTCGTTCTGAAGTGGATCCCAAAATATTTTCCGGTCTCGTCTCCAAGTACACGAAATTGGTGGAGGAGTGCGGACTTGGAACGGGTTCGTTCGAGTGGGCCGGTGCCATCACGACTACCGTGGCGGCTGCCTTACAGTTTTCACTTTATTGGAATCCCACGCTCGCCTTGGACTCGACAGAGTTCACTTTTTACGTTTGGTTTATACTTTTCGCCTATTTTTATGACGATGGTTTGGAAGATGGCTGGTTTGAGGGGAAACTGACCGTTGAAGGGTGGCAGTACGCGAGTGAAACCTACATCAAGATCATGAGGATGCATGTGGTGGAAGACCCACTGCCCGAAATTGAGGGATTACCTTCCTTCCATGGAACTTGTAAGGTATATGTGAAATAAATTGTATTTTCAATGAGCCCAATTAGACAAATTTGAGCTTATTTTGCTGAAAAAACGGAGGCATTATTATGGAAGGTCCATAAATTATGTCAAGCGAGAAGGGGGAGGGGGGGTCTAAGGCTCCAATGATATCTTGCCTATGTGACACATGTTAAAGGTTGGGTTAGAAAATCGAGATTTTTGCGTGACATAACTTATGGACCTTTCCTTACGTTAATGATTTGCTAAAAGTGGTAATATAAATGTACTCTCTTTGGATTCGGGGCATGCAGAAAGTTTGGACGATTTACGTATAATTTATCAAATTTTATTGCAACTTTTTGATGGAAGTTGGAACTTTTGTTACCAAATTTACCCTGGTTTCTATTTGGCAAGATTGTCAAAACTTGTTTCTCTATAGAATATATATTTGAATTATTTTAGGCATTGGTAAGAATGGTTGCGGCCGGGGTAGAATGTGTGGGGGAAAAATATGTCGAATATATTGAACCTATGGCTCACACATTCCAAACAACCTTCCTCAGTAACGACTGGTTTACCTCTTGCCGACTAGATAAAAGGTTGCCCATCTATGTTTCATAATTTTTTAAAAAATTGTGCTGTATATTTCTGAAATTAAAATAACAAAATATTTAAAGGTTCAGTCTCCGAACGTACAACGCTTGGCGTGGATGGAACGTTGCTGGCGACGGGTGCTTAGAAGGGCAGCTATTCGTTCGGGGAATCCCGATTTCGCAAAACGTGAGAAGACATCCACTCTTCAAGCGGATCATGAACATCGTGAGGGGTAATATCGCCTGGGTACTCAAAAATAATTAATAAACCTTCAAAGCAAATATAACAAAACCGCGTCCTTTAACACGACACCAGACATGACAATTATATATTTCTGACCGTGAGGATGAGATCAATGGTAAAAAATATTGAGGCCGTCGAATTCGTGGTGAAACGACATACCATTTGACAATGAAAGTAAATTTAATTTTGGCCCACACCCCCAAGCACTATGGGAGGTGGTCCGTCGATCTACCCTATTACCGAGAACTGACTTGAAAAACACAATGGAGGAGGAGGACAAACGGACGGACAAAGTGATCACAAGAAACAGCTGACGCTACAAACCTTAATAATTCAGCTGTATATGTTGTGATTATTATGTCGCAACGCGGGTCTTATGAATTTCAGGTTAACGACATATTTAGCACCGGGAAGGACCTCACCACCGAAAACTATCCAGATAACGAGATCTTGTTCCGCGTCCTGGAAAAGGGTGAAAACATCCATCATGTCGTTGCTGACACGTGTGTCAGCAACGGAGAAGAGTTGCAGGATCTCATTTACTTGAAACAAACTTTGGTCGACATTTTTGGCGAGGATGATAACATTTGTGGTTTCCTGGAAATGGTCGACGTCGTCATCGATGGTCAGCTCATGGTTTATGTGAAGACAACCCGCTACCAGTGTGACCGCGTGTATGTCAGAGTTTTCATGGATGGCGATGAAAAAGGCCAACTGAAGCTGTCACGTCAGCCTAGAAATTAGGTAGCGATGAATTGTTCAAGCATATTGTTCAAAATTAATCACCAGGGGTTAGCAAACTATTAATCGTTAATCTGTAGTTTAATTGATTAATACGATGTATAATAAATAAATACTTTATCGTTTCATTTCAATGGAAATTTGACGTTGTCAGGTAATCTGATAATGCCATACATACCACGGTCATACTTCCAAGACCATAATCTCACTACCTCTTATCTGGATTCGACTCCGGTACGGTGCATGCTGTCTGATCTTTCCACCAGTCCAGAGATTTGCATTTACGCTACGCAAATCGTAGTATTGTGCACTGTACCTGTCAAAATGGAACCAACCAATTTAAACTCATCCTCTCCTATCCTATCTGCGACAGTCTGCAACAGCCGTTCGCTAGAAAGCGGACTATAACCCCCCAATTATATTAACAGGGCATGATCAAATTGTTTTTTCATTACTAAAATATCTAAGTTAATAAAATATTTTTTCTCAATTTTTGTTCATCTGATATTGTGGAAATATGAATAATGGAATTAAATATTCACGCTATGCTTAATACACCGGGTATATTTAGATATATAAATAACAAAGTTAATATGAAATAAATAAAACATGAATAATGAATATTAAACTTTTATTTCCGAACGCTGCATTAATTTAGAATGATTGAATAACTTTTTTCAACTTCCAAACTTTGAATTAATTACGAATGAGGGAACAATGATATCAAATTTTCAAATTGAAAGAATTAAAAAAAAAACTTTATTTAAGGATATGAATGCATATGCCTATGCTAATGCCTTGCTGTGTTTCGGTCTTGCTCATCCGGGCCCATTTGGTGGAGCTTTTTTGCCCCAGCATTTTGGCACCTGCGCATCTGCCTTTGAGCTATTCTTCCCGGCCAGTTTTCGAACGCCAGACTCCTTCACATCCCAGATTAGTAGTCTTGTAAGTCTTAGAATCTTTTTCGTCACGATCGTCGTCCGAAACTTTCTCTAGAATAGCGCCAACCGGAAGTACCGAGCCTTCGAAGGATTTCTTGGCACGTCTCCACGAATCCCAGGACTTTTTCAACAATTTTTCTGGGATTGGAAAATGATAGGTGCCATTCATTAGAAACATTTCACTTATTCAACTCCTGGTACCCGTAGTTTCGTTCATGTGCCTATCGACACGTTCGTAGTAATCGGGTCGCGCCTTGTAAAACACACATATCCTCACGATTTGAAAGATGGTCGAGTGATAACCTTTTTTTATTTTGCAAAGTATTGTATGCACGGAAATAATGAATGAAGTTTTTTAAAATGTTAAGTTTACCTGTAGGTTCATTGTTTTTAAAACAATTGTTCTTAGCTTTAATTGTTGAGGAACCTTTGTCTGTGTCGGCTTGATTGTTCGTTATATGAAGTTGCTTAGGAAGGGGCTGTACATAAATCACGTGATCGACTTTCGGTTAATTTTTACCCCCACTCCCCTCCCCCTGGTGACCTATATGCCCCATGTTGTAATTAACATGGGAAGGATAGCATGCCTCGAGCCCGCCCCCTCCCCCCAAATCGATCACGTTATTTATGTACGGCCCCTTATTGAGAAAAAATTCATGCGCGTCACAAGAACTGAATATTTATGCGTAATTGTTATATTTGAAGTTCATATAAAGGGTGTTGATTTAATACGTCCTGATTTCGCTGGTTAATATTTTAAAACTTATAACTAAAATACTTTGAAAATTTGGGGTAAACTTTTTTATCAGAGATACATTGCTAATTGGTTAGTCTTTCGCCATTTTATGCTAACCATGTCCTAACTCTTTTGTTTCGCCTTGATGCTCATTTTCGTAAATTTGTGTCGGGCTGACAAACAACCATCGGGACGAATTAAACCAACCCGCTTAACTTCAAATGCGGAATGTTCGGGAATTCATAGACGTCAGTAAAACTGGTTATTTTTGCATACGTGGTAAACTTGAAGTTTATTTAGCCATGTATATATCCACATACACAGTGCCCGCATAAAGAAACTATGTCCCCAAAATGTATGCCACAGTCTTGTACGCAGTTTAGGAGGACAACCCCTTACCGACAAAGTCACCGATCTTGATGCCCTTTGGATATGTCGTAGTACTAGGTGAGTCTAGCACAAGTGTGGAAGGATTTCATTCCATGGCCCCATTTGCGCCCGCCACACCCCTTTGAAGGAGCGCCCCATGCTAAACTAGCCGCACTAAAACCTTCGCCAAAAATCCAATTTTGGTCGGATTTTCAAAAAAATTACATATTCTTGATCCCAGATATGTAGTTGCTTTATCATATCCAATATCAAACTCAACTTTTTTAATTTTTTCAATATTTTTAAAAATTTCATGGCAGAGGTATGATCTGGAAAAAATCAAAATTTCAAAAAAGTTGAGTTTGATATTGGATATGATAAAGCAACTACATATCTGGGATCAAGAATATGTAATTTTTTTGAAAATCCGAGCAAAATTGGATTTTTGGTGAATTTTTGAATGAACCAAAACAGGGTATTTTTCGTGTTTTCCGCACCTTTGAGTGGGTGTGGCGGGCGCAAATGGGGCCATGGAATGAAATCCTTCCCAACTTGTGTTAGACTCACCTAGTACTACGACATCTCCAAAGGGCATCAAGATCGGTGACTTTGTCGGTGAGGGGTTGTCCTCCTCAGATCGAGCGCAATGTTGGCATATTTGACAAATATAAAGATAAGCCCTTGCATAAAAAGGTTCAGAAAATGTTCAGAAAATCATGAAATAAAAAACAAATTATGCTTAAGATATTATACACTTCTTCAAATCTAATGAAATGTGATCCTGACCTTTGATACATTTCATGTGGCCAGACTTGTGACTTCATTTCCTGACTGCATATGGACAGAAAACCGACATAGCTAATAATGCGTGATAAATATTTATCATGCATCTTTGTTTTTCATGCAACAAGCACATCGGGCTGTGCACAAATCATGTGATTGATTTCAGCCTGAAATTTTCAGGTAGTAAGGGTCAAATCCTTCCCATGTTAATTATAACATACAGGTCACACCACGGGGGTTGGGATACAAATCCATCAAAAATCGATCGCATCCTTTATGTATAGCCCAAATCATGACAATTTCATTTTTGTTAACAACAAATCTGAAATTGTAAGACATAACTTTGCACATGTTGAGTATTAATATTTGTTTATGAAAATAATGGATGCGATAAAATATTAAACTAATTTCTAAAAAAGCCTACTTAGGTGAGGCGCTACTAAAAACGTTAAACAAGGTCCGACCTCCTTATATTGAATTGCTGGAGATTTTGCATTACCGCAGAGCCAAAATTTTTTAGCCCATCAATAAGTAGCCACGCTGCCAAAACATGGGCATATCGCCAGCACTCCAACGGCTCTTTCCATTGTTGCATACTTAATGCAGGTATGAAGTAAGGTCAAGGCAGTACTCATTGAAAATTAATCCATAATTTAATAGTTAATTGATTTAAATTTAAATTAAAAATTATTTAGCTCTGAATTAATGAAACGTGTTGAACATATTGCTGTGAACTACAGATTAACAACAGAAACAAAGTTACAAAGTTCTAGAGAGTTTACACATAAGAAACACTACCGACGCAATAAACCAAGATAATGGCATGAACCTCAACCCCATATGGTCATCATTTATGTTACCCCTCCTTTAAATTCCATAACTACATAATATGAAAATATCAAACAATTTTTCCAATCATTCTTGAAATTTAAGAACAATGACTGTTTTCTCGATTCCAAAAAATTGTTAATCTCCTGATGATGATGCAAGTTTAGCATCGAAAGCTCGAATAAAACTGCTTTTTATCAAAAACACCCATGTCTTCCGAAAACAACGCTCTAAAGTTACAAAGTTCAATTTGTAATAGAAACAAAGTTACTAAGCCCACAATTAAACCCTAAAACTGGGTAGCAGTATAGTTTGAGATTGAGGTTTTCCAAAACTGGAAAAATTGAATTGGAGCTATGATAAGCAGTATACATGATGCATAGCATGGCTTTTACATATGCTAGCATTGATGCGATTTGTGCAAAATTTTTGGCTCAGCGGTAATGCAAAATCTCCAGCAATTCAATATAAGGAGGTCGGACCTTGTTTAACGTTTTTAGTAGCGCCTCACCTAAGTAGGCTTTTTTAGAAATTAGTTTATTTTAGGATTTTAAGTGTTACATACAGTTTTACACTCATAATCAGTACTGTCTGATTTTGTTGTGAAGAAATAGAAAATCGGTTCAAAATATATTTTTCCTCAAACATGCAACCTTGTTTTTTTACAATTTTCGAATCCGATGAGCTTGTGAAAAAATGTCATTCACGTAAGAATATGATTTAGGAAATGTTTCGTAAAAGTTCAGATTCATGCGTTCAATATTCCCTGAGAAGTTGACAATTCAAATTTGCCCATGCCGAGTGGTCTAATATCGAAGTACAATGGACAGTGCAACGCTTAGTTTTGAATTTGAAGAATCAAAAAGTCTAAATTTTTCCTCCCTCCCCTCGAATAAAATCTGTATTTTTCATGTATTTTTAATAAATTGTTGGCAGGATCAGTTTTAATAACATGAAAGGTGCTGTTTTTAATGCTTTGTGATAATTTAATATGCAATATTTCCAAAATTGTTTTTCTACTTGTATGACTTTATGGGACCGAAACTCAGAAGGTGTAACCAGGGGAGTTGATTTATGCTATAGGGCAAACTTTGCGAGTTTTCGACCAATTTTTGTAAAATTTTCACCAAAACATGCAGAGGTAAATAAGGTACAATCTGAGCAGGTTTAATTTTGGTATTCGTTTGTTGGAAGTGCCTCAAATATCGATTTGAAAGTTTAAAATCAAAACTTGAAACCCAAATATTAAACTTTCTTGCCAAGAAAGAAGAAAAACCACTTCTCCTCACAATTTTCTGCACGATTGCCTTTTACACCATGTGGATCAAGCTACCGCGGACCACGGATCAAGATACCACGGACCGCGGAGGTCCATCAACCTACCGCGGACCGCGGTACCACGGATCAAGTTACCGCGGAACAAAAAAAAATGTCACTTTACCCCCAAAATTCTCACTTTACTCCAAAATCTCACCATAACCCAAAAATCTCACCTTACCCCAAAAATCCGTGGGCAGCCCAAAAATCTCGTTACCCCAAAAATCTCACTTTACCCCAAAAATATCACGTTACCCCAAAATTCTCACCTTACCCCAAAAATCTCACGTTACCCCAAAAATCTCACTTTACCCCTAAAATCTCACTTTACCCCAAAAATCTCACGTTACCCCAAAATTCTCACCTTACCCCAAAATTCTCACCTTAGCCCAAAAATCTCACCTCACCCCAAAAATCTCACGTTACCCCAAAAATCGAATTTGATCGCAAGATGACGTTTGCGGTTACAAATCACGTGTAATCCTTAAATCATGCGTTATGAGGTTTTGTGACCTCATATCACCCCTCATGGTCAATGGTGTGTGAGGTTTGTGGCAATGGGAGAAAAATTTCGAATAGTATAAAAATGCAGCACACAATTTACCGCAACAATTTAAAAAAATTATTATTTATTAAAAGAAAACAAGCCGGCGTCTAACAGCAGATACAACTAATAATTTGCAATTATAGTAAATTATCAAACTGTAATTATAATATTTCAGATTATGAGTAGAAAATAAACTTATAAATATTCAAATTAGATTGGTTCAACGAGACTTGTTGCACTTCGTTGTTTCACTAATCTTTTTTTTAACAATACTGCACAATTTTGCATAATATTTTTCAATGGTTTCCATATAATAAAAAATATACATTTACTTGATGAAATATTTATTTTAATAAGTAAAATTAATGAAATCCCAGAATTGGCTAATTTGTTAACATTAATATTAAGAATTAATATTAATAAAGATTATGGCATAAATACATTAAATATGACGGTTTAAGAATACATATATAATTTGTCAAGGATTTCTAGTACGCCCTAATAAGGAACGTCGATATAAGTAGCACTTTATAAACACGATTTTGTGAAATTTAGTACCTATAAAATAAACGTTTGTGAATTTAGATGAATGAGTAATTAACGCCTCGATCTGGAGGGGAAGAATTAAAGACGAAACCGAGCTAATAATCAACAGAAATATATAACAACACATATTGCGTTAGTAATAAACCAACACGATTTGTTGCGAATTATTTTCCTGGGATTTTTCCAAACTCTGACAATGGGTGAATTTTTCTTAATATTTGGAAAGTTTAAAGTGTATGTATGTGTTTTGTGGATTCAAATAATATTATTTATGAATCTGATTCATAGACTATGAAATTATATGTCGAAGCAAATTTGTCCTACTCCTAGTTATATTTGTATTTTCTACCTGAAATTATCTTATCTAAATCATTGAACTTAAAAATACAAAGGAGTAGCTTATACAAATCAAAATCGTGGTCATTTTTCAAAGAGAAGTCGCTGGTTGATCGACGCATAACTGCAAAACCACTTGGTCGTCACTAAGAAAAGTTAGAACATATTTATTTTTTTCATCCAAATGGTGCTTACTTTATGACCTTCCCCGGATGAATCAAAATTTTTCAGATATTTGCTAGATAGCCCATCATAACGATACTTGTTACGGTTGTAGATAAAGACAGCCGTAAAATGATTCGAACAACTAACTGAATATGCAAAGGGGACATACTTTGAACCTAAGATAATGTTACTGGTTGGAATCATCTCTTCGGTTATTGGAGTTTAAGTGCTACCCTTAGCCAGCTCCAATATGTTATGAACCAAAAAAGGTGGGGCGCCCTCTGATGGCCAATCGTACCACACCTGACAATTTGCCTTCAAACGCTTACATGACCCGGAGGAGCAGGTTTTCAAACGCCTTACGTTATATTTAAATGCGAAATCGTCAGCATCAGAAAAATAGAAGGTGGACAGTGGATAAACTTCCTCTGCTTGAGGAAGTACGCAATTAGTGTTTTCACATTTACGAAATATCGTCAATCTAATTACGTTAGACATACAATCCAAGAATCTTCCTTCTGAGCCGAAAAGGTTTTTAGAAAGCAAAACTTTTGGCTCTATTTTCAGAAAATTTTCCAGTAAAAACTGCTTTGCCAATTTACCGTTATTTCCGTCCATCATCTCAAAAACTCTGTATAAAGCTTTCACATTTTCTGATTCATGATGTCTCCACAAAAAATCATCCACATCTTTAAACATTTTTGTCATGGTATACAATATTTGCATTTGGGTGTCAATAGCACATGTATTATAAAGGTTCTTCACTTCTTTGCCATGAACAGAAATGTCCCCTCCGTATGGAAGCCTATAAATAGAATGCAAGGGGGTTTGGGTATTAGAAGTCGGAGGTGGTTTTTGTTTCTTTGCCTTCCAATTCTCACTGGCGGTTTCGGGGAATTTGCTACTTGATTCAGCATATTTGACGGGGTGATTTTTCACATTTTTGCTGCCCTCCTGTCTGTCATGCTTTACCTTGCTTGGTTTTTTATTAGAGGTCTTTGGAAGCGTTTGTGGTAAGTTTTTTATCCTGGGTTGGCCATCATCATCACTCTTGCTATCATCGGAAGTTTCTTGCTTTATGGTTTTAAGGGTTTTTGCCACCTGGCTTTGAAAGTCAGGTGCTTGCTGGGAATTCGACTTGATACGGGCTTTCAATGCTCGTTGTAAAGCCAAATCAAACTTTAAGAGCCGACCTAATTTAAGAAAATTAGATTCAGTTGTCTCATTGTCAGGATTTTGGAAAACCTCTTAATCCTATTATTACCCGTCAAGTTCTCCTGTTGAGCTTCTAAAAATCTGCCAATCTTCATGGGCAGCTTTCCTTTGAAAAACCGGTGCTTCACAATACTAGGTAATGTAGATAATTATTAAAACATTTGTTTTATTGAAAGAAGTTGAGACATTGTTACCGGCTTACCTATTCCATGACTCGGCTGTGGCCTGCGTGTCGTCCGCCACTGAAATCTTATTCAGATATATCAGGGATTGATTAAACAAGCATCCGTACGGAAAAATGTGCTTCAAACAGTAGTTTATAAAGGCCGGGCAGTAATGCGGATTTTTCTTTTTCTTTGCACCTTGAGACAGGATATTGTCCTCTTCTTCACTCTCGTGCTCTGTATGCGTTGATTGACTTGTATCCTCAGCTACTGCAGATTGCAGTTTTGAATGATCAATTTTAAATCGAGCAGCAACTGTACAAGCAAAGTAGCCGAATGGAGAGAGCTGGTAAAAAGGACCATCCCTATATTGGAGTGCATCAGGCACCATGGATAAGTATGTATCTAGAATGCAGTTTAAATTTAATAGAACGAATTTTCACTTGACTCGTTTAATACTGAATTAAAAATTACCTTTTCCGTCGGCTAACGTTGGCTCATCCAGCTCGTCAATACGTTGAGCAACTGTTGGATTAAAGTGCTTCGTCCCACAAATTAATAAGACGTCCCAAACACGTCGGCAAAAACTCACCAAAGCTAATTTATAAAATGTAATAAATAAAATAACTTGTTTGCAAAACCATTTCGTTATAGTATAATCTAAATACAAACCACGCTAACATTTTCCGTAGAGAAAGGCGTAAACCCATTTTTTAAGTAGTTTAATAGATTCTTCTCGGGATCGAAAATCCGTTTCGATTCGTTTGAACAAGAAGGTCAATGCGTGCTTCCTGAAAAACTAGCAATAGTTAACTATTGTTAAAGTTATAGGTTGTCAAAAATCCTGAAATACCACCTGCATATGTGGAAAACTACATAGATTTCTTCTTCTGTCATAAGACTATTCCAGGCATCCTTGAGATACGTATACACTGTTCCCACTTCAAGTCCCATCATAACTCCTGATATTAACGCTAAACTATCATCTGTCTCTATACGTCTGATGCCAAAACAGCGAGATTTTTGTGACTGATATTCTCGCCACCTAAGTCAAGAATAAATTGTTATCATAATCCTTGTTGCTTTTGTGTAATTATACCTGTCGAAGAATAAGTGAAGCTGAGTTGATATTGAAACAGCTGTATGCGAGTTGGTAATGAATTCAAGCAAAGGTATAACTGGTGCCTCCTCTGATGAAAGGGTGACAGTCACAGCATAGTAGAATTGCCTCTTGGAATCAATGTACTCGGGAAGTTTATTGGAAATTGATCCAGTGCTGTCGATGTGAAGGCAAATATTACGATCGTATTTCAATAACCGCTGAAGTATTTTTAATTGCTTCTCCTGGAACATCGTCACAGCAAAAGGAAACAAGCTTATGTTTTGTATATATCCGACAGTCAAATTTCTTGGGCCACTCAAGTCGGGTAAAGCATTCATCTTGTGTTTCCTCAGGACTAGGTCATACAACACTTCGCGGTCCAGGTCTTTTTTCCCCATCGCCTGATGCATAAAAAGATATCAATAATTTTGCCATTAGGAAAATAATTTCAGTGCACATACCTCATATCTTGCATTTCGCAACACTGGCAGAGTCTGGACTTGTGTGTAATCGCCTTTTTTTAATGCAATTTTTTGCTCCCTTCTACTCTGCTTGGCGAATAGCTTTGTTTGATACTGCATAGCTGACGTTTCAGCCAACTTTGCTAAGGCTTTCTTCCTCTCGTCTCCACTCAAGAATTGCTTCCCCACCTCTGAAGTTTTGTGCAAGAGGGTCCCAGATGGCCTTCAAATATGCAATATTAGTTTAAGGACCAAGAAACGCTTAATTGTCTACGCCATTTAGATAACGCACTCACTTGACGAGAACAGTAACATCTTCCATCTCCTCTATCCTTTGTATGTAAAAATGATAAACCATGGAACACGTTGATTTAGAGCACTTGGCATCGGCATGCAAGTAGTTTTTTGCCGTATCGGACGTGTAAATTTCGTGCCCTTGGAACGCCAAAATACAACCTTGCATTGGATCTGGGCAAGCTCGTTTAAATGCGTCGGAAAACTTGCTGGCCCAGCGACCTCTTGGCAATCTTTCCTGGAACTCCAATTTTTTGTTCGTTAAAGCTTTTTGTGGCAAGATGCTCTCCCAAGTGGTCCACTGAATATTTGCATAAAAGTTTGTGTGCTTCGATATGGGTCCCTCCACGTCTGAAAAATAAACACGATTACTCGAGAATTTAATTTGAAATTACAACTAAAATAGATGAAGTCATACTAGATAAGCTGGCTTACCTTTGTCCACTTCTGAATCAGTCTCAGAAGATTGTGGTGTCGAACAAACTTTGATCGAGGTTTGTTGTTGGGATTTATTATTTGTCTTACGGCACTTTCTTGTTTTCATTTGTTCTTGTGGTTCATCGGAAGTTGCGTCGGATATTTCGTTTTCGACTTTACGAAATTCCTCTACGGGAAAATAAAACTTGAGCTATTAAAACTTCGGGGAAAGAGTTCAGCTATGTTATATGAAAATTTGTTATCGAGCTTTTTACCTTCTTCATCCAGGTCGGAATCAGACTCCCAGCCATCTGAGCCATCTATTGTAGTTTCATCATCTTCGTCAAATGCGTTAGTTGGTCTATGGATGCTACTTGGAATGGGGTCCTGCTGCTTTTTACTAGCTGGACAGGGTTTTTGTTGCTTCCTGCTAGCTCCTTCGGCTAAAACTTGTCCCGTGACCTCTTCCCACCGTTTAACCCTTTCCATATTAAATGATATATTGAGGTGTACTCAGGTGTGATTAGACAATTATAATTAGAAGATTTTTGCAGGTGTTGTTGTTCTCATGGGCTACTGTTGAGGGTACTTCACTGGTGAAGGTTGGCTAGTTTTTAAGAAGGCTGCTTTTGAGGGATGGCAATTTGTGTAGAACGGCTGCTATCGAAGCTACTGTACACTTTTGGGGTATGGCTATCTTGACGATGTGACACGCCAGGATGATGGCCACTCACTTGACGCTGATGTACACTTTTGCAGTGTGGCTACTCCCTTGTGGATGTAACAAGCTTGGAGGAGGGCCACTCAATCGAAGGTGATGTACACTTTTGCAGTGTGGCTACTCTCTTGAATACACACTGAACTCTTGGAGGATGGGTACTCTTGGAGGATGGGTACTCTTGGCGGAAGTGTACTCTTGGAGGATGGGTACTCTTGGAGGATGGGTACTCTTGGAGGATGGGTACTCTTGGCGGATGTGTATTCTTGGAGGATGGGTACTCTTGGAGGATGGGTACTCTTGGAGGATGGGTACTCTTGGAGGATGGGTACACTTGGAGGATGGGTACTCTTGGAGGATGGGTACTCTTGGAGGATGGGTACTCTTGGAGGATGGGTACTCTTGGAGGATGGGTACTCTTGGAGGATGGGTACTCTTGGAGGATGGGTACTCTTGGAGGATGGGTAATCTTGGAGGATGGGTACTCTTGGAGGATGGGTACTCTTGGAGGATGGGTACTCTTGGCGGATGGGTAATCTTGGAGGATGGGTACTCTTGGAGGATGGGTACTCTTGGAGGATGGGTAATCTTGGAGGATGGGTACTCTTGGAGGATGGGTACTCTTGGAGGATGGGTACTCTTGGCGGATGTGTACTCTTGGAGGATGGGTACGCTTTGAGGATGGGTACTCTTAGAGGATGGGTACTCTTGGAGGATGGGTACTCTTGGAGGATGGGTACTCTTGACGGTTATGTATCAACAAGCTCTAGAACAATGTGACAAACGAGACAAGTTGTTACAGCAGATATCGAAACTAAACTGAACGTTTTTGCGGTCCCGTTACGGTATAAAATCGAATGCGTAGTACAAATTTGATTAGGAGTCATATGTCCTCCCACGACTGAGCTTAATACCCAATCATATCGCCCGGCCGAAAGGCTGTGCACTGCTGGGGCCCCATATCTCGTAACGTGTAAGATTCCACCCCCTAATGTATCATAGGGTCGTCCTGAATTCTTGCGTAGGCGTACACAGAATTAATAGGTGACCAATGGACCCGATGAAAAACTGACGGATGGCCTAAGGATTTTTCTTCGGTTTTTGATTTCTCGCAAATATTCAGTCAGTCCACAGCTGCCGTAGGGTTCAGAGTAGATGTGCAGAAACTTAGATTTTCGACACGTCAAAGTGCTACCTCCATCGAGTGTACTCTTTACCAAGCCGGAGTACCACCAAGTGTGGCCAACTGCTAGTGCTACCTCCATTGAGTGTACTCTTTACCAAGTGTGCCCAACCTCCAAGTGCTCCCTCTGTCGAGTGTACTCCTTACCAAGCCGGAGTACCACCAAGTGTGGCCAACTGAAAGTGCTACCTCCATTGAGTGTACTCTTTACCAAGTGTGCCCAACCTCCAAGTGCTCCCTCCACCGAGTGTACTCTCTTATTTTCAATAGATACTTATAAGCCTACAAAATGATGCCTTTTCAATATCAACCAATCTCCCTATGCCAATTAGCTTTGGTTATAAACTTCCTTGGATCAGCAAATTCTGCAAGTATTACCGGAACTGAGCGGAAGGGACTTGAGGTGTATGTTTCGGCCGCTGCAATTATTCAACCGCTTAACGGGGTGAAAGTTTTTACCGACGAGCAAGAGATCACATTCCTTATTCCTGATCTTCCATCCCTACCACCTGATAAAAGTTATAATTGTCCGCCCGGAGCTTCATGGTGCGGATACATTAACGACATCCATCATGTTGAAGAACAGACATCGAACTTACTGAACGTGTTGCACCAAGCATTCACATACGACGGGATAAGTAAAGCCCCTGCAAGCGACTCTTCCAACAAGAATGTCGACCAAACCAACCCTAATTACAAGCAGGAGCTAGCAAACTCTGCAGGCCAGCAATGGTATTCTGATATGATCCTTGCATTGGAGGACCGAAAATTAGACGGAGAAGTTGAATTTTCGCGGAGGAGACGAAGTATTAATAGCAGCACGGACATCGAAGGCAAAGAAAATGGCAATCAGACTGATCCAAATGCAAGAGGCCGTAGAGGGGCTTTTGGAACGGTGGTAAAAACCGGTATTGCGGTGGGTGTGCCAATACTATTGGATTTCATTAAAGATAAATTGTTTGTTCCCGACCATGCAATTGCTGATAAACTGGCGGAATTGAAATCAAAACTTCCAGAGCAATTCAAAGTGTTTGCGGACCTCCCAACAATCCAATCATCATTTACCGCTACACGCAAAGTTGCAGCGGCCGTTGTGAAATTCGCAAACAAAAACTTCGCACAAGAGTTCTCGATTAATAACGGCAAGTTTGGGTCGACCATCTCGGATTGGATTACTGCGACAAATTTCAATCAGATGTCCTCTTCAAATTCAGTCAATCACCTAGCTCTTCTTGTTGGCCACTTTTCCGCCTTGTCTGACTGTAGGGACGGCAATGTGCATTTGGTGTTCGTACCTCCAGCTGTACTGGAACCTCAACTAGTTAAACTGGAAAAAAAACTTGACCCAAGTCTTGAAATGGTAGTGCCTTCAAAAGAAAGTTCCATGTATTATACTATGCAATGTGCAAAGTGTAAATTTGACAATGATGGTGGAATAGTTCAAGTTAAAATTCCAATTAAACCGAAAAAATCGGTTTTTACCGTGTACCAGTACAAATCTTTGTCTCTGATTACCCTGTCTCTGACTTGGACGAAAATGAATGTGATCCCATCGGGACAGGATTCTGCAAGTTACCACAGGTGTCAATTATATGCATACGTATTAACCATTGTTGAATCCGTTGCTCAACTTTGCAATTGTTGTATCGATTTCAGGCAAGCAATTCCGACATGCCTGGCCATTATTGCTTGATGACTATGATGGATTCCACTACTGCTGACGAGGTACAATAATTCATAATTGTCAATTAAGTTACTGACGAATGCATACAGTCACAATACATTGATCGAGTCAACATCCATTAATAATTGCCGTTTCCCTTTTGTAGAATAAGTCGGCCTGTAAGCTGAAATGTGTAGAAGGTACCAAAACCTCGGTTACTCAGATTAGCGACGATTCCCTGGTTGTGGCACATCTACCAAAGCTTGGAGCAACGGTTATTTGCGATAGTGGATTTACTATGAATATCAAACACGAAGTGGATGTTGGTGCGATTCGTTTCGATTTAGGGTGTGGCTGCTGCGTAATGTACGAAGGAAAAATTATTGGCAAGTCTTACAGAAAATTTTGTGACATTAATATGCCATCTGTGAAATGGGGTCAAATCCTTCCCATTCAATTCAGCTCACTTCATAATTGGATTCCGGTACTTGAAGGAGGGCTACAAGCTATGAAATACAACAATGCTGAGGACATCCTCGACCCTGATTTTATTGTGATCACCAGCGAGGGTCCAACAAACACCGAAAGCAGCGCCATCTTCACATACGAAATGCCAATTGGGTCAATTTTTCTGTTTGCTTTGGAACTACTCGGTCTGACCGCATTTTGCTATCGCTATCGGATTGGCCCGTTTGCAGTGTTGGCCATGCTCCCACGATTCGTTGCCGCAAAAAACTACCCTATACGAGATTCTCCCACTGAAATATACACCTTACTTTACACCATAGTCTGACTTCTCTTGCTTCTCGTTATTCCCAGTTGGACCTTCTTCTTTTTCTCTAAATGCCATCGGCTTTATAATGCTATTGTTACACGTGCGGCCGAAAGACGACTGGAGCAAGAAGCAATGAATCTTTAATTCTACGGCCGAGAACACGTAATGCATATACTCTTGTTACATAGCCGAACAAGATCGTTCAATAATGCACTGCCTCTTCTTTCGAATCCGCTTGCAGATTAAAAAGCAAATCTAGAAGCAAATCTACATATTTTCTGCTGTTTCCCACAAATCTATATTTAATAATGAATCTTATTAACAAAAGCCTAGCAGTATGCGCTGTGTCATTAAGAACCAAATTTTAGTTTTTGCAAGGTTAATAATTTTTAGTACCTGCGTTATTGACTTACGAAAATAACACTAATACTTTATTGGCTTTATTTATACTACAATTGTTTTCCACGTACACGGTTACAGAGCTTATTTTACATAGTCCCAAGTATGATATATGAATAACGTTATTATTTCCTAAACATGGTTTTATTTATAGCTGTGAATGGAGTCAGATATCTGCTCACTAGGTTATTCACTGTTAATTTCCTTCGATTGTATTTACGAAAACTTAATTCTTTGAACAGTCTTTCTGTTGTTCTAACCTGGGAATAAAATTATTATTACGTAAGCTATAATTAATTTGATAGTATTTGACACTACTGAAGGTTACAGATCCTATTTGCACAAAAATTAACACTGGCCTCAAATTTGCTGTCGGCGCCCATGAATTTGTTTCGTCAGTTTAATGTGTTCCCCAGGTCATTGGCTACCCAGTCTATATCGCGGTTTCCACGAATTCGTTGCTTGTCATATATTTTTGAGGGCAAACATCTTACCCTCCTCCTGAAGAAGTTTCCAAAACACCACTAAAAACTGCACCTCGTTTGAGCTGAATCGCATCTTGTAGACGTCCAAACCCATAAAAAATACAAAGGAGTGGCATCACGACATTACATAGGTATCTGAGTGTTAGGAATTGAAATTCATAGATTTTGTTTTAACAGGGCTATCTGCCGGGTCGTTTTCAGATAACTTTTTGAGATGAAGTTATAAAACGTGTGAACTTTGGTCTATGTTTTGACCTTTTTTTGAAACCTGTCCCTGGTGACGTAATTCACACAAAGCTTAGATATTTTGACAATTTTTTCACGATTAGTTTGGTAAGGAGAATTTGCGGGACCTCTCGGGGCGTCGATTTTTCAAAAAACGGTACGCGATCCTTTTTTTGGGGGCCGATACCTCTCGGGCGACAGAAATCCAGGGTTTCGATTGGTAAAAACCAAATTGACCAGGGCAGTGGGAAAAAGTGGGAAAAAAGCACTTTTTACCACCCACTAAAACAAGTGGGAAATGGGGAAAATGGAAGAAATGGGAAATACTGTGGTTTGGGGCGATCCGAAACTTCTTTAAAACTTGATATTTTCAAAATCTGAGTTCATATTCGTATTCTCCATGAAATTCTTAGCAAATCAGTGGGTAATACGGTTAAAATCGAGCAATCTTTAAAATTAGCATGTATTCATATGGAAATATGGGGAAAAAGTTCAAAACTGTTCAAAGCTGTTCAAAAGTGGCCGTATTACACACCAAAATTTTCAGAATTTGGTGGAGATGACGAATATGAAGTCGTATTACGAAAATATTGAGTATTAAAGAAGTTGGCTTTCCCCATTACTAAACACATGGGCCGCCATTTTTCCCGTTTTGGACGGTAGATACCATTTTTCCCGGTTTTTCCCACTTTTTCCCACCTGCCGTGGGAAAAATAGTTTTGGACGGGAAGAACGAAACCCTGCAGAAATCCCGGTAACTTATATTATAAACTAATTCCAACGGAATTAAGTTCCGTAGATCCATAGTGGAAGGGGAAACACTATTTCCGGATAGTTTAAAGTTGTCTACAATTTTCATTTGTGACAATTGTCCCTCGGAAAAGTGGTTAATGAGATCTTCGACTTCTGAATGCCATCTCATCGTCATTTTGTAACTAATTTTTGTCAACAAAACGATTTTTTGATGCCTAGTAACTACAGTTCGAAAATAAAATTTCAGAAATTCAATAAAAACTTCCACCGCTGATTAAGGTCAGCTTTTAGTTCTGTGCAAATAGGATCTGTACCCCTATATTATAGTTAAAAATATATATAAAAGTGTACAGTAATTTTTTTGCAAAAAATTGTCATATTCTGGAGATTTTTTTATGAGCAAATAATTATGATTTATAATTGCCAATGGGTAACTTTGATCCGAATATAATCAAGAATTAATTATACTCTATATTAGCAGTCTACCACTAATATCTAATTGATCAATTATTACATAAATATTTGAACACAAATGTACTGCTTTGTCCCTGAATTCAGCTTAACTTTTAAATAAACCTGTTTGCTTAAGTTCATAATTTTTTGGGGATAATATTAATTTAACAACCTTCAAATGCATACAAAACTATAGCATTACTGACCATATATTTAAGTAAGCAACCTACTAAAATAACATATCCGATTTGTTGTAACATCAATAAAAATGGAGCAAGCAGCATTTCGCATGGATATTGTTTACGGCAGAATCGTCACCTGCAGAAATCATTATTCTCACAATGCGCAGGATAAAGGGGTTTTGCCTCATTGTTACTGTATTAATTTAACTTTTTCTCGCACAAGAATAAACGAACTTACAAGGGAACCTTAAGTACTATCAACTCTGGATTTCCTTACGGAAAGTTTTAATTGATAGACAATTTAGTGCAAATTATACTCTGTCATAGAACATGCGGTGAAAAATTACGTTTCGCGAAATATTTAGCGAGAGCCATACCAAAACCTAGAATTTTTCCAATGCTATTCATACAACATACTGCCTTCGGATCGTTGAAATCAAGTTTGCAAAATCTGGATAAATTAAATACCAATTTCTATGCAATTTTATGTTGGTCAGTAATCAGGAACATGCAAAAATGATGCAAACAGTTGCAATTTTTTTACAAATTGCAAAAATCATCAAAGTTTCCTAAATTTGAATATTTATACAAACAAAATTAAGAAGCGAAAAATTGCTCTTATTGAAAAACAATTCTCGATTTGTTTTGGAAATTAGAAGGAGGAGGGACATTAAGGTATGTTTGCCGGCTAAGAGAGTTTTCGAATTGTAACCTGTCTAGTTTTATAGACCAGGATAGTAGAAGAAAAAGTCATAATGGGCGCGTTGTCAAGAAATGCCTCCGTCACCTTCTGTAGGCCAAAAACGGAAGATCTCGCCATGCCAATTTTTGACACCTTCAGTTGCTATTATTTCCAAAACGGCTAAAAATTTCTTAATACAACCAACTTGAGAAATTATGGTACTAGCATAAGGTTACTGAAAAACCGCACACCGAGCTACCATCATTCAAACCCGCTAAACTAAAAAACATATGTCACGAAAATTCATATATTTTACGTTTTTTTTGCAAATATTTCGCCTACTGTGCTTAAACCCCACCGTAGGTTTTGGCTGGAGTAATTTTTATTTCGAAGAGCAACTATACCCATGCAACATATCAAAAATTTGGAGATGGTACATTCTTAGTTTTCGAGATAAAAAATCAAACGTGTCAAAATTTAATCATGAAAACTTGATAATTTTCACATATTTGATTTTTTATCTCGAAAACTAAGAGATACCCATGGCCAAATTTTTTGTATGTTGTTTGGGTGTAGTTGCTCTTCCAAATAAAAATTACTCGATCCAAAACCTACGGTGAGATTTAAACATAGTAAGCGAAATATTAAAAAAACGTAGCAAAAATAATGCTTTTTGTGACATTTGATTTTTTTGTGGAGCGGGTTTGAATGATAATAGCTCGGTATGCGGTTTTTTAGGAACCCTATGTAACCACCATTATTTCTCAAATTGGTAGTATTAAGAAATCTTTAGCCGTTCTGGGTATAATGGCCCCTGAAGGTGGCAATAGTTGATATGGCGAAGTCCTCAGTTTTGGCCTACAGAAGGTGAGGGAGGCATTTTATGGCAACGCGCCCATTATGATTTTTTCTTCTACTACCATGATCTATAAAATTAAGCGGGTTAGAACTCGAAACGCTCGATGCTCAAAACGTTAGCCGGAAAACAGCCCTTAATGCTCCTTGTCCTTCATAACTTCTCCTGATAAACAAATCAAATTTCAAAGACCGGTCAATTTTTTGCAAATTGGGAAAATCTGTAAACTGCTAATCCTTTCAAATTTAACGCTTTTTCTTATTATTTACTACAAAAAAATACAAAAAATAAGTTAACAACTTATTTTTCAAAAAAATCGTCAAACTTTTCAGAAATACGAAAGATTTTGGAAATTTGTATTGTCAGTTTTCTGCATATTCAACAAACCATTTTAGCTATTTAGATAGACCCAATATCGACACAGGCCTTACAGTAATATGCAAAAGATTCACAATAACAATTAGTAGGAATTTGTAAAAATCTAATAAAAAAACAGTTTTGAAAAATTCTTAAAGTAGACCAGTATTGGAAATTTGGTCTGTGTATCATGAGAAGTTATGAATTTCAATTTTATGGAACAATTTTAAGAACAATTTTTAGCTTCTTATTTTTTTGCATAAATATTCAAGTTTAGAAAAGTTTGCGGATTTTTGCAATTTGTAAAAAACTGGCAACTGTTTGCATCGGTTTTGCATGTTCGTGATCACTGACCAGCATGAAATTTCATAGCAATTGGTATTTAATTTATCAAGCTAAATATTTCGCGAAAAAGCGATTTTGGACAGGATGTTCTATGACAAAGTTTAATTTGCACTAAATTGTCTATCAATTAAGACTATCCGGAAGGAAATCGAGTTGAAGTCTACTTAAGGTTCCCTTGTCAGATTTTTGTGTGTTCCTTAAGGTGCGATCTTTTTGCAGGTGCCGGAATTTTTGAGTAAATTTCAGTCAAAATAAGGATTTTTAACAACTCTGTATTTTTTAACTCGATTGCAAGATTAGAAGGGCGTGCTTTCTCAGAATTATTAAACATAATTTTACATGCAAATTACACGAAATTCATGAAATTATATGCGACATAATCCTAGCAACGATTATAATTTGAGGTTGGCATTTTATTTCTGAATTTTGAAAAATGACAAAAACATTTACTTTTTAAAAATTAAAAGTTTTTGAAAAGTATAATTTCATCAAATACACAAATACCAACCAATTAATAATAATTATTATCCCAGAAAAATTAAAGAAGCGTTATATATTAAGAAAAATCCATCCAGCATGAACATCAAGGATGGTAGGAGAATAAATCCTATCTGGTTACCAACTATTATTCCCCTCATTAAAAATCCATGAATTTCCTAGGAAAATTGATTATAATTTATTTAGCAAACAACAAAAAATTTTTGAAATAGTGTTCTGTCAGAAAAACAATTGTATATTTATGACTCTGAACAAGACAACGTTAGTTGGAGAAAGCTTGGTTGAATAAAAATAAAACTGTATAGTTTTAAACAAATCTGGTCCTCAAAACCATTTAAAAAATCATTTTAAATTAATAATAAATTAATAGCTAATTCTGGAAACCATTTGGAAAAGTTAAATGTTTTTGACAAATCCTCCTTTTGGAGATCTGAAAATTTCTTGAAAATTCCGACAAGTGCGACCAAAATCTGAGTGGATTAAGCACTTTGGCAAGTCCAGCCCAACCTAATCTGAACTTTTTTTTAAATGAGTTTCTGAAGTTTTTAATGAGTTAATAATCTAAAACGACCGAAATAATGCTGGACTACAGTTTGATAAGTTTCGTCGTGTCCAAACCGCGGCTGATGTCACGAAGGGCACTGTACATGGATGTGGGTAAAAATTAAGAAGGTGAAGTTTTAAATTTTGGCCTTTTCAGTGAATGACCATGGCAAATTTCGTGTGGAATGCACAAAATTTTTGGTACGAAGCAACTTTTCAAGCAGTATTTTGTCGTCTATCAGTTAAAACTATGCATACTGGAAAAAAATGGTGTTGTTCATTACATACATACCTTTAGTTCCTCGCTATTTTTCGAATTGGAGTCTATAACCACATATCCCGTGCAGCGCCGGGCAAAGCGACCAATTCCCCCATGACCCAAAATTACCACCGTCTCCCTCAACCACATCCGCAAATGTCGTTCCATTCGAATTTCCCCGGCACTTAAACCGGATGTTATTAGTAGCTGTGTCATCCCCTTCCCCTTGATTTGGTTCTACTCGTAGCTGAAAACCGCTGAAGACGTAGGGATCAGTTCCACAATCTTTCCAGGCTCCCCAATTTCCCCACCCATCTGCAATTAGAAACGATTTAAATCTTGTGAGGGAGCCTTAAGTACTGCCAACTCTCGATTTCCTTCCGAATAACCTTAATTGATAGGTAATTTAATGAAACTCAAACTTTGTAGTACAACACGCGGTGCAAAATTACGAAAATATTTAGCTAGATCCGCAACAAAAGCTGCAATTTTTTCAATGCTATTAACATAGCTTTCAGCCTTCGGAATGACAAAATGAGAAAAAGACAAACTTCTTTGTTTCGTCTCTGTTTTCTTGAACAAATTGGGGTTTAAAAATTATGAACCCCAATTTTTGTAAATTGTCGGGAATTTTCGCGATTTTTTTGCAGTAAGGAACATTTTTATTTTGAACTAAAATTTTTTCGCATAAACAATCCAATTTTTCAAGTTCACAAGATTTTCGCAATTTGCAAAAAAATTGCAACTTTTGCATTACATTTTGGCAAATTCGTAATCAGCATGAAATTACAGATGTTAATAGCATTGGAAAAATTGCTGGTTCCGGTGTGGCTCTCGCTAAATATTTCGCGGAACGTGTATTTGCACCACGTGTTCTATGACTAGGTTTGAGTTTCATTATATTAGCTATCAAGTAAGGCTATTCGGAAGGAAATCGAGAGTTGACAGTTCTTACGGTCCCCTTGTTGGTCAAATTAACCACTACAATTTTAAAAATAGCTTGCCGTCTAGAATTAATATATATGTATAAGACACACGCACATAAATAACTTTACACATACCATGTGGCGAGAGGCTTTTTCCCGTGAATACTACACGTTTCGTTGTGGGGTTGGTACAACGAATTTCAATATCGTTTAGGGCCGTATCGTCAACGGCTTGACCCCGATACGACTCAGTTCGTAATTTAAATGAGGTTACGAAAGATCCGGTAGGACACTCTACAGGGTCAAGGTAATTACCCCAATTCGTGATTGGCACACTGGTAATATACAAAGACTGAACAGCTAAAATGCCACCTAACAAAAGCACGATTTTTCCAGTCATTCTTCTGATTTTATTTCCAAACGCCAAATAATCATCTCTTTATACATTCGTGCAAGGCGGGTTAAGAATTGGAACTGGCAGACTGAAAGAAAGTTCTTTTAGCATTTCGTAAATAACTTGGTTGTGCTGCATCGTGTGTTATATGCAACCAATGCCTCCCACTGGATAAACCACTTTTTGTGCGGTAGACGATGGTATGTACCTGCATTATTACAGAATTTTAATGCATCGAGTATGATGAGAAAGATGTACCTAACTTTATATATGAATCTGGTTGGTTTTACCGTGTATGAATATTCAATGCATTTCCATTACTAGTTTGGACGGATATAGCTTACATATCAAGAAAGTGTTCCACAGGCATAATAAAAGTCAACTCTTTTTATGCCAAGCTAGAAATAGAAGGGTTCTTTCGTTCTACACGTAAAGGTATGGAGCAGGCCCTTCAGTGGTTGCCACATTTTGATAAGTGGCAACATCGACGTGGTGTTTAGTTTTAGCTTGGCACATAGAGACATGACTTTTAGTATAGTTTTCGTTGTTTTCAATGCCATCACGTCATCGGCCTCGTTCGGATTATGACCTAGCAACAATATTTATGATTATTTACATGTTTCAAGTAAAACTGTAAATGGTCACGGTTGGTGAGCATATTTTTTCCAAAACAAATTCTTTGACATTTTGCCTTAATTGGGCGTGCTCACCTCAACCTATTTCTTGTATATTTAAGAACTTGAGCATAAGATTACTTTAAATTAGAATGAGTTTGAAAATAATTTGCATTGAAACCATGTGAATTTTGTTTCGAAATTAACCTATCAGGTGGGCATGCCACGGTTTCGCCAGATCATTTCTCAAAACTCATGCCTCCTATTAAATAATTTATTATTCACTGTTTATTCAGATTTGCAAAAATATTAAGAATACTGCCCGCATATGTAGAACGTAAAAAATTGTTGACCTGGAAAGAAATTATTATACTAACCGAATACAATGAACATTTTGTACGATTTTATATTTTAAATATTTCCGATCATGATACCTGTGTTGTAGAAGATTAACGGTGGTTAGTTCCGATCCAACGACTTGCGGCATTCTTTCCGTTCTTTGCTCCTGTTTTTTGTACAAAAAGACAATTAATCAAGATCAGTTGGCGATGATAATTCAACCTGTTATTTTTTATGCTAATTTACATACAGAAAGCAAATTTGTAAGTAGTGCAATAAATATGGGCTAAGTTGACATAAAAAATATGCGGACTAATTTCTTAAATTGGTATTAGGCTTCTCAATTGACGCGAAGGTGGAAAAATGGAAGAGCAGTAAAGAATATGTAACAGGCAAAAATAAAGAATCTTTTTCTATGTCACATTTATCCAACATGTTATTTGGTTGAAGTGTATGTTTAGGTGAACGCATTCCATTCCCTCAAGTTGAGCGTGGGAGGCGACGTATGTATTGTGTGCAATAATGGCAAAAGTAAAAATATGAAGATGGAATAAAGTTTATGGATCTTGTATGCTCAAATCTCTACATATTCACCTCATTTCAATTACCAGATATATATACATAATTTATTGCCTTACGGTCATGACTTACCCTAGAATTGCATGTGCATAACTACTAAATTATGGAATTACATTGACCAGCGTGCTTAAGTATATCGCATTGGTCATAAATTATAATAAACTAAAACTAACAATAGCGAATTAAATTGTAACAAACAAAATGACCAACACAAACTTTTAGCGAGAAACACTAAAGACAAATAGAATTTAAAACATAACTAGAGATGTCATTTAAAATAAAAAATGTTTCTGATTTTAAATAAGACCTGCACAAAATTGTTTTTCATTGCTTAATAACATCCACGAAATATCTGCAAAGGTACAGGAAATCCTAATGCAAAAACGTAAAAAATATTATAATGTTCCAATGCATGGATACCTAAAAATAATTACGCACGAAAAAAACACTGCTTAAAGTCCTCCATAGTGAAAAAAGCCATAAAACAAAAACAAACCAACACGAAAATACTTGAACCCGCAGCTCAATTATTAACTTTAAGGACATCATGCAATCATACATAATTCCTGATGATTTTCAACTTTATTTTTATTTTTTGCTCGAGTTGTGCTTATCTGTTTTTCCCTCCTCGTATTTGTGCAGGTTAAATTCAGGGATGACACCTTGTCCTCCTCTTAAATGTCTTGCCGTATAATGATTAACAAAATCCTGCTTCACCCATGTGTAATACGTGCACTGCTCCATTCTACCGTCCTTATTTTCGACAAAGGGACACTGGAAAGTTCCAATGCCATGGGCTACCCTGATGTGTCTGGATTTACTGTAACCAGTTGTAAAACTAATTTCTGAAATTAAAAAAAAATAAAAAACGTAATGAACGCAATGCAAGTATTACACATTATTATTATTATGACACACAGTATTATTTATTTAAAAAAAATTACTACAAATGTGACAGGTTGGTAGCCTCTGCATCTCCTTTTCTCTGCCTCCTCTTTTCTGCTTGGCAGAATTTCCCAAACTCTGCTCGTCTGAGTCATCTGCTTCACTAATTTCCGACCCTGGGCTAGAAGGAACGGTTATAGCCGGTAAAGTGGGGGCGATTGACATTGAGTCAAAAGCTGCAATAAAAATACTACATCAACAAGTCCGTCAAACCAGAATATACGACAATGAGAGGTTTAGGTTTAGCTGTGAACAAATACAATACGAAGGATAAGTACAAGATCATTGTTGGTGATGAATTTCTAAGGAGAAAATAAAATGACCTTTATCTGATTCATGTACCCAAAACCAATTAAACCCAGTACCAAAATATAAATTTGTGGCTACTAGTATTATACAAAACCCTACATAAATTGAAGAAAAATCCTTCCACTCAAATTCAGGTGAGAAAGAAGTCTAATAGAGTAACTAGAAATAGCTTAAATATTTATACATAAATGTGCTTACCGAGATCAACATCGGGTTCAAATTTTGTATGTACGAATTTGAAAATACTTGTCATTTTTTTTGCCATTTCGAAATCTTTCAGCCATAGCCCCTCTTCGAGATCTGATAATTCCTTTCCATACGTTTTCAACGCCTGGCGAAACGTTGTACATGCCGCCATCATTTTCTTAATAATACCGTGCCTGCCTTGGGCAATCTCAATTTGAGCAAATAACGTAGGAGAATTATTCTTCACAAGTGTCGAGAAGTTTTCAATCCCGTATTGGATTGCTGCGGATTGAATTATCATCCTTCGACGCTCCTCGTTGTCCAGTAAAAAAGATTCATCGACATCGTTAACATCAATCGCGTGTCCTGCATTAGTACATTCCACAATTAATTCTGATAGAGGTCACTGAATATTCAAATTAATAGAAATACAGGATTACTTTTTAACTTGCCGCTTAGATTAACCCGAATTTCCTCCGTTTCTGCCAATACTTTTTGTTTTTGAAGCAGCTCAAGTAGGTTTGCAGATGAAGAAGATGACGGTGAGTTTTGCCTTTTAGTTTCCCAATTTACTGGTTCACAGCTAGATCTAAAAATGGAGTTGCAGTAAAAATAGTTGATAATTGAACTAAAAGTCATGGACAGTGATGAAAATTTATCACGATTTTTTCTCTTTTACCTCTCTCGGACAGACGTTATCGTTGCTGTTGCTTCTTGTTCGTTTTGGGATGAGGATGCCCTGCACAACGAAATAACAGCAAAAAACAAATAACCACAATATTTAGTTTTCATTACTTAAATCGTGGGTGTTGGTTATGTGTTGGAAATAAGCAATATTTGTGACAACTTGTAACGTGTTTCGTTTTATCCTTACCTTGACCGGCTCTGCTCGTCACTCTTTGCCGTACTTTTCTCGCCTGAGTGCTTGGAGGATCTGTGACCAAAATGACATTTTTGCATTGCTCCTAAAATAACTAATATATAAGCTATACCTCGACCGGCTACGCTCGTCAGTCTTTGCCATTCTTTTCTCGCTAGAGTGCTTGGAGGATCTGTGACCAAAATGACATTTTTGCATTGCTTCAAAAATAACTAATATGTAAGCTATACCTCGACCGGCTACGCTCGTCAGTGTTTGCCGTTCTTTTCTCGCTAGAGTGCTTGGAGGATCTGTGACCAAAATGACATTTTTGCATTGCTTCAAAAATAACTAATATGTAAGCTATACCTCGACCGGCTACGCTCGTCAGTGTTTGCCGTACTTTTCTCGCCTGAGTGCTTGGAGGATCTGTGACCAAAATGATATTTTTGCATTGCTTTAAAAATAACTAATATGTAAGCTATACCTCGACCGGCTACGCTCGTCAGTCTTAGCCGCTCTTTTCTCCCTTGAGCGCCTAGAATGAATTCTTTTCCGATCCACCTTTTCGTTTGTGTGACGTTCGGTGAGGCTGGACGATGTACAATGTACACTGTGAAATGAATTTAAAAATAGTTATTTTATACCTACCTCGAACGGTGAGGACTTGACCTTTCCTTCTGGCCAACATCTTCCCAGCAGTCTTTAATACTCCGCGAGTGATGAGCAATTTGCGTGTTGGGTACCATTGGTTTACTTTTTTTCATTTGCATGACAGGACGTACATCCGAATTGTTTTGACCATTATCGTTGATCAGTTGTCCGATGAGAGGCTTATGGGTATCCATCGACTTTCTGTCAGGCTAAGAACAACAAAATTCCTTAAATTTCATGAATTCTTGCGTTAATCACAATCAAAATTAAAAGTGCACACACTATTATTCGAACATAATTAATCTATTAGGGTATCTATTAGGGCATTATTATCAACCATTTCTTCAAATATTGCTAGCCCTGATTACCTCTTTGTGGGTTAGAGGTTTCACACTTTTAATCTTGGCTCGGTTCTTGATTATCGTTTCGAACGCGGAATTAATGTTCAGATGAAATTGATCAACAGCTGAAGGAGGAGATATCTGTAATTAATATTATAAATGTACGAACATTAAGTATGTATGTAAATTTATAATATTTTGCAGTATTTACGTATCCATTGCTTGATGATCGGCTCTCCTCCTTTGTGATAGGTTGTAGTATCGAGTTGTTTATAATACTACTCAGCTCGCTCATCTTTATAGTTGCAAAGCTTTGTGGATTTTGTAACTGCAGTCTTGTTGCTTCATCCGTGCTTGAGTTTGGCTTCCCATTTTGTTGAAGATTTCCTTTCTGAGGATTTCAATTATACACCCACATAACCCTTCTAACCGCAAAAACACCTAGAAATTAGTTATAATAATCACTCGGTACTTACAAACAAAGGGTTTAGGAGATTTTGTGCTGCAAGAGTTTATGGAGTATTGCCTCTAGTAGGACTCCTGCTTGATTCCGGGCTCATGTGTGGCGTCGTGCACTCGTTTTGGCTCCTGCTACCACCTGGAATTTGGTGCAAATTATACCGTGCTCAAAAAGGTATTTTCCGGACATGACGGGTAAATACGCTATGCTTTTGGCTAAAAAATTTGGTTAGACAACACGAATTAATTGGAAATCAGCTTAAATTCAGGGATGACACCTTGTCCTCCTCTTAAATGTTTTGCCGATGGTAATCACGTGACATAAAATTAATTATTTTGTGACTAACAATGAGGAGACAAACCATGTTCAACCCAGATTATTTTTAGAGCACCTCAGTTTGGAAGACTAACTCTTTAGAAACAACATTTGGTCCGGCATTTGCGCAGATGCACAAAACTCATAAACAGAAATGGTCGCTGTAAGTTCGCGAAAACGCTTGATTTCAATATTAATTTATGCTTTGCAACAACAGCTCAGACCTTCCTTATTTCTCAAGTTTACATACAATAAGGAAATCTTCTTCCATACATCCCCGGCTTTTTGTCTTGCAAAAATGAATGCAAACATTTGCCAATTTTTTTGCAAATTGTACAAATTTGCAAAATTTTCCTAATTGAAATCTCGTCGTTCTGGGGAAATTCCAAGAAAATTAACAAGTTTAATAATTTGATATACTGCAGAAAAGTTTCTCAATACTAAAAAATTTTGTTTTTGCGCAATATAACAAATAATTATGAAAAATTCGTCAATTTGATATTTTTTCATGAAAATTGTGACAAATTTCATTCGTTGAAAAATTTCGCATTTTTTTGCAATAAGAAACATATTTATTTTTAGCCCGACCCAGGGCTTATGTACCCGTGATGTCCGTCTGTCTGTCTGTCTGTCCGTCTATCGATTACTCTCTTTAAACTTGTCCTATCGACTGGAAATTTGGCACACATTTAGAACATGCCAAATTAGGAATCAAGTTCGAAGATGAGCAAAATCGGTCTAGTGGTTGACCGGTGGGGGTCATTTGAGTGGTGGGGGTCTGTTGAATATTCGAAATGGAGATAGAAGGATGCAATTTAGCATGGAGGTAGCTAATTGCTTCTAATGAACGAATATGAGGTGAAATATGAAAATTTTTCATTCGAAGGGACCCCAACGGGTGACCCATACCGATTTTTCAAAGTCATTCAATGGAGATGAAAATTAGCATAAGGAAAGCCAGTGGCTTTTAAGGAAAGGATATGACGTGCAATTGACAAAATTCTCATCGTGAGTGACCGTTTGGGGTGACCCACACCGATATTTCATTACCCTGGGTCGGGCTCCGCAAAGCTGTACTGATAGGTTTTTAACTTTTAATTTGGTTGGAATTTTATATAAGTTGCAAATTTTTACAATTGGCAAACAAAATTGGCAAACGTTTACATCCCTTTTTGCATGACAGATTGATGCCCGGGATTTTTGAAACAAGAATTTCTTATCGTATGTGAGAGTTAAAACTCGAGAAATATGGAAAGTCTGACTGAGCTGGTGTTCCAAAGCATAAAGTCCTATTGAAATCAAGCTTTTTTGCGATCTTGCGGCGCCCATAACTTTCTGAGTTATGTGCCAAATATTGTTTCTAAACAGATGGTCTTTTAAACTTAGGTGCTCTTTGCCTCCCGATTGTAAGTGCTGTTTTTGTTAATCGTTGCTAATCGAATTTGTACTCAAAACTCAAAAACTCATGGCCGATTAACAGGCCAAACATTAAAAAACTTTACAAATACTAATTTATTTGACACTACATGTAAGCTTTGTTAGCAAAATAAAGGTTGGAAATGGACAATTGTTATTAAATCATTTCTACTAGGAGGATATACATATGTATATGACTCTAACGGCATGTTAATTACGACCATTATCGTTCTGGTAATGACAACCCAAATTTGAAACAAACTGATCCGGTAGGGAATTATTTCCGAATCTAAACACACCAATAGAGTGTGCATGTTACTAAAAACGATTGGTTGGGTGAGACTTGGTTAGATATGTGCGATTAACAGGAGCAAATAACCCTTTTCTTATAGCGGAGAGAAATTGTTAGTAAAACGAGCATCGCCGCCCTGAGAAAGAATTTGTGACGTACAAATATTGAAGTTCGATTTATTCCATCTTTTTGATGCCACACTCACAATGCGATGACGCCAGCGGTCTCGCTCCGATTTTGATGAAACTACGTAATTATTTCGATTTACATAAATAATTAGACACATGTTTCGGGTTTTTTCATAATGCTCAGTTTGAACGAAGTTGTGGTGGTATAAGTGAGCGAAAATTGGCAATTTTTCCCTGCCAAATGAGTTGACCTTTGTTTTCATTTCCCCTCTTTCTTTACTCACTTTTGCTTCTTGCAAATTTGAGTCTGCAGATATTTCGAAACTATTAAAGAAATTAAATTAAATTATTAAAGAACTTAAAAATCGAGTTATCTAAAATTAATGGTAATGGTTATTTCATTTAATAAATTATGTCCGCTGAGAATATTTTTTCCTGCTATTATTAAAAAAATTGTCAAAATAGTCCAAATTGAATAACTAATAAAATAAAATAGCGATTATCATTAATTTTAAATAACTCTATTTTTCAAATATCCGTTATACATTTATTTTATATTTTTAAATTTTAAAAAATATCCGCAGAGTCAAAGTTGCTAGAAGCGAAAGTGAGTAAAAAAAGAGGAGAAATGAAAACAAAGGTCAACGCATTTCCAAAGAAGATTGCCAATTTTCGCTCACTGGTGCTAACATAACTTCGTTCAAACTGAGCATTATGAAAAAACCCGAAACATGTGTCTAATTATTTATATAAATCTATATAATTACGTAGATTCATAAAAATTGTAGCGAGACCTCTGGCGTCATCGCATTGTCAGTCAACTAGGTTTATTTATGCAAAATTGGGGCAGAGCAGCCTAATTATTTTACACAATTCAGAAATTTTATTTAGGGCTGCTATGCTCATTTTACGTGACTTCTTCTTAGTGTGGGAGGAAGAAGGTATTACCTCGTCATTTTAATCGCACATAACCGGAGCTCGCCTTGACAATCATTTTCAGGGTTTGGCGTATGCATAAATTTTAATGCGAATGAATTTTAAATTACAAATTGTTTTGCAGGCGAACAGCGATAATAAATTACCAGGTTTGTCGTCTTCATCCGAAGAAGAGGAATCCCCTGTGCTGCCATCGCTCTCATTACCAGAAGGTTGATACCCCTTTAATTTAAAAAGTCAATTAACTTATGAAAGAGGTCCACAGGTGGACCTCTCATAAAGAGGTCCACAGGTGGACCTCTCATAAAGAGGTCCACACCACGAGTACTACACCTTGACGAGCTAAACCTCATGAGCCTTACACTTGGGTGGAGCTAATCTTATGAGCATCATCCAAGTGCCCCTCCGTATTTTGGAGGGAGCAGTTTCGAGACCATCCAGCCCCACACGTTGGTATTTGGCGTAGTAATGATTACCTTAACGTTAATCTAATACAGAATGGCTTTAATGGCTTACTACAATGGAAGGTTTTGTAAACGGAAAATCATCAATTTATGCCATCAATTTTAATTAGCCGTGAGGATTTGAAGTTGGGATTTTTTATTGGTAAAACTGATGGAACATGGTACACGATCGTTCCTTTGAAATGATGAATTTCAAAGGCGACTCGGAAAATAATGTACCGTTGTGAAATTTTTTCCATTAAAGTGTTTTCCTTCGAAGCGACACTTTTAGACCACCCTGTGTAGGGGGTTAGATGATAACTTCAATGTAGGGCAATTTTTTTATCGTGGTTAAATAAGCGTACAAAATTAAAATTTCAAACTTTGCAATTACTCACCAGGCTTTCCATTGTTCCAACCAGCCACTTTCCTCTAAATTGAATCGCTCACAAACTACACTTAACTTGACTGTGTCTCGACGAAGGGATAACGACACTGGGAAAGTAGTCCGATTTTCCCAAGATAAGTTCCCCATTTCGTAAACTTCTTTGAAACAATAAAATGTTTCAAATTTCAATCCAACTGTTTCTCGCTCTTTCATTCGGGTATTAGTGTTGAAAACCTAACCAGCTGGATTGGGCAGGCATACAAGGGCTACTTTTCGACTTTACGTAGTGGATGCTGAGAAGCTTTAATTAAGCTACAAATCTTTGTTAGATCATGTTAGTTATTTGATGATTTAATTGTTTTAATTTTAAATATTTAACGACTTGAGTTTATTATTACCTATTAACTAGTTGGTTTTAAATATTCATTTTAAGGATTTGCCAATTATTTCCTTTACTGACTTAAGAATTATTTATTTAACTTATAAAAACAATAAAATTAGGACACTATTATATAATTTGAATTTTGGATTTTCAATTTTTTGTGCATGTCAATATCCAATCATAACTGACATTTTTTCAAGTACCATCTTATACATAGGTATACCTATGTACAAATGTATACATATGTACAATCTAATGCTTCAAATTTTGTGGGCAAGTGATGAGAAATTAAGTAGCACAAATTTTCTTGTTACAAGAGCGTAGTAAAAATGATGGTACTACGAATAAGATTTCATGTTTTACATAAATGAATTGCATTATAATGCAATTTTAAACTATAGTTTAAAATTATTAAGTAATTGATGTCCTGTCTGTTCATTAATGACTTATATTTTTAGGATAATCAATTATTGCTTAACAATCGAACGCCGTTAACAAATTATCTCTGGTTTAATGTGGCTGCATCGCTAAAATAATTAAATTTCCCTATACGTACAGATGTGTACAGCAAATAATACATAAATATGTACACCTCACAAATTCCCCTTGTCACTAATTTGTAATTGAGCGTGTCGTGTGCATGGATTTGGGGCGAGAGCCATAAATAGGATTTTCGGTGACATATTTATGTGCACGGAGTTAACAGTTGGGTGTAGCCTTTGTCAGAATGGTGTTGAGCGTGGGGAAAATTTTAACAGTCAGCACCATTGTTTTTCTTTAGTTCGGTTTTCGTCAACTGTCCCACCTCTTTATCTCAACCACTTAACCCAAACTTCTTACATGCTTTTATACGTGGGATGCATACTATATTTTTTAGCCGGCCTAGCTAGGCTGCCTTGTTTCCTTGTAGCGCAACAACATCTGAACAATTTGCCCGAACAGTGGCGAAGTATGCAACGGATCCAGTTTCATTTACAGTGCCCAGTAGGGTCAGAAGGAGCAAGAAAGAGAGAGGGCAATCGGTCTATTTCTCATCTCCTCCTCCTCCACGCATAATTAGTTTTTGAAGGCATTTCATGTATGCAAGGTTCTATGAAACCTTTTGGACTTGGTGACATCATTTCTCAAACTTACACAAAATATGCATGTATCATTTATTGCCTAGTCGTTTTTATGCGTAAACAATATTCATCGAATTGATTGAAAAATCCCTCATTAATTTATCCCAGAAATAAGACGGATTTGTAATTATTTTTGTAAAATGGAGGAAATATTTTTCAAGTAATACGCAGATCATGAAAATAAATATTTCCATTTACAATAAAATTGAAATGATGAAAACATGCATAGTTTAATGTCCGAGCCAAGCACAACTACTTCGAAATACAAAGTTGCGCATTTTTATATCTCAATAAATAACCATACGGCATGAACCCTTCTCGTACCACCAATTCTTCTCATTTAGTGCGATGATTTCATAATTACATACATCTTATCACAACCAACTACATTTTCATAATTTCAACAAGTTTCCAATTCCACAGATTTTTGGGTTCACATCGTCGTATTAATTCTAACAAGGCCTAAGTGCAGTCTTTTCACAATTTTAAAACGGCCGAAATGCCTAACCGCAATTCCAAAATTATAAAGCGTGAATTATGAATGCAAAATCATACTGTGCGCTGGAATGCAATGATTAAGTCACATAATGCTAATTATATAACAACTATCTGAAACAATTATCTGAAACCCACACCCACGTATGGGTTTCCAAATTTGGAATATTCAGTTGGGATTGCCGCATTGGGCTCGGTAAAATTATATATACATATGTATCGCATGTCAGGAAATATTTAACTTGATTTAAGCGACGAGAGCCACACCCCCCGTGGGTGTGTTTTCAAAATTTCGAATATTATATCAGGATTATCTGACTAAATCATTACATTCCAGTGCACAATATGATTTTATATTCATAATTCACGCTTTATAATTTTGGAATTGCGGCTAGGCGTTTTTCTAGTTTTTACTGTGCACTTAGACCTTGTTAAAATTGAACACTGAGCGTGCTCACGTCAGCCTTCGCATGTCTCGCATATTTCGCAAATTGAGCATAGAAACATAACTTGCGAAGTTTTTCGAAATTTGCGAGATTTCGCAAAACTTTGGCTGGAAAACTATGGAATTTTTTTTCCCAAATTTACCCAGCAAATTGGTATGCTCTTATTTCTCAAAGTTATTTCGCAAACTCATCTTCAGCATTACCAGCCAGAAATTCATGGAAACAACGCCAAAATAGGTGTTTTTACAAAAGATTTGCTAGATTTGCGAAGTCATGTTTTGCGAATCCCTCACGACAAACACTTGTTTAACTTGGCAAATTTGCTAAATTAGTGGCGATGCGAAATAAGATGTTGTCGTGAGTACGCCCAACTACTGCACTTAAGCCTTTTTAGTATTAGTACGACGACATGCCATTTTTACGGCGGGTGAGATTGTTGGAGTCATATGCAGTTTTAGGGTCAGATTCAATTTTTGCAAGTGAGATTTTTCGGGTCAAATTCGATTTTTGGGGTAAGGTGAGATTTTTGGGGTCAAGTGAGGATTTTGGGGGTAAAGTGACAATTTTTATTGTTCCGCGGTAACTTGATCCGTGGTACCGCGGTCCGCGGTAGGTTGATGGACCTCCGCGGTCCGTGGTATCTTGATCCGTGGTCCGCGGTAGCTTGATCCACATTTTTACACCTAAGCTCTAAGATGAGCCGTTTGGGCTGTACGTTTGTCGACATTTTTGAAGGGTATACAGGAATGCATACTTAGGCTTCGCCGTAACCTTTGACCCCTTTTTCGGGGTTGCTTGGTTACTTATTTTGCCTCACCTAACAAAAATAAATCATGATAAAAATTTCATGTAAAACTGAAAACTCAAAATTTCATGGATTTGTCGAGCGAATTCAGTCTCACTTTCATACGAAGCACTTTTGGCACGAATTTTCTGCTCAAATTCGATTGTCAACATTTACATATTTTCCTCCAGTACAAATGTTTTTCGCTCTCCTGAAAAAATAGTCCACTTTTTCTCAAACAAATTAAATTAAAATGGACCAGGTCCTCTCCGAAATGGAAGACTTGACCACGGCCATTGCTCGATTAGTGGTCAACATTAAAGTACTCTTAAAATCATCATCAACATTACGTAAGAAATTAATTCATTTCCATAATTTGATTGAAAATAAGTAATGTGACATTTGCACATTTTTATGATACTTGCAATGATTTTATTAACCAAATCACAATTTAGCAATGTTGCCATCACAACTGGCGGAATCTTTGGAAATATTAATTTCGCAACAATTCCCATCTACGTGTTCCCACCTCACGGTTGCACTTTCACAACTCAGGGACTATGCCGGGGTCAAAGTTGAGGTCGAGTCGGACCAGGACTTCGAGACTGACGATAGCAATTGGATTTTCAATGGGGGAAATCTCGACAGCGACGAAATTAAAGACGAACCTGGATTAGGTGAGAAATGTTTCTTCAAAAACTGTGCAATTCTATGAAATCAAAGTTTCGCGGTTGGAGTCTAGGAAAGGGGACCCCCGATTTTTTCTGTGAAATTTTTTTTGCACTGGCCAAAAAATTTTTATTGCATATTTGCATCGATCATGATGTGTAGATTCCAAAAAACATGTTTTCAAAATTTCGAAATTTTGGGAAAAAATTTCTAAGTTTTTAACATTGGCTCCCCCTATACCAAAAAAGTTTTTTTGTGTAACGTTGGGACAATGTGATAAAACAACGGGGCAACGTGAGATCAACCTGGGGGAATGTGAGATACGGCTGGGGGAATGTGAGAAACACCGGGGCAACGTGAGATTACACCGGGGGAATGTCAGATATGACTGAGGGATTGTGAGAAACACTGGGGGAATGTGAGATACGACTATGGGAATGTGAGAAACACTGGGGGAAGGTGAGATAAGACTGGGAGAATGTGAGAAACACTGGGGGAAGGTGAGATACGACTGGGGGGATTGTGAGAAACTCTGGGGGAATGTGAGAAACTCTGGGGGAATGTGAGATACGACTGGGGGAATGTGAGAAACACTGGGGGAATGTGAGAAACACTGGGGGAATGTGAGATACGACTGGGGGAATGTGAGAAACTCTGGGGGAATGTGAGAAACACTGGGGGAATGTGAGATACGACTGGGGGAATGTGAGAAACTCTGGGGGAATGTGAGAAACTCTAGGGGAATGTGAGATACGGCTGGGGGAATGTGAGATACGACTGGGGGAATGTGAGAAACACTGGGGGAATGTGAGAAACACTGGGGGAATGTGAGAAACACTGGGGGAATGTGAGAAACACTGGGGGAATGTGAGAAACACCGGGGCAACGTGAGATTACACCGGGGGAATGTCAGATATGACTGAGGGATTGTGAGAAACACTGGGGGAATGTGAGATACGACTGGGGGAATGTGAGAAACACTGGGGGAATGTGAGAAACACTGGGGGAATATGAGAAACACTGGGGGAAGGTGAGATAAGACTGGGGGAATGTGAGAAACACTGGGGGAATGTGAGAAACACTAGGGGAAGGTGCGATACGACTGGGGGATTGTGAGAAACTCTGGGGAATGTGAGATACGACTGGGGGAATGTGAGAAACACTGGGGGAATGTGAGAAACACTGGGGGAATGTGAGAAACACTGGGGGAATGTGAGAAACACTGGGGGAATGTGAGAAACACCGGGGCAACGTGAGATTACACCGGGGGAATGTCAGATATGACTGAGGGATTGTGAGAAACACTGGGGGAATGTGAGATACGACTGGGGGAATGTGAGAAACACTGGGGGAATGTGAGAAACACTGGGGGAATATGAGAAACACTGGGGGAAGGTGAGATAAGACTGGGGGAATGTGAGAAACACTGGGGGAATGTGAGAAACACTAGGGGAAGGTGCGATACGACTGGGGGATTGTGAGAAACTCTGGGGAATGTGAGATACGAATGGGGGAATGTGAGAAACACTGGGGGAAGGTGAGAAACACTGGGGGAAGGTGCGATACGACTGGGGGAATGTGAGAAACTCTGGGGAATGTGAGATACGACTGGGGGAAGGTGAGATAAGACTGGGAGAATGTGAGAAACACTGGGGGAATGTGAGATACGACTGGGGGATTGTGAGAAACTCTGGGGGAATGTGAGAAACTCTGGGGGAAGGTGAGATACGACTGGGGGAATGTGAGAAACACTGGGGGAAGGTGAGATAAGACTGGGAGAATGTGAGAAACACTGGGGGAAGGTGAGATACGACTGGGGGATTGTGAGAAACTCTGGGGGAATGTGAGATAAGACTGGGAGAATGTGAGAAACACTGGGGGAAGGTGAGATACGACTGGGGGAATGTGAGAAACACTGGGGGAAGGTGAGATAAGACTGGGAGAATGTGAGAAACACTGGGGGAAGGTGAGATACGACTGGGGGAATGTGAGAAACACTGGGGAAGGTGAGATACGACTGGGGGATTGTGAGAAACTCTGGGGGAATGTGAGATAAGACTGGGAGAATGTGAGAAACACTGGGGGAAGGTGAGATACGACTGGGGGAATGTGAGAAACACTGGGGGAAGGTGAGATAAGACTGGGAGAATGTGAGAAACACTGGGGGAAGGTGAGATACGACTGGGGATTGTGAGAAACTCTGGGGGAATGTGAGAAACTCTGGGGGAATGTGAGATACGACTGGGGGAATGTGAGAAACACTGGGGGAAGGTGAGATAAGACTGGGAGAATGTGAGAAACACTGGGGGAAGGTGAGATACGACTGGGGGATTGTGAGAAACTCTGGGGGAATGTGAGAAACTCTGGGGGAATGTGAGAAACTCTGGGGGAATGTGAGAAACTCTGGGGGAATGTGAGAAACTCTGCGAAAATGTGAGATACGACTGGGGGAATGTGAGAAACACTGGGGGAATGTGAGAAACTCTGCGAAAATGTGAGATACGACTGGGGGATTGTGAGAAACTCTGGGGGAATGTGGGAAACTCTGGGGGAATGTGAGATACGACTGGGGGAATGTGAGAAACTCTGGGGGAATGTGGGAAACTCTGGGGGAATGTGAGACACGACTGGGGGAATGTGAGAAACTCTGGGGGAATGTGAGAAACACTGGGGGAATGTGAGAAACACTGGGGGAATGTGAGAAACACTGGGGGAATGTGAGAAACACTGGGGGAATGTGAGAAACACTGGCGGAATGTGAGAAACTCTGGGGGAATGTGAGAAACACCGGGGCAACGTGAGATTACACCGGGGGAATCTCAGATCTGACTGAGGGATTGTGAGAAACACTGGGGGAATGTGAGATACGACTGGGGGAATGTGAGAAACACTGGGGGAATGTGAGAAACACTGGGGGAATGTGAGATACGTCTGGGGGAATGTGAGAAACACTGGGGGAATGTGAGATACGTCTGGGGGAATGTGAGAAACTCTGGGGGAATGTCAGATATGACAGGGAATGTGAGAAACTCTGGGGGAATGTCAGATATGACAGGGATTGTGAGAAACACTGGGGGAAGGTGAGATACGACTGGGGGAATGTGAGAAACACTGGGGGAAGGTGAGATACCACTGGGAGAATGTGAGAAACACTGGGGGAATGTGAGATACTCTAGGGGAATGTGAGATACGGCTGGGGGAATGTGAGAAACACCGGGGCAACGTGAGATTACACCGGGGGAATGTCAGATATGACTGAGGGATTGAGGGATCACACCCCCAGTGTTTCTCACATTCCCCCAGAGTTTCTCACATTCCCCCAGAGTTTCTCACAATCCCCCCAGTCGTATCTCACCTTCCCCCAGTGTTTCTCACATTCTCCCAGTCGTATCTCACATTCCCCCAGTGTTTCTCACATTCCCCCAGTCGTATCTCACATTCCCCAAGTGTTTCTCACATTCTCCCAGTCGTATCTCACCTTCCCCCAGTGTTTCTCACATTCCCCCAGTCGTATCTCACATTCCCCCAGAGTTTCTCACATTCCCTCAGAGTTTCTCACAATCCCCCAGTCGTATCTCACCTTCCCCCAGTGTTTCTCACATTCCCCCAGTCGTATCTCACATTCCCGCAGAGTTTCTCACATTCCCCCAGAGTTTCTCACATTCCCCCAGAGTTTCTCACAATCCCCCAGTCGTATCTCACCTTCCCCCAGTGTTTCTCACATTCTCCCAGTCTTATCTCACCTTCCCCCAGTGTTTCTCACATTCTCCCAGTCTTATCTCACCTTCCCCCAGTGTTTCTCACATTCTCCAGAGTTTCTCACATTCCCCCAGAGTTTCTCACAATCCCCCAGTCGTATCGCACCTTCCGCCAGTGTTTCTCACATTCCCCCAGTGTTTCTCACATTCCCCCAGTCTTATCTCACATTCCCCCAGTGTTTCTCACAATCCCTCAGTCATATCTGACATTCCCCCGGTGTAATCTCACGTTGCCCCGGTGTTTCTCACATTCCCCCAGCCGTATCTCACATTCCCCTAGAGTTTCTCACATTCCCCCAGGTTGATCTCACGTTGCCCCGTTGTTTTATCACATTGTCCCAACATGTTACACAAAAAAACTTAGTCGTTTTTTGGTATAGGGGGAGCCAATGTTAAAAACTTAGAAATTTTTTCCCAAAATTTCGAAATTTTGAAAACATGTTTTTTGGAATCTACACATCATGATCGATGCAAATATGCAATAAAAATTTTTTGGCCAGTGCAAAAAAAAATTCACAGAAAAGCTGCACTGCATGCCATGTGTTGGCAAGATTCTACAGGAATCGCTGACCACACCCACCGGGGGTGTGGTTTTTAAAAATTCTAATTATGTCACTGCGATCCCCTTGACGAGATGAGAAAAATGATATGTCGCATGCCGCAATGTAGCTAGATTCAGCTGAAGTCGACAACCACACCCATAGTGGGTGTGGTTTTTAAACTTTGAATTATGCCTCCGCATTCGCCTTGACGAGTTGAGAAAAATGATAGGTCGTATGCCATGGTTTAGCAAAATTCATCGGAGGTCGATGACCACACCCACAGGGGGTGTGGTTTTTTAAAATTTGAATTTTGACACTGCAATCCCCTTGGCGAGCTGAGAAAAATGATATGTCGCATGCCGTGCTTGGGCAGGGTCTTGGAAGAAGCGCTGATGGCCATACCCACCGTCGCCATGGGGTCACTTACAATATCAAATCACTCAGAAGAGGGGCCTGAGTACGATTGTGTGCGGTAGTGACATTAGAAACCAAGTGTGGAGGGATTTTTTTGTCTCCATAATTATTGTGACTTGATTTTTGACCACCCCCACAATGATTTAACATCAGGGGGTGTAACCAACTAGTCGCCAATACGACGCCCTGACTATTTCAGTCATTGCCGCCAAAAATTTACGTCGACGACCTTCAAATACCGTCGTAGAAATTTCAAATTCTATGTAGAAATTTTACTCGTTTTCTGACCTTGTGACCTCGATAACGACGGGGTGGGGCTGAGTTTCAAAAATCTGAAATTATATATTTCGCGCAAGGGTTCAATGTTTCCAAGACGGGCTGAATTTTGAAAATCTATCTGGAACTGACCGTACGGTGAATTTTCAAACTCTACATGTTATAGCTTATGGCGAGGTCGGCCAATTAGCCTCCTGAGAATTCCATAGCTCAGTACTTTCTGGATCGACCATAATTCAACCTTTATTATAGGTGCTGAGCTGACGTAGAAACCTAATTCACCGAAATCGATCAATACGTTATCAGGTTTAACATTTTACAACCTTTTTTTAGATGAATGAATATGCAAAACAGAACTATAATTATTACTTATGTAATTTGTCTATAGAAAATTGGTCCCTTTCCCCAAAAAAATGAATCCGATCAAGCAATTCTATCGAGCCAATTATGGCAAAATCCTTCTGGGACTTGGATCTGTGAGTTTTATCGCAATGGGAATGGATAAATTTGCAGCACGTGGAGGCGACCGGCGAACTTCAGAATTAAAATTGCATCTATTAGAACTTTCCGGAGGCTGGATTGGAAGTTTTTTTGGTCAACAATTGTTTCGCCACAAGATACAGAAGCCAAGCTACAAATTAGTGTATCGGACCATTGTTATCGTTCATGTTTGGTATATGCGGGCAGAATTATGGGATTGTATCGCTAGCGGGTGGAGTTATCCTCTTGCAGATCGTGATAAACGTTTCTTATCCGTGATTAATTTTCTCCAGTCTAAGTTAGACTGTCTAACATTCCATGTTAAACGTTTCTTATCGGTGATTAATTTTCTCGATATAGCTCAATCATTACAAGATAAGATGAGATTTTACAAAGTATCCTTATTTAAATTATTTGCTTTCGCCGATTCAGTTGACCTTTAAATTAATTTTATCTATGTATGTAAACATTTTTGGCGAATTTATTAATAAACCGCTTGGAAGATATGGCGGATTTTATCTGTGCACAAATTCATCTGTATACTAATTTATCGTAAGTATCTAAATTAAGTTGTAATGTATATACATTTTATCTTAATACTACTAAGAACCAAATCCTTTGAATATTTTTTTCCAAATCCTTTAGCATTGAATTAATTGTTCCTAATTGAAATTAATCTGCTTTCATAAAGGCAGTTAAATACATATAAATACTGTGCAATTTAGATACCGCCTTTAAAATTAATTTATCGGTGTCTATTTATATTTTGGACTAAACATTTACTACATAGTAATAAACTGTTTGGAAGATGCGAATGAGTATAAATTGCATTACTGTTTATTAATTTGTTTTAGTTTAGTATACATTTTTCGCTAATGTGTATGATCCGGTAAAATTATAATACCAAGCGGTAGCAAATTAAATAGCGGGAAGCCAACACCTACTTGACCTTATAAGATTTCTAACAGTGCACTATTAATCGTTAATTAATCGTGTGTATGCATGCATAAATGGACACGATTAATGCAAGGTTTAAGTCGTGAATTAAAAAATAAAATATAGATTTCACTACAAATACTAACAACCAAGGTTTATACCATTAGTATACATACATGTATGTATACATGTATGTATATAAAATAAGGCTTATTTAACAAGCCATTTGCGATTCTTGCGGAATTTTGACATCGGAATTGATCCCTCAATCATTTTGCAATTGGCACGACGAGGACAGGAGGACAGGCCCTCGTCAAATCGACCACATTCATACATACTTTAAGCATTAATCCTATTAATCCACAAGTGCAAATATTTGCGGAAGAAATTGCAAAGTTCAACCCAGCCGAATGACGAATGTCGTTAACTAAATATTTATTCATCACGATTAAACCTCCCCTCGTGTTCATCGGATAAGGAAACAAAAGACACTCTTCAGAGTTGGTAGAACATAATAAGGAATTATGTGAAAGAGAATAAGAGAATTGGCAAATAACTTATACACACTTTTTTGTATGTAAATATCGATTTAAGGGAAAATTGTATCGGGAAAGTTCCTCAACTTCTCATACCTAAGGATAATACATAAAGAATGTGGCCAATTTTCGCATATAGCATCGTGACCTCTAAACACGTGACCCCGTGTCATAATTAGCATGTAAGAAATATAATGTCTTAATCTTTAAATGTCATATCCTTTATGCACGTCCTCCCTCTTGGCTTTCTCCACTCCACTAAATACATAAGCACATTCGTCGTAGTTTCTCGGTAGCATTTATTTATTTGTTGATACCTATCCCGACCACAATTTAGTAAACTATTGATTTGACCCAACCCAAAGTTATTGCGTTGTTGGTTAGAAAAGTGTAATTTGTGGGCAGTAGTTCATAGTGGTCGAGTTACCTACACAAGCTGATGGAAATTTCGCCTTAAAAATTCAATTGGTACAATTGGCAATTATTTTTAATCGGTTTATCACGGATTTAGATTTCACGATTGACAAGGATTTATTACCAGTGGGTGTCAAATATTTAAGACGACAAGACACTAATTGGTGGGACTAAAATTTGTTAAAACTGTAGGTATGTACAATCCGTTATTTTGCAGTCCCTGCTCTCTTTAAGCACTTAATTTTGGTAATGATTTTGGTCACCGACCGGTAACAGATTGCCACTACTTTGCAATGTCTGCCGGAGTATATTTCCATCACGGTCGTCCCTCCGGGAAAGGGGGAAGTTCACCCTTAATGTTGGGAGGGTATCGACAGTGGAGAAGTTGGACGTCGGTAGATTCATGGACGGAGACTGACCACTTGTCCGGCTCCACGGAACCCACGGTGCGGCGCATGATTGCGGCACTTCTTAACAAACTTTGTACTTCTCAATTTGCGAAGGTTACATGTTACGAAATTTATCGTAACTCGCGATTCGTGAGTACGCCCATTCTAACCCTGTAAAATTCAAATTGCAGATAATTCTCTACGGGGGCCGATTACCCCTGAGGACAAATCCTAATGCAATCTCCCCACTAACAAAGGAGCTATCTCTCGATGGGGTTACCGTCGTTTTGGAAATTTCCAAGCAGGAGTTCCTCCTCGGACAAAGTATCCCTTTCATCATAACGTCCCAAGGAGAAAGCAGTGCCGTAAAACGAGTCAAAATATCCCTCACGAGAACAATCTCACACTCGCAAAAAGTACAAAGATGCGTCGAACAAGAGAGTGAAGTACAAATTTCGTCCGAATCCGAAGTCATGGATTGCCTCGTTTTTCGAAGATTTCTGAAAAGAGAATCCTTCACGAGAAGTGGAAAGTTGTCGCAGGGCAAAGATCCAATTCCCACGTTTGCCTCGGATGACGAACCCCATTTAAGAATTCGCTACTTGGTCGAGGTTTGTGAATGGAAGTCTCCCAGCATATTTTCTCCGAGTTTACGCAATTTAGTGATTAATTGATATGAAATTCGCAAAAGACACGATCTCCAAATGGGCACGTTTGACGCAGATATTTTTTACGATGAGGAGAAATTTGATAAATTATGCTTTCAAAATTTACTCAGAGATTCCTCTTCTTTGAATGCAAGTATATCTGCGAAACTTGTCCATTGTTTAATATTTAGTGTATTTTGCAAATATTTTGCAAATGTCCTACGTACGAATTAAATTTGTAATTGATTAACACTAATTTGGTCAGAGTCGGAGAGCATACGCTGGGAGACCTCCATTGTAAATTCAAATGACATTAGTGAAGGTCATGGTGAGTGCTTATTTTTCTTTAGGTCAAGCTGACCACCAGGGGACATAATGTGGACGTGAAGCAAATGGAGGCCATCATCGGGACCGAGGTGGTTTCCAGTGATCGTAAAGAAATGGAGGGAGCATCGTCATCCATGCTACAGTAATATGGGTTGAATATGTAGCTCCAAAATATCGTTATAATTAGTTGGACAACTGGGGTCAATGTAGTCAAAATTATTTTTATAAGATTTATCCCGAACTAAATACCCTTCTTACCATGTACTCTGGCATATTTATAAAATATTCGAATTGTAAGAATATTTACAGATATGTACAGATTTTACTTTCAATCGTAGTAGGTTTAGAGCTTGCACTATGCAAATATACATAATTAAGCCAACCTTTTATGTGCATAAATGAGTAACAATTATATTAAAGTGAATTTGTTAAGACAAAAAATTGAAGAGTGGAATACATGTAGAGACAAAAAATGGAACAATCTGGAAATAAAACATATACCTATTTACATAAAGACACTCATTTAATTAACAAGCAATTTTAAAAATGGTGAATTGATCTCTATTATATTTTACACAATTATATGTAAATACGTGCATAGTTTGCATAAATATTTACTCGAATCCGACAGTCAGCTTACATAGCTAATCCTAAGTTATCTTTCAGTACACTCCATCTATCAGTATTAGTCGTTAGTTATCAGTCAATGGTAGTTGTCTCCTGATATGCCCCAGTCTTCCATCCATTCAAAGCATAAAAAAGAGAAAAAAAATGTAGCATGCATGCCTGGGCCCGCTACTTCCGTCACAGTCTTTTTGATGCAGCCCCGGTCAACATCACTGAAACGTAGCTCCTGACGTTTGTTGGAAAATAAATTTTTTGTGCAAATTTCTGCTTCAGGATGTCGTCCCCCCCAAAGAGGAATAGGTAAGCCTGCTATTTATGTATTTTGCTTGGGCCTTTTTTAGTTAAATATCAGAGGAAATTGAAAAATCAAAGTAACACACTGGCCAAAACTGAGTTTTGGCCAGTGTGACGACGTGGTCGCGCACATATTTTTTGGAGATGATGTAATCGCTCCAGTACTTAAGTATATTTCTTTTGGCCAGTGTGACGACGTGGTCGCACACATGTTTTTTGGAGATGGCGTGGCCACTCCTACTTTCTACAAAATTCTTTGAGATTAAAAATTTTCTATTACATTATTTTTATCAGCAAAGAAGTGGGTGATGCCGGTGGACAGCCCCCAAAGAAAAAGAATAAAATTTCAAGGACGCTTGCTGATCACTCTAAAGCAATCAAAGAAATACGAGATTTGCTAATTAATCCGGTTAAGGATGGGAAGTCAAAGTGCGACGACGTGGTCGGGGACGTAATGCAGAACCTACTGAATATAGACGGAGGTATATTTTTATTTAATTGCTATTTTAAAACGAGTTTAGTAAGACAAAAACATTTTTGTAGACATAACAAATCAGCCTGAAGATGGTGCATCTCAGGACCTTCTTGAAATACTAAATGTGAACCAGGTTGAACCAGAATTTGGTCCTGATTTGAATGGAGCTGTTGCCGAATCTTTTACAAACTTATCAAAAACGGCCTTACCTAAGGAAAAGTTTGATGAAATTAAGAAACTATTTCTAACCCCTCAAAATTGCAAACAACTGGACGTGCCGAGAGTGAATCCGGAAATTTGGGGTGTGTTATCGCCTAAGATTAAGCAATCTGATTTTCAAAATCAACAAATGCAAAGCACTCTGTCATCTTCATCGGTGGCATTGGCTAAACTTTCTGAGAAAATTATGCAGAATTCAAAACAAATGCCTTCGAATCTTAGTCAAGATATTTTGAGGCTCGCTATTCAGGCTGCTACCCTAAATTCAAGATTATTTCAAGAGTTAAATATCAAACGGAAACAAGAAATCAAACCATGCTTAAATAATGACATTGCGGCAGTGTGCAACACGCCTTCCACGCCAGAGCTACTTTTTGGAGACAATATTTGCGAAACCATTAAGGCAACAAAGTCTGCAGCAGCGGTAATGAGATCTTCAAGTTTTACACGGACATCAACTGGTTCGACTTTTGCAAACAGGAGCAGAGGAAATTATTTTCATTCCAATAGAGGCTCGTCTTTAAACTTCAATCGGGCCTCCTTCGGCAGAGGAGGCCTTCGCCCCCAATACCGCTACAATTTCAACCAAAGGGGATCAACGTTTCGACCTCTACTGAGACCCTTCAGGCACCACCAGTAGTAAGTAGGGCTAGGTCACTTAGTTTACATGTTGCCAATTGGCGTAAAATTACAAAAGACAAAGAGATTTTAGCAGCAGTTGAAAATTATAAGATTCCATTTTTGAGTTTACCAGTACAAGATAAGCCTCCTACACCATTTAAATTTTCAAAAAATGAGCTTCCTCATGCGGAAAAAGCTATTCAAAAATTAATTGAAACAGGTGCCATTATCAAGGCTGAACCATGTGATGGTCAGTTTATTTCCAGAATATTTTTAGTACCTAAAAGAGAACCTGGTTCTTATCGACTTGTAATCAATTTAAAACACTTAAACGAATTCGTTATTTCGCCGCATTTTAAAATTGAAAGTTATAAATATGGTATATCTCTGATTGAGAAGGATTTTTATATGGCGACAATAGATTTAGTAGATGCGTACCATGCGATTCCGGTGCATCCGGATCATCAAAAATATTTAAGATTTGAATTTAATAATCAAATTTTCCAATTTACATGTCTTCCTTTTGGAATTTCTTGTGCTCCAAGATTATTTACTAAGATTTTCAGGCCGATCATGGGTTTACTAAGAAATCAAGGCAATATTTCCAATCAATACTTGGATGATTTGTTATTACTTGGGAAATCTAAATTGGAATGTCTGAGAAATATTAGATCGACGAAACTTCTGCTTAAATGGCTAGGTTTTTCAATCAATGTCAAGAAATCTAAATTAAACCCTGATCGTGTCGTGGAATATTTAGGGTTTGTTTATGATTCAAAATTAATGCAAATTTCGTTACCAGATCGTAAAATTTCAAAAATTTCTTCACTAATACATAAGTCGTTTAATGCTCCAAGAATGGACATTCAAGATTTGTCCAAGTTGACTGGTCATTTAGTTGCAGCCTCTCCGGCCGTAAATTATTCTGCAATTCATACTAGGGATTTGGAAATGTTACGCAATGCAGTTTTAGTCAATGTTATCCCTGATGATGATACAAGTACAGTGTCGAAAGCTCGGAAAATAAACAAATTTTCTTTACTCAACCATGTCTTCCGAGAATACTCATTCAAAAAAAGTTTTAGTCAAGTCCAATGGTAATTATTTGGCAAAATGCGAATTAACAGAAGAGTGCAAAGTTCAATTGAATTGGTGGTTGGCTATTTTACCACATAGCTATAATCTTATAAGATCTCAAAAGTATTTAGTAACTTTGACCACTGATTCTTCAACCACTGGCTGGGGAGCTCATACAGATCTCGAAGTTACAAGAGGTTTTTGGTCTCGAGAGGAGCAGTTCCAACATATTAATACGCTCGAATTAATTGCGGTTTTGAATGGATTAAAATCCTTGTGCAATAATCTGACTGGCTGTAATGTATTGATTCGTAGCGACAACACAACCACTATCGCATATATTAACAAATTTGGAGGTTGTCGTTCCGCAATTAATTTAAAATGGGCAAAAGCACTTTGGCAATGGTGCGAAGAGAGAAATATCTGGATTTTTGCTTCATATATTAAATCTAAGGATAATTTTATTGCTGACAAAGAATCCAGACAAGCAATTGATGAAAGTGATTTCGCACTCGATTCTCGGTCATTTAACTTGATTTGTCAGACTTTTGGAAATCCGGTGATAGACTTATTTGCAACAAGTGCCTCTACCAAATGTCAAAGATTTGCATCTTGGTTTCCTGACCCGAATTCCGAGGTGGTGGATTCATTCACTATTAATTGGTCAGAATTTTTCTATGCATTTCCTCCGTTTTCTCAGATATCAAAACTGTTGCGTAAAATAAAAGATGATAATGCCATTGGCATTGTTGTCGTCCCTGATTGGTCCTCTCAATCATGGTATCCTCAATTTTCAAGGCTGCTAATTTCGAACGTCCTTGTATTAAAAGCAAGTAGATATGAATTAATATCTCCATATACTAATTCTTTTCATCCTATGTGTAGGAAAATGAATCTTCTGGTAGCTGTTTTGTCTGGCAATCAGACAAATTTCCCGAGAATGTAACTAATTTGCTAAAATCGTCATGCCAAGATTCAACGTGGAAGCAATATCAGTCAAATTTTAAAAAATGGGAAGTTTTTTGTGTAGAGAATAAGTCTTCTGTTTGGAATCCTACAATTAATTCTGTTTTATCATTTTTAGCATCTCTGTTTGACAGTGGTTTAGGCTATACAACGATTAATTCTATGCGCTCGTCCCTATCTACGATTATCGGTAAAGTTGATGGTCAAAGTTTGGGTTCTCATCCATTAGTTTGTCGGCTTTTAAAAGGAGTTTCAAATTCACGTCCTCCTAAACCTAAATATCAACAAACTTGGGATTCTGACTTGGTTTTAAATTTTTGCAGAGAGCTAGGTTTAAATACTACACTAAATTTATTTGATATGTCTTTAAAATTAATTGCTCTACCTACCCTAACAACAGGTCAGAGAGTACAAACCTTGTCTGCTATTAATGTATCTAATATAAAACTTCTTGGCGATGGTTCCTGCGAAATTGTAATCTTAACTAAATTAAAATCCACGAAGCCGGGTGATGCAACTGTGTTGTCCTTACCCAAATTTACAGATAATAATTTGTGTGTTGTTAATACTTTAACCCATTATTTGACTATTACTAAAGAATTAAGACAAGATGATAAACTTTTTGTGTCCACAAGGCCACCTCATCGAGCTGCGACTCGTGACACATTAAGCCGTTGGTTAAAAACCGTTTTACTTAAGTCAGGGATTGATGTAAATATTTACTCAGCTCATAGTTTTCGACATTCCTCAACATCTAAGGCAAATGAACGAGGTGCTTGTATTGATTCGATTTTTAAAGCTGCTGGATGGTGTAATAATTCTAAAGTATTTGCAAAACATTATTGTAGACCTATTGTAAATAGACATGAGTTTGCTAATGCAGTTATGAACATGTAATTTTTTCAACTATTGGTTGTAATAAATATTTCAACTTTACATTTTCTCATGAAGCTTTGTATGACTACCATTGACTGATAACTAACGACTAATACTGATAGATGGAGTGTACTGAAAGATAGTTGTTAATTATCCGAGGGCGGCCCGAAGGGCCGGCCGACAGATAATTGTAATTATCTGAAGTCACACGGAATCTTGAGGTATTAGTCGCCCTCCCACCTCCCCAACAATTGCACATTCATTCGAAAATGTTGGCTTTGGATTGTGACGGAAGTAGCGGGCCCAGGCATGCATGCTACATTTTTTTTCTCGTTTTTATGCTTTGAATGGATGGAAGACTGGGGCATATCAGGAGACAACTACCATTGACTGATAACTAACGACTAATACCTCAAGATTCCGTGTGACTTCAGATAATTACAATTATCTGTCGGCCGGCCCTTCGGGCCGCCCTCGGATAATTAACAATTATTGCTTTAACTGATGCATGTATGTATGCATATTTACCTATGCATGCATTAACCATATACCTTACAACTCTCCCCATCCCCTTATCACCATTTTATTCAACTGTAATCAGCATTGCATCCTTTTCCACATCCCAAATATCTGTATCCTTGCTGCTAAGTAAGAATCATACATATTCCAGCTGGAGAATAATAATTATTACGCGTATTGTATTAAATGTATGTATATATTTAACCAAAGCTTTAGGATACATACATTAGTTTGGTTAATTCACTGGGTTATATACTTTTTTGATTGATTGATTGAAGTTTATTAACAGTGTCGAACGAGCGTCAGTACAAGTACTGGTTTTCAGCCCTGGACAACGTGATTTTGATTCAATATTGATTTCGGTCATAAAGATCCATAAGCACGCAATTTAATGTATACGGAATATATCAGTAAGTGGTTTTATATTTATTTTTTTAATATAATTTACTATCAGCAATTAATAAATATGTTGGGTACTAATTATTGCTTCGAATCCTTCGTATGTAGTTTACGAAGAAATAATGAATACTCTCAATATATATTGATTACAGTTTTGTTTACTTGATATTCATAATTAGTTAGATGGGAAGTCCATGGTAAACTTATATTTTAATTGACCATGACAACAAAAATTTCAAAGTCAAAAATAAAAACACTATTTTAATTTATTAATTTTTATCTGACATCATTTTTAATCTAAATAAATCTGTAAACAATAGCATATTATGGGCGAAGATATGGGACCACATAATTTCAGCTTCAATTATTTATTATAGGTTGCGCATGCTGATGTGGAAATTTGTAGAGTGAACCGAAATCGGAAAATACATATTGCAATCTGGTGAGCATTTTATTAACTCCTTCATACATATGGTGTGCCCCCTTATTCGCCGGACTGATTTAAATTGTATTAATTTTGTAAGAAAACGCATGAATAATTTAAATCTCTTTATGTCGTCGTAAGTAGTAACTAATGTACCAACAAGAATTGCATATCAATAATATGACCCAACAATTAGTACAAAATAGCACGAGCCGAATATGAGGCATTCGCTACTTCCGTTTTTCACTACTATGAAAATGTGGCCGATTTTTACAAGAAAATGGTCTGGCAAAATTATGGAAGTGAAGGTCACCCAAATTAAACTATTTACGGTATATTGCAAAAGGTATGAGGTAACAAAAACTGCGCCTATCAAAAAAATTCCCCGACGCCCGGTGTCACAGTCGTCTCCCAAAAACATGAACGCCTGCGCAAACGGAAGCCATCCACTCCTCACTGCAGCGTTTCCTGAAAACTCGAACTGTCCCACCACGGTATAGGAAATTAAAGCAGAATAATTACTGATAAAAAAAACAGAGGGATGCAAAATACCTAAGTAAAAATTCTAGTGACAAATCAGGACTACGAAAAATTTATGAGAAAGTTGGATCCAGATTTTTGGTTATTTTCGACGAGAGATTTTTCACACTCGATACATTTGATGTACCAATTTTACAATTTTCCATGCAGATACTCGCAGTTAAGTAAAATATGAAGAAAGAATGATTAAAAAAGCAAGATTTTTCACGAGACGCTTCGTTTGGTTGGTCATAGTCGAAAACGGACACATTTCTGAGCCCCGTATATCGGAAGGAACCATGACTTCAGAGGGTTATCTGGATCGGTGCATTCAACGGCGCCTGATTCCCTTCATTTATGGCCATAATGGGCAAGACATTTCATTTCGGCCGGATATGGCAACTTGCCTCTGGTGGAGAATTGTTGTGAGACACATTGGGGCGGAAAAAGTTGATTTTCGACCTATGGAGGAAAATGCTTCAACTGCTCCGCAAGATGGAGGAATTGGACGAAATCAGGCTTTATCCAAACAAGTATATACCCGACGACGAAAACCAGTCAAGAACATTAAGGGATTCGGACGGATTAGGGGTCAAATCATACAAAGTGTGACCACAAAGTCGGGAAAACAGGTGATGGACAGCGCTTGGAGAAAGCTGTGAGAAATTGGTTTCAAAGCGGTGGATGGGGCAAATTGATTTTAACCCTACTTGTTCAATGTATTAACTATAGTTACTAATCAACCTTTCTTAATTTAGTGTATCATGAGTCTTAATAAATCATTAAATCGAGAGTCCGGCGAATAAAGGGGCACACCATATATACATTAATGTACATACATATGTATCTAAACGTAAAAATCCGGTAGTGTGGAGTCACGTAAGTACGTACTCCATACTGGTAGTAATTTCTTACCGGACGAGTAAATAGATGTTTGTTTCTGATTGATAATTTTTTAATTATTAAAACACTACCAAACGATATTGCTAATATTACGATTCCGGTAGCGTCGGATGTGTACTCCGGCCAGTAATGATTTAACACCAATTTCCTAAGAGTGTCTCATGACATGTTAAATATCTCTCTTTTATACATGTAAATATTTCAAATGTTAGATCGAGCTTAGGCTAACAATTAAGGTTTAGATTATATGATCGTAATTTCTAACCTCTAATTGGTTTATTAATTTATTTGTGCCTAGGAAATTGGTCTCTTCAGCTAAAAACGAACAAGCAATGCATCCGGTCGAGCAATTCTACCGCATCAATTATGGCGCTTCTCTCCTTGTATTTGGGCTTTGGAGCTTTTTCGCAATGGGAAGAGATAAATTGGCAGCACGTGGGCGCCGATGGCGAACTTCAGAATCTTACTTGCATCTCCTAGAATTTCTCGGAGGCTGGATCGGAAGTTTGTGTGCTCAAATATTGTTTTGCCACAAGATAAGGAAGACAAGTTACCAGTTTGTGTATTGGATCATTGTTATCTTTCATGTTATATTTATGACGAAAGAGTTATTTTATTGTGTCGGGAGCGTTTGGAAAAGTGGGGAATCCATCAGAAATTGAGAAATTGTGTACGGTTGACGGTGGCGGGCTTGAAATGCACATTGTGCAAAATCTACGTACACGTACACATATACTACGCCGTACGTAACCGCCTCAATGTTATATATATATATATATCGCTCCAATCGTTTTGTTCGTATGTCTGTCCGTCCGTCAGCAGCAGTGTTCCGAACGATACGATATACCAACATTTCATATCGTATCGTATCGTATCGTATCGAATCGGTGGTTTGAAAACTTTTCGATACGATAAAGCGTCTCGTTTCGTATCGTATCGAATCGATACGATATCGACTCCATATCGTATCGTATCGAAAATCGTCGATAAGATACGATATATATCGATTTTTAAAAGTCGAATGCTAAAAGTTGATATATTAAGATGAAATTTTTTAGTCTAAAAACGACTCTTCAACAGCAAATGCACGAGAATTTCAAAATTTGTATACGACTTGTCCCACCGGTCCTGAGGATAAAAATTAACGAGGATATAATTAATGAGAACAAAAATTTCGAAAATTATAGGAAAAATTCACGCTAATTAATGGAAATTAATTAGTTTGAAAGTATTCCAACTATTTAATGTTATAATGGAACAACTTGATAAACGTAAAAGTCAAGTATTAAAGTAGGATTATATTACGGACGGTTGGAGCGATATATATATATATATAACATAGTGTTGTCTGTACTATCGTAAGTATCTAATTCAAGATCTATTTGAAGTAACCTGTATTTAATTATTGAGAACCCAATATTTTTTAATAGTGTCAATTTTTCGACCTTAGACCCGGGATTATATAACTTATTTGTTCAGAAGTAAACAACAATCTTGTGATTAGGAGAGGTAATCATTATCGATTTTTTTGCCGTCTTATTTAAACTAGAAAATTGACTTTGACAAGACTTGGAAAATTAGAGAGGAATATTTTTTGGTAGGAAATTGTACGGAATAATTCATAAGACCCGTGGGATATGTGAAGTTAGGGAAAATAAAACAAATAAATGTACATATTTATATAAAGAGTCAGATGGAGAAAAATAATTGCAAATTAGTTATGGGTAAATAAATGAAGGAAAATTTATCATGAAATAGTATGCCAGAACCTAATCCGATTTTGGATTGGTATTGGTTTGCAATTAAAGCATATTGTGAATTTTATGTACCTAGAAAATAAGTAAAAGTATAAAAGACTGTGTGATTGATGGATGAAAGGATGGCTGGATTTGCGATTGGCGGTTGGTGGTGGTGGTGGTGAAATTGGGTGCAAAAATGTGCCACCAGAATTCGGGGCAACTGTGGTGCCCATTCTTAACCGATATTTGATGAAATTGTCAAACAAAAGTTATTCCATGCAAACACAAAGCCTTCATCACGGTTTGATTTCCCAAACACTAGGTTTCCACAAAGCATGGCAAAATGCTCGCCGGTTCGATTTGGCTGATTTTTTGATATGCTGTAGCCCTGATGGTCCTGAACAATGTTCAAGTTACCTTCAAACCAAAATTCGACCTGCATGACCTTGTTTTAACCCGTCAAAGGTCGGCAGGTCAAGTCTCACGAAGCCCCACATATGGGGTATCGTTGAAAAGGTCTAGGCGGGTGGATTCAGAATATATATACTTTGTGGTCTGGGACCACCCGCTGAGGAGAAGTTCACTTATGTCATGGGTACATGAGTTATGAGTACATGTCGCGGCTTTTGACTCCATGGCCACAAACGTCGGAACTGTGGCGATTTGAAATCGTCATTTTGACCTATTTTACGCCATAACTAATAACATGTAAAATTTGAAAATTTTCTTGCAGGGTCAGTTCTTGATGGGATTTCAAAATTCCAACTGTTTTGCAAACTTTCAACTATTGTGCGAAATATATATTTTCAAAATTTTAAAATTCGACCCCACCCACTCGATATCAAGGTCTCAGTTTCTTTAAAGTGAGTATTATTTTTGTTTGAGATTTTTTAAATTCTCGGACTTATCGTAACACCGTAAGACCATATATTCATTGGTTAATTACTTGTCACACTCAGGTAAATCAGCTGTTTAAAAATTTGGATGCATCGCTGACTGACGTAAGTGAAGTTCTCTGCCTCGATTGGTTGAGAAAAATGATATGTCGCATGCCATATTGTGGCCAGATTCGCGAAAGCGCCAATGATCACACCCACAGGGGGTGTGGTTTCAAAATATAAAATATATTACAGTGATCGCCTAGACGTGCTGAGATAAATGATATGTCGCATGCCAGGCATCGACCCTGTTAAAACAAAAGCGCTGAGAACCACACCCCCCCGTCGCCAATGGGCTTTTGACATTTAATGTTGTTCCACGGAGCGACACATATAAGATTATGTGTAGCTTATGTTGGAGAAGAGACCATCGAAACGACATTTACTTTTTTAAATTAATAGGTAAATTCATGTAGGCAACCCCCACAATGGTCACACCCATCCGGCTGGGGGTGTGGCCAACCATTGTCGCTGATTTACCTGAGTGTGACAAGTAATTAACCAATGAATATATGGTCTTACGGTGTTACGATAAGTCCGAGAATTTAAAAAATCTCAAACAAAAATAATACTCACTTTAAAGAAACTGAGACCTTGATATCGAGTGGGTGGGGTCGAATTTTAAAATTTTGAAAATATATATTTCGCACAATAGTTGAAAGTTTGCAAAACAGTTGGAATTTTGAAATCCCATCAAGAACTGACCCTGCAAGAAAATTTTCAAATTTTACATGTTATTAGTTATGGCGTAAAATAGGTCAAAATGACGATTTCAAATCGCCACAGTTCCGACGTTTGTGGCCATGGAGTCAAAAGCCGCGACATGTACTCTTGTATTACATAGTTCTAAATTGTGTAAAAGTTTGGAGTCGATTGGTGACTGACATAAGTGAAGTTCTCCTCCTGAGTATTTAGAGACCGATGAACATTTTTGAGTTTTAGTTTTCCAGGTATGTACAGGTTAACACACAAGGAGATTGAGAGTTAACACAGCAGTTGGTCGACGCAAACTCCATAATATTCTTCGGTTTCTAAATACTCAGAAGGTGGTCCCAGACCCCACAAAGTATATATATTCTGAATCCTCCCGCCGAGATCTTTGTAATTTATGGGGGTAACATGAGACTTGACCTCATTTGAAGCTTAATTGTATTTTTGGCCAGAATTTAGTGATCCTGGCCCATAGTGCAGAGGCTTGGGGTTCACTCACTTGAGAAAACACCGAGTAAAATTTGGTACCCTTTTTTAACGAGGATGTGGGTAATAAATATATCCTCATAGAAGGCAGAGTAGTCTCTGAGTAATATGTACATAAATATATATTAAATCAGGGCCAAGAGTTCAATAGCTTCATTTTATTTCTGGAATTCAGACAGCCCTGACTTCAAATTTGGTGAGTCCTTGACAAAAATTCTGTTATATTTTTACAATAGATAAAATAATTTTGTTGGCGGTACAAATACACTCAATAAATTTTCCTAGGATGTGTATTATCTATTTCTACAGAATCTTACAAAATCACACAAACCCCAGGAAATAAAATTGGACCCCCATACTTTGCATACAAACATGAACAAACTACTGATCAGCATCCCAATATTTGTAGGATTTTTTGGTGGTAAGTGGAATAAAAATTGTGCATTTCACACCGGAATTCACACTAGGTTTTAATCTTTTTCAGTAATAAATTCTCAAACACCTTGCACGCCGGTGGATGTCACCCTGCTGAAGATCAATTACATTGGATGGGCTGGAGGCAAAATGCACTACACGAATCTTGGAAACCTGGTGAGAATTGTCATCTCAATTAGTTACCGGGCAAATTTGCGAATAATTTTGGCATACTTTTGCATAGGGGATGTCGTACAGCGACGCGATTGAGTTTTGTCTCTGTCACGGGATGGAACCAACCTTAATTAAAGGACCCGACGTGGATTTCATGCTGTACAATTTTCTGCAGCGGTTATCTGGAAACTCGACGTATAACAGTGAGATGATTTAATTTAGAGGACATTTTTTTACACGGGTGAAGGTTTTTTGACAAGTTTTTTCAGAACTTGTAAATGTAAAATTCTACGTTTCATAAATACTTGTCATGGTTAATAATGGGCGTACTCATGTCAATATGTAATTTTACAGAGTAGCTCCTTTGGAAAAATATTGTGCCAAGTAAAAACATTTCCATTTAGGGAATACATACTTACGAGAAAAAATGGCACGAGTTTCCAGTTGTGCGAAATTTTGCAGATTTCTTTACTATTTATGATCAATTTGCAAACTTTACGTGCCATACATAGCTAAACATATCTTTCCACATATAAATATGTACATTCTAACGTTATTGTGAGTACGACTTCCGTTTCAGCCAGTCTAAATTCCTTACCAAATTTTCTGAGAGGTTATCTGGTTTTTAGGAAAGTAATATTCTGCCAGGAAACCTTTCACATTTTTTAAATCTGTCAATATTGGATGAACAGTAATATCTAAATGTGCATGTAAATTATTACACAGGTCGCCCCTTCTGGCTAAGCCTGAACGATAACGAGCGAGAAGGCACTTTTCGCTGGTACCAGAATTCCACCCTTTTACAAGGGTACACCAACTGGGCACCCGACTCCCCAGTGATCGACCCTCTCGGTGGTCCTCACGTCAACTGCGTGACATGCGTCTCCGATCAGGAGTACACAGGTAGACAGACTTGTTTGTGGATTAACGTTCCGTGCGACTCGACTTGTTGGCGACCACTTTGTCAACGTTAGAGAGAAAAAGGTGTCGCAAAATTATGCACATGTTTACTAATTTATTTTAAAACTGAGGATGAGTGAGTTAACATCTGTATTTTTTAATATTCGCAAATTATTCCAAAATATTCGCAAATTATGTATGATTTTTTGTTTTCTAAAATATCACAATTTAGAGCCCCTCACCTTTTCTAGCATTTATCATAAAATGTTATTATTAGATTTGGGAATTTAATAAAAAAAACTGCATAATATGCAAAATTGCAAAAAAGTCGAGAAAGCTAAACGCCGAAATTATACAGAAGCTCTTATATTGAAATTTATTTGTCTGAGATATTTGACGATTTTGCTATTTTCAAATTTTGAATTGATTTTTTGAATTGATATTTTCATGAAAAATAAAGAAACTTTTGTACATTATAAAAAAATATTTATTAGTTTAACGTAATTTAATTTGTAACACACATAATTTACTTATTATCCTTTGTCTTATGCTAATTTCACGCCGAATTAATCAGCGCATCCATTTCATTCAACATTTTTAGAACTTTGGTCACCGTCTCGCTCGTTTGAGTTAAAACGTCGGAAATATTTTTTATAACTTGTCTTCCTTCAGAGTCCCCGGGTTGTAGCACATTTTCAAGACCTTCAAGTTTTTTGAATAATGGGTCCGCCCCGTAAATGATCAACATGACGGGATCTGTAATATTGTTGACGGTGCCTTGGTCCAGTAATTGACCTTCGTGTCGCTTTAATTCTTCAATAATTGGCTTCATCAGATCTACCGCTTCGAATAAACTTGTCATTTCGGACATAACCTCGCCCATCGGAATTTTCACTTCGGGTGAATCCGAATAGTCAGAGTCTACCCGGTTTGAGAGAGATTGCACGGATAGGAAAATATTTGTAAGTCCGGTACAAATAAATTGGAGGAGAGGTAGGAATGGTTCCTGGAAAAATATACAATGTTCTTTTAATTATAGGGTTTAATTAAATAATTAATCTATGCAAAAAAATTAGAAAAATGATTTTCGCGAAAATGAAGAGACACTTTAAATCTGCACAAATTGTCCACGTGTACGATTTTACTTAGAAATCTTTCCATACTTTAGGAATCGTAAATGTTTTTGTAATTTTTTTTCACTAAATATCTAAATTGTGCAAATAATTTAGCGATATAATTTTTACAATTTTGTACAACCTAAAGAGATAAATACTTCTACTCCACATACAAAGTCCAAGTATACGATTGTTCATGAGGAAATGTATATGCATATACATATACATATTTCTCAAGCAAATTGTCTCATTTAATGGAAAAAGTAACTCAATTTTTTTTTACAAAATGGCCAAATTTTATTTGTTGTATTACCATTTTCAGATGAATAAAATTAAATTTTTTGTACTAAAAAAAGTGCAAAAATCCGTATCCCGTGTAGTATCCGTTTCAGTATCCGTGAGTGGAGTGAGAGTGAAGTGAGACGATTTAAAGTGAAGCTGAGAGTGAGACGATGATGATGACGTTGGTTTTAGGTTAGGATCACTGGATGAGTAATGTTGCTTGCTTGGTGATGATGGGTTAGTCACATTACTATAGCAGGTTAATAATTATGTAATGTTTATTATGAATGGAATGAATCACGAACTGTGTAAAGAGTGCAATAATGCTACGTGTGTACATACATACGTCGTTCCTGTGACGTTTATTGCATTCTAAACATTTAGTGTGCACGATGATTTGTGAACTTTCGCAAAAAAGCAGTCAAGTGAAATGCATCCCAATATTGTGACTCACTCATATGCACATACGTATGAAAGTAACAGTTAATTTGCGACAAGAAAAGATAGATTTACTCAGGTGAAGTCTGGAATACTGGTTTGATTGTCAGGAAAAGAGGACTAAATACTGATAGTATTGCTGTATATATTTGTACCATTAATTACTTAATTCTTTTGACTGATATAAATTAAAAGAAATTATCAAGTTCTGTATTATACATACTTAGATATATATGTACAGGTCTATCCAAGTTAGAAGATTGGAGTAGATTTCACGAATTCTGAACTCGGGGACCTGACAAAAAAAAAGAAAATGTGAGTGTTACACAATTAAGTATTTTGTGCTTAAAAAATAATCCAAACCATTTCGGCGTTTGAATGTGGGGTAAAATATTATCACAATTTGGTTACGTCATGTGGGCTCCCCGTTTTGCTAAGAGTGTAAGCAATGTGTTTTAATACATAAGCTGATCGTGACCATTATAATATTCAGATATTGATTTGTTAAAATGGAAAACTACAAGCTTGTAAAAGAATCACATCGAAATTAGAATTTGGCAGAAAAACTGCATGGCAATTGTTAAACAAAAATTTTCCAACAAAAAACGGGAAAATAAAATACTACCTTACATATAATCTGAGAATTTTAAGATAATCGCTTATTATTAATGTATAACTTCACACTTCCTTATACCTTTAATTTGTGACCTAATTAAATTTAAATGTCATTTTTAATTTCGTATTTTATTTTTGTATTTTCCGAGCCCTGGTACGGGGGGAGGGGGGCGCCAGCCCCCCTGGGTCCCCTTGGCCACGCCACTGATTATATCCTCAAATTTGTAATTCTGGAGAAGATTTCGTGATTTGTTAAAGATTTCAGGGTCTTTTTCTGCATATGTATATTCATTTCATAAATGGTTATTAGGTCCAATAAAATGTTTCCATAAGTAGAGGAATTTGTACTTAATAAAATTGCTCATTTTATAGAATCTCATTTCTTTTCAATCTCTATTTTATGATAAAATTTGCAATTGCAAAATTGTCAAAAAGATTTCAATGCAAGCCTTGCATTGCGAGGCTGCGTGCTGGGCCCATAACCCAGAGGTCCGCCGATCGAAACGGCGCTTTGCTAATCAGTTTTTGCACTTTTTTTCTTGCAAATTTTTACGAATTTATGTGTTGAGATGTTGTAAATTCGGTTTTGGAGTAATTTTGGAATTATTATTTTCGCGTGCATCTTTTTGCACCCTTCTCCTTGCGAATTTTGTTCGTATTTATGTGTTAACGTGTTGTTAATGTATTTTGGGAATCAGTTTTGTCTTAGCATTTTCATGTGCATCTATTTACAAATAGATATGTATATATTTATGCATGAAGGCATGGTTAATTTATGTTTTGGCGAATGTGTATATTTTTATGCGCGTAGGTATAGTATAAATTAATTTCTACAAATATAATCATTTTTGCCTAAATAGATATTTGAGTATGTATCTTGTTTCTTTGCAAATTTGTATTTGTATAAGAAACTATGTATTTTTAATTTATAACTATTGCTCGCTGTGCATCTTTTTGCAATCTTTTTCTTCCCAAATTAATACATGTTTATGTGTGAAATTATAGGTTTATTTTTGCTAGCATTTTTGGTTTAATGTTTTTGTGTGCATCGTTTTGTAATTTTTATTTTTGCAAATCTGGACGTATTTATGCGTACAGTTTCTGTAAATTAATTTCTGTAATTATTTTTGCCTTAATATTTTTGTGTGCATCTTGTTGAAATTTTTATTTTTGCGAATATTTACATATTTATGCATAAAGATATCGTTAAATTTTGTTTCGAATCATTTTTGCCTTATTATTTAGGTATATATATATATATATATATATTATAATATTAATATTAATATATATATATATTATATATTTTTATTTGTGCAAGTTTTCTTTTGCAAACTGTCTCTCAAAAAAATATGCATGCGTATTAATCCATTCGTTTAAGTATAATTAATTTGTTAAATCTTTAAAATTCGCAATCAGGATTTTTTCAATAAATTAGAGAAGTGACAGGAATAACTGATGCTGGCGAAAGATTGTTTATATTTAATAGTTTAAATTTTAATTTAAATTTAAATTAAAATAGTTTAAATTTTTTAAGATAGTTTAAATTTTTTTTTCGTATGAGGAAATAAAGTTTGATAAGGCTTGGTTCTTGTACAAAATGTACTTTTTCGTACTTTATTTGTGGTTCTAAGTCAATCTAATAGAAGTGAAAATAAATGCGGAGAAAATTATTTTCTTAAAAATTTGCTCGAAACGTTGTCATTATGATTGACGCTACATACATTCCAATGGATTAAGCAGAACTTCCAAATCGCCAATTTTACTATGCAGTCAGATATCAGGAACTACCATATGCAGACAAATTGGATGCGACCAACAAGTTTCTCAGAAAATAATTGGTTTTACCAGCGGTGGACTAATCAAAAAATGTGTCCGAATTCTTCATTATAAATGGATCCCTGAACCGGAGAACCTATATAGAAAAATTAAACAAGGTATTTTTCAAATCCTTGATCAATAAGCATCATTCTTTAGAACAATTATTTTTTTGGTCGGGCATGGCTACTTGTCACGAACCCAAAACTGTTACCGAGTTCCTCGAGTCAAAAAATATTAATTTTGTCGGTCGCGAGCAAAAGGCTCCAAACTCTCCCCAATGTCATTCCATTGAACGATTCTGCACAAATTGCAGTAGAAGACATCCTAGTGCATGAAAAACACAAAGAATTAACCTGATTCAAGTGAATGTGGAAAATAATTAGCTTTAAACAAATAGAAAAGCATGGAAAATTTCAAGATTTCTAAATTGAGTAATTTGACAATAACCGATTTTGGCCATTAGTATCTTTATATTTAAAGAGAAAATCACTTTAAAATGTTTGAGATACGAGAGACTGACAAGATGTACGAGATGCATGACGAGATGTACACTACAAAATGCGTACCATTTTTGTTGCCAGGTATCATAAAAATCCTTAACTTTGTCTACAATGTTGTCAATAAGCTAGTATGCTTCAGTGTCCCAATAACAAACTATAAAAAGAAATGTGTTTCCAGGGGAAAATTTTAACTGATTTTTGTCGATAACTTTCGTAAAAAACAAAAATTTAAAAAGGCGACTATCACATCGTCTTCAACTTGTCTAACAATGATCGATGCAAAATTTCAGCCCAATCGGTTGAGAAATGACTGAGATATCGCCGATGGTCACTTTTTTGGGAGGGTCAAATGCATACTTAGTAATTTTTTCGTTGATTGGTATTTGCCTAAGAAAAAAATAAAACTCATAAATGAGTTTTATAGTGCTTAAACAGCACATTTACTGTGTAAGTTTTATTTTATTTTAAAGTTTTAATACCTAGAAAATGTATCGTATTATATTAATTTTGCAAGAAAAACTTGAGATTAGCGTAATGAAACAAACTGGGAAACGTTTCCAAATGACCGAATAATTCTTACATATCTATCTCTAAAATCTGTGCATTGCAGAAAGGAACAATTCCAAACCGGGCTAGTTTCACATAAGGCAACAAATCAACGTCGTGTTAATTGCACATTATTGTTAATTAATTAATGTTAATTAATGTGAACTAGTGTTAATTAATTAATGTTAATTAATGTGAACTAGTGTTAATTAATTAATGAATGTTAATTAGTTAATTGCCAATTTTTTGGAGATAAACAAGTCCGAAGACATAATTATTCAACAAAGCACAAAAAAATGAAATAGGGTTACTCTACGAGTTATGGTAATGGACCTGGTGTCAAAAATCGATTTTCTTGAAATCCTTGAAGTATGTGTTAAGGGACCCTAACATATGGAGGAGAATCATTATCGCCAAATTTTTAATATTTCGTGGGGCGTGGTAGGAGGGGGAGTGGCTTTTATAGAGATCCCACTTTTACGCAGCCGCTATTGGACCTACGGGCAAATAATCACATTTCGAACTGTCCGAAGTTTAACTGAGGTCCGGAGATTAATTTTCGGAGGTCCACTGGCACTTTCATGCATGTGGATGATACCCGTCTTGTCAGTCATGCACAACCTGCTTGCTTTGACCATTTTAGAAGAATTTTAATTGAAGTGAACAATAAAGAATATTATATTAACTTGGTGGCTCCGAATTCAAAAGTTTGTGGCTTTTGGATATAAAAAATAAGAAACCACCAATACTTTTGGCACGCTTTTTTATGAAATTTTTGCGGTTTTTTCTTAATTTCCCGCGAAAGGAGTGAGATTTTCAAATTATGTTTAATGTACTTTCTAGCACATTAGTGTGGCTGTAAACCAAAGCCAGAATTTATTCTAGGGATAACCCTTGGCGAAGATATCTTCAACGGTACCGAGCGAAAAATACACCACCAATACTTATGGCAACCCACTGTATATCTAAAACCAGCCCATATTTCAGTTTTTACCGTAAATTTGAGTCCACAACTGTCATTTTTTCATTATCCGGTCCCATCTGATTTATGCAACAATTATGCCAAGTTGATGCTTGGAGTAATTTAACAGTCTCAACCTTTCCTCTCGCTTTGAATACAACATTGTAGGGCCTATCTCGAAACTTCACATCGACCTTGTAGGGGGGAAGGTGGAGTTGACATCAGTGTTTAGCATACCCTTAATCTAAATCGGTTAAAAACTCAATTATGGTCCCAGTAATTTAGTCTTCAACTTGATCTAAATAGTTAATAATTTTGGTGGAATATGCACAACCCCTCTGCGAATATAATGCAAGCCTTGCATAAATACGTTCATGAATTCAAGTTACGAAAGTGGGCAAATAAAATGTGCGAAGAATATGCATCCCACTCCACTTACAGGAAATAAATAAAGTAGTTGTCACTTTGCATTGCTTGCTCTTACAAACTCATGAAAATGTGACTCTTAAACGACATAATACTCAAACAAGCAGGTAGCTTAAAATTGTATATGATAAGATAAGAGCTGATAAGATAAGTATTTGTGTAAATTGTGATATACATGGTACGTTTAATATCCAGTCCATCCCAACTTTTCAACTTCAAATTATTTATTAACAATTGCTTCAGGCACCTGATCTTAAAAATTTAACTGCAATTCTGTAACGGTTAAATTTTAATAATGTTACTTATTGAAAATGATCAGAACTCCATGTACAAATCAAATTTTATTTTCAAGTTGGGTTCAATCTCCATGTTCATGCTAAAAAATGATTTGTTTGTTATCAATTATTTAAATATTTGTTAATTATTATGAGTAACGTAGTTGGATCCCACAATTTGTTCGGGTTGAAGCATATGCGTCTTATTTCCCGAGACTGGTGCTCCATCAATTTTGTGTACCTCTTTAGAAGACGATGCTAAACACACCGGGCATGTCAATCTGTATCTATTGGACGCCAAATTTTTAAAGGATGGGCAGAAAAAAAATGATTTTCCGTCTTCATCAGAGTTGGAACTTTTCTAAATTCTACAGTAAGTGAATACGCAGGTTACATTTAAGTTCTATTTATTTGCATATGTATTTACGAAAGGAATTCATGAAAATTTAATTCAAATTACCATTAATCTTTATCTCTCCGGCTTTGCAATACATAACATGCGCAGCATAAAGAGTCTTGAGAAACGTGTTCCAAAGTTCATCTCGTTTCTGCAAGATTTTAATTATATGCATGTAGCAACATAAATACACAAATCAATCTCTAATTTATCTTTGCAAAATGTTTGTGCGAGATTAAACTCCTTCAAGGATCACTAATTGTCCATTAATAATATACACAAATTATACGTGGATTGTTCCTGCTGAATTTTCCAGAACAACTAAAAATTATGTAAAGTCTCTCTAAATGTAAAGTTAAGTATCTTCAAATGCTGGCATTATTGTGATTAACTGAAGTAATTAACTTTGAGAGGAACAATGCTTATGTAACTTATACACAAATTGTAAATTTGTTAGATAAGCGGACAATATCAGTATGAACGGAGTATCTATATTCGAGTACATACACTCTTAGCAACTTGGTAATAAAAAAAAACAAGCGGAGTAGATATATGACTCTACCGTGACGGAATTAAAAATTTACACCAGGTTGGTATAGATTTAGTAATAAAATAACACTTTTTGGTAATAATTTTAACACTAACTTGTGTTACTTTTTTTACCATATAGTATTGTTTTAATACCAAATCATTACTATCGCGGTAGAGTCATATATGCACTCCGCGCAGTAATGATTCATTAAAATTTTGTTTAGAGTGTATCGACGCGACTCTACAAGATTCTTTATAATGTAAATACTTATGTACGCTCTTCACTTCGCTCTGGATCGATTGTACTCACGCGAAGCCATCATCACTGGGCGTACTCACGGCAATATTTTACTTAATATCCCCACTAATATCCCCATTAGTGTACCCAATTATTAATTGGGTACACTAATATTTTTCATTTTTTATTTCATAGGATAATTGGCAATTATCCTATGACATAAAAAATTTCATTTGCTGTGTACTGGGTAGCGAATAAAAATTAATAACAAAAACGAATTTAAAAAACCAACAATCCCATATTTTCGGAGGAAAATTTTTGTCAAAGTCTTGCAAGACTGTTAAGTTTTTTAAAACAACTTTCCAGCCACCTGGTGTTTATGAGTACGCCCATACGTGCATACGGTCAAATATAATTTTTGTGCTGATGTTACATTTATGTACGACCGAAAATAAAAATAAAATAAAATAAACTGTCATTGTAGTAGTTTTTCCCCCACCGCAAAAGTAATCTAGTATGGCCTACAAGATTACTGGAGCCTTAAAATTTTAATTGAGGTAATGAAATCCTAACTTAGAGGGAATGCGGTCCAGATTAAAAGGATTACGGCCCATAATTTATTTTTATCAAATGCATGGTTTATGATAGATACATTAGATCTATTGAAAATAAAAATGTATAAAGCACACATGACGTTACGTACGTGTGTACACACATAGCGAAGCAATTTAATTGCGACGTAATTATTATTACAATGTTTTTTAATGCTTTATTTATTATGAAACAAATGGAATGAGCTAATAAAATTCTGCTTATTTTACATACGAAGTGACAATTATTTAAATTTAAATTATTTAAAAAAAAAAAAAAAATTTTATACAATCAATTGACTGAAGAAGGATCAAGAAGATCCGAAAGCTATCAATAAATTGTTGTTTAAAAAATGTCCTCCCAAACCGTGCAAAATAGGATACCAAATATTTAAATTTGGTTATACTTAAGTTTACATATTCAGATGAAGGAAAAATTTTAACTAAACTAATTAATTTTACGTAAGTATTTAATTTAAACAAGTACTTATATTTAACTCAAAAGAATATGTGACAACGCTGCCACACCTCATTGGGTGTTTTTAACACTATAGGATAACTTTTGAACGAGTCAAGATTTTTAAGGTCTGGCCTCAACATATGGTACAATACCGAGGTCACGGTCACACTCAGGCGTCGTGTCGGGGGGAAAGTGAGATATTACTGAAATTTAATCTTTACATCCCCTTACATCCCCTTACAGAATGAGCCTATAGTTCATTTTCGACGTTCGTGACGATTTATTTTGATTTCTTATTTTTATTGTATTCTATTTTTATCAAATTTTTTCTTAGTCCGTAAATGCATTTTTAATAATATTGCTTATCGTTGGTCTACTTGACGGATTCGTTTTCACCATTTCTTTTATAATTGTGACGTGTCTCTCATCTATGACAGATGCGACTTTATCCATATATATAACCTTCCCCTGAATTATATTGACAGCACGAAATAGAGGGGGCCCAAATAAATGTTTCCCCCCTAGCACCGCATAAGCGATTGTTACACCAAATGCAAATATATCTAATGATTTTGTCGCATTTAGCTCAACAGAATCCACACATGACGTAATAGCTTCAGGGGCCATCCAATCAAAAACTCCCCTCCCCAGTGAGTCAAATTGATCCCCGTCAGGATTTATAACTTTAACTAGACCAAACTCACTTAGGTTGGCCCTACCGTTTTGCATAATTAAAATATTGTCTGGTTTAATATTCCTGTGAATGATATTTTTGCTGTGCAGCCATTCGATCCCCTTTGCTGCATCCCTTAAGTAACCCTGGATGTCATGAGTAGATAATCTTAATTCTTTGACCTGGCGCTTCAACGTTGAGGTTGCCACTTCCATCGCCACGTAACGCATTGGTGCTCCATTATTCTTTATGTCGAAATAACCATAGTACTTTATTATGTTAACGCCCCCTTTAATTTTTTGCCAAATCGCAAAATCCTCCTTAATTACTTCATGATTACGTAATAGGATAACTTTTACGGCAGCCTTTGTCTTAGGTGAAGCAAAGTAACCTTTATATACCAAGGTTGTTGAACAACCAAGCTCAAGTTGTTTTGGGTTGTAGTAAATTTTAGATGTCCCAACTTGCCTCATATCTTCAATATCCTTAAATTCGTGTCTATCCTGATTAGCTCGGTTGCCATGTTTTCTTCTGTTTTGACCATCTAATGAATGAATGCATTAGTAGACTTTAATTGAATCTGGGGCATACGACAAACAACAACTACATAATAGATTGGAGAAAGTACTAATTTACTTACGGATAAAATGTCTCGAATATTTATTAGATTTTGTCCAGGCAACTTTATCCAATTTTATTCCTGGATTGGCGTCCTTCACCGATGGTCGCTCAGAATCTTTGCCAAGTGGGATAAAACAGTGACAAAATATAGATATATTTTGATATAGATTCATATACTGTGAACAGCTCACCTTGAATTCCCATTCTTTCTAATTGTCATCCAATTGAATTAAGTACAATTAGTTTGTGTATTTCAGTACAGTTTAGTCAAATTTAGCTGGAATAATTTTGAGGTTAAAATTAACAATGCAGAAGTAAGGAAATGTGGATAAACCTGGTTATCAGTTATGCTGTCTGCTAATTTATAACTTGGTGACACCAGCGGATGAATAATTTGCAATTTTCAGCCTTGATCAAACGTTGATTCTGTCCTGAAAAACATGTTATCAGTATAAAACTGTTATAAACTGTTATCAGTTATAAAACTGCTTATCAGAATCGTTTCAGCGGCTGCATGAGGAAACCCATATCATTAAAGCAAACACATGATGTTGAAATAATTCATCATGCATGTACTTATGAATTTTACTGATTCACAAATTCACAATACGTATGTAGAATAAGCAACATACATAACATATGAACATAGCTGTGCAAATGGGTTTAGCTTCACTCAGCTTCACTCTTTTCACCCCGAGTGAAACAATCCCTCACTCTCCCTCATTAAATGAAGGGAGGCTTCGTGAAGCGTCACTCACTTCTATATTGAGCGAAAAATCCTTCACTCTTTTCCCTCACTCACTCACGTTCTTTCCCTCACTCGCGCTACCATAATGGCTTTTTTGCATTTGCTGGATCATATTGTTTCAGTAAATTATTTCCGCACGCGAATCTCACATAGCCCCTTACTAATCGAGTATTGTCCCATACAAATCTCATGTTACCCCATAAAATTTCACATTTTCTCTGACAAATCTCATTGAGCCCCATGCAAATCTCCCAAATTGTTCCATCTCCATTGTTCCCAAATTGTTTCCTCACCACTCACCAGTGAAGGAGGGAAAGATTAGTGAAGTGAAGTTCACTCCCTTCATTTTGTCATTCCTTCACCGTGACGGCTTCACTCTCCTTCACTCACTCGATCAAAGTTTTCAAATCCCTCACTCAGCTTCACTCTCCTTCACTCCTTCATCGTGAAGGAAGCCTCGCTTTGCGGTAAAAGAGTGAAGCTGCACAGGTATGCATATGAAAACTGCTCGTATCATGCATGCATAGAGTTACCACTACTAGGCACAAGTAGTTTAACCTCCCTTTGTAAATAATTTGGCGCATATATGTAGAATGTATGGTAGTACTTGAATACACAACAGATTTTCCAGAACAACGTCAAATAATTTTAACACGTATTGGATAAACAATTTTTAAGCGAATATTTTTTACTGGTTTTTCGTTGTGATAAGTTGTAATACACGATAAACGCGTTCGGGGCAACATAGGATGGTTGGAAAACCCGATCGGATAGGATAGAGTCTGGTCGAGTTGAAATATGCAATTTTTGGAGTTGGATAAACAACTGTCATCGGATACCGAATCGAATTCGTTTTGCAGGAAACGCTCAATACGAACAAGCAAAAATAAGTTTGGACATGCTCACATACACATTACATGTATCGATAATTTTCTTCTAAGTAAGTAGAAATCTTAACTTGACCGTGCTATTGAACAATAGCACGGTCAAGTTAAGATTTCTAACGTAGATATAAATTTCGTTGATGAAAAAAAATTGTTAGATTATACAATTATTACACAATAAATTAGTAGCTAGTATTAGTAGTTATCAAGTGGCGTCAGCCGCTTTATGCTATCGCTTTGTCCGTCCGTCTGTCCGTCTGTAAGCAGGATATGTCAGAACGCCTCTACATAATCAAAAGCGGTTTTCGCCGTTGTGTTTCTAAATTTTAGTTCTCGGTCGAGTTCGCAAATTTGGTCGATCGGAACACCCTCCACAGCGCCAGGGGGTGTGGTTTAGAATTTGAAAGTGTGATGCGGCTGACGCCACTTTTTTATGTTCGTTTGACACGGTTGAAAATTGCTATTGATTTGTAAATGTCACATGCTTACTTGGCCTGCCGCATATGTATGTAAGTTAAGATAGAAACAGCTTAAACAGATTTGAGTCGGATATCCGTTTTTGTAATCCGTGGCCGTCCGATTGGATCGGACATTTTGGAAAATCTAAAAAACGGGTCGGATCGGATATTTCTGAAAATCCGAAAAATCGATCGATCAGATGGGTTTCTGATAAACGTTGAGCCAACAACTCTGATTTTCAACCGCAATTTCTGTTCCAAATTTTAGTATTTTTACCACGGGTTTGGCATATAATACCCCACCCACCTTTACGAGCCACTGCTATTTTACATATGTTCTAAATCGTTTCTAAAGTTTACCAAATATTTATAGGTATGGCCGAAATTTCATGTCATTCGGTTCAACCTTTTGACTCTATCGTGTCAGGCGGAGGACAGAACGACATTACGGTTCCATAAGCTCTGACTCTGGCAAATATGTAATTTCCTAATCCTTTGACCCTACGTCGAATCCCCAGATGGTGGGAATTACATAAATGTGTATGTGTCATAAATGTGATTGCTGCTTTAATAAATTTTAGCAAACGCAATGAAACAAGGGTAAATCAAGTAATTCCCCCCAAAAATTATGCGACCACACCTCTTGGATGCGGGGGGGGGACTGGTCTGATTGACCCAAAAGTTTATACTATCCGCCTCCTGAGGTCAAACGTATGATTCCGCAAACATATCTCAATAATATCAATTCGTTCTCCCGCTATCCTGCTTACAAACGGACAGACGAAAGGAAGGACGGACAGACGGCCAAAGCCTTAGCTTAGTAGGGCTGCACTCTATAATAAATAAATATGTATATTACAATTCAGTTGTGTTCTTCTTGAAGAGCATGATTCTATTCTACGTATATACTTGTGATTAAAAATGTAATAAACTGTTACAACGCATGTCATCAAGGGATGAAAGGAGGTGTGGCATACGTCAAAATGCATATCGCATTGTTTTTGCCCGTCAAAATCTGTTAAAATATACACGTCTTAGAACTTTGTGACAGGTACATACATACATATATACACTCTTAGCAAAGTGGTGTTAATATCCACAAAAAATCATAACCGTCCTCCAGTGATAACGAACATAACGGCCACGGAAATAATATTATCTCCGAAATTATATCCCGCGCGAACTATCGTAACAGCGTGGTGAAGATACGGTTACCTCATTTTAACAAACAACTCCGTTGAGGTGACGAATTATGAATATTATATCCGCGCGCGAGTTAATTTAATTCCAATGCGGTTAAGTCACATATTGACACCGCCCGGAATTGATTTGGGTACAATTTTGTTTTGAGTGTACGAAATGTAATGTATTTAGTGACCATTTCATGATCTTTCGTTACCGTACAGGTCCAAATGGAGGTGACTATTGAATTACTAATTTTTAGTAGGGTTAAATTCCCGTTAAGGTTTACATGCATATGCAATTTAACCTTTTTTGACCTTGACATGTGTAGCCCATATTTCATATCCTCGAAGTACCCTTGCCATTTGACGTTATGAGTCTAAAAAAATTTTGTTTCGCTCACACGTTATCAGACCAACGGGCGGACGGACATAACAATCTTATCTATAAAGAGATTTCGCCCCTTAGTAGTGCTTTGTACCTGTTAAAGTTAATTCGGTTCATTCACGTATATCAAACTGTGCCTGACGTTCAACTCATAACGGAAAGTATGATGTCTCATTTTAGGTAATGCCTCATATTTATTTCGCTCTGATAACATTGGAACAGTGATGGCTCAAAAACCCATTGTAATTAATCGTCATAAATTTCTTATCTGACTGATTAGTGCATGTCTGGTATTGTCAAGTAGATCCTACATTCGTCGATTCACCAGCCGATGGCAATTACATATTTTTATTTGTATGCATATTATATAATTTCTACTTTAATTCCTACTACAAAATTATGGTCTGAAGTTAGATTAGATAGGGATCCACTGCATATGTACAATAATGGATTGAATCATGAAAATTAATCTCCAGTATCCACTCATTATATTCCCAGTCTTCTCGTCCATCCGGTTCAAGTGTTATATTCCACCAAATAAGTTCATGTCTAAATTACACCAAATAATTTCATTTCTAATTATAAAAAACATCGTAATTTCCATCACAATTTCTGGTGACATTAAATAATTGGTAAGTTTTTTCATAAGTTAATTAGTTTTGTAAATTTGCATATGTAATTATTTATTTTAGACTCTTAATTCGTTCCTCAGACAAGAGGGGATAAACCCGAATCATGCCTAAAAAATCGCGTAAATAACTATAAATCTAAGAGTTAAACCAGAGGAAGTGTTCCACAAAAGCATTTTCCATATTTCGCAAGACAAAGTGTTAAACTTGGGTTCTGGTGGGTATCCACCACCATCGCGCGGATTCGTGCGTCAGTGCCGTATCCGTCGCACTTTGTCAACCTCACTCAATCATGCGTCTCATTTAATTAACTATACTGGGTTACTTAAATGTAGGCTTATCAAAATACAAAAAAATGATGTGTTGATATATCACTAGCCCTCGTTAGTTACGGCACTTGCCGTATAAGTCCCTCCCTCAGAAACTTTGACCCCAAATTTCTCATGGTACCAGCGTTTCCCTTCGGGCAACAAAAGCTGAAAATGTAGCTGTTCCCAAGGAGAAAAATCTGGCATCGGGTTGTCCGAAGTAAATGGCTGGTACCATTCGGTTTTTAAGGATTTCTGTGTATGTAAAAAAACCGCCAATTTTCGAATTTTGAAACTCTTGATGCATTAAAATGTTCATATTCCAAGGGGAAGTCAAATTGCAAATGCAAGTATAGGTCTAACTCTTGTTCTACACGATGTACATTGACTTTCTCATTTTTCCGAACTTTCTTCCTTTATTTTTATAGGGGGTGTGGTTGCACAGAATTCAAAAAATGTTGTGGTACATTTGTCCTTGTACCCACAATTGCATTTACAATTAATTTTATTTGATTCAGTGAAATCGATGCGAAAAGCGATGGAACGTATCCGTCATCCTCTCTCCTAAACCAAATCCGTCGGACATAAAATTTCCTATTATTATTATTTTTCTGTAGGAAAAGTAAAAAAGCGTCAAGTAAATTTGACCATAAACGTTGTGCCTGACTACTCCCGTGCTGGCGATAGCATTGTCTACTACCCTAATAACGTTCTTGGGAATGGTGCAACATCGATTGTATACGGTGGCTTTCATGAGGTTCAAGATAGAAAAGCTGCGGTTAAGCGTATTCCTAAGAATCATTATAAGATATTTGAAAATGAGCTTGAAGTTTGGAGGAAATTAACTACTCCAGATTTAGTTAACATAGTTGGTTATTATGCTAGATATGAAGATACTAAAAATTGTGCATACTTTATAGCAATGGAATTGGCATTGGGAACTTTAGATGATGTTGTAACTGGAAAACCTAATGTCTCTGCCTGGACAAAAGAGTCATGCATAAAATATTTGAATGATGCTAGCCAAGGTCTGGAATTTTTGCATGGCAAGAATATTATTCACAGGGATATCAAGCCCTCTAACATAATGATATTTGCTAATAATGACCATAATGACCTTGCAAAACTGGGTGATTTTGGAATAAGCAGAATCATAGAGCTGAATTCTGACCAGACAGATTCAGTGGGGAAGGGGACCTATGATTGGATGGCGCCCGAGGTACTTCAAGATTATAATCAGGTCAATGACGACAAACTTCCAATAAAATTTCCAAACACAACTGCCATTGACATATTCTGTTTAGGGCAGACTTACTTTTATGGTATCTCCCAAGGAGAAAAATTATTTGGTAATATTGTGTTTAGAGCACACAATGTATTATCTGGAAATCCTGGAGACTTGAAAAAAATGATGAAAAAAATGAGTGATAATGATATCCCACTGATTAAGCTCGTACTTGAAATGGTAAAAAGGGAACCAACAGAACGTCCGACAATTCAAACTGTTTTGAAACATCCTTTTCATTGGGATAATTTTAAGTTTCTGGAATTTGTACAAGATGTAGCAGGTATCTTAGACAATAAGGTAAAGGAATTGCAAACACTAGAAGACCTGGACAAAGCGTACAGTAAATATCATCTCCAAGAGACTGGATCTGAATTTGATTTTGAACAAGAAATGTCCAGCAACTTTGTAGCGTTATTGTCCGCCAGTTGGAAAAAAAATTATAGCAATGACAGCAAGTCGTGCATCAAGCTCATAGAACTAATTAGAGATAAACTGGCACATTTTAGTAGCCAGAAAGAAGAGGTAAATGAGGATTGTTACTTTGGAGAGAATGGGAAATTTTGCAAGGGGAAATATGCTGAGTATTTTAATCAGAAGTTTCCACTTCTTGGAATATTTCTTCACGATTTCTTTAAGCGCAACCACCTTGAAAGATTCTACCTTGAAAGATTCTATTAAAGGTTCTATTATAGTTGAATTTTTAAAAGAAGACACCAAGTTTTGAAAACTTGTCAACCATGATCCCTCCTCAGTGACCTCGGAAGGCGATGGTGTGACATAAAATTCGAGATTAATTGAGCTTTACCTTTAAGATGAGAAATTGACCGTAATTTTACGCTCACCAACGCCCTCCGAGGTCACTGAGGAGGGATCATGGTTGACAAGTTTTCGAAAATTGGTGTCTTCTTTTAAAAATTCAACCATGCTTGGAATGCTTAGCAGACCTTTACCGATGCGAAGTATAATAAAGCTAAACAAAGTACAGATATGTAAAAGCACAAACAATTCAATTATATTCAAGTGTCATCCTAGGTCATTTGTATTATGTATAAGTATGTACATACGACTTAAGAAGTAATTATTATTTTCAATTTATTTTCTCCACAATTTGATTTCCAGTAGACCATTTATAAATAACCTGCTTAATAATCTTGATTGATATCACATATTCTTCGTAATATACTGCTCTAAAGACGCCAATACGCAATAAAAAAGATTTGAAGTAACCGTTTCCTAAATTTTATTTGAGCTCATGAGTCATAACACTAATTTTAAAACTATTGGATAAGAATATGACTTTAAACTATATATAATATCATTAAAATTTAAGTAATAATTCCTAACGTTAAAACGCATTGTGTATGAAAAAATTTTGCGAGGAGTTTCTGCAAAAACATAATAAGAAAAAATATCAAACAACATGTGTGTAACTCGTATTAAATATTAACAAAGTTGACCTGACTAAAATTAATCCCCAAATTTGTAAAATATATTTACTAACTAGCGTATAAGCCTGTCTCCCGCCAGGCAGGACTTATTTAAATATTTCATTGCCTCATCAGTGGGTATCCTGGGATTGGTACGGCCTGTGGAATTTCTAAAAGTCCGGCCGGTATGTTACGTATCTTAATTTATACATATATAAGATATACACTACATATCCATACATATAAATGGATGCCAAAATTTGCACCACGGTCATTTAATTAAATCATGTAATGCAATTTAAAACATTTGTGCACAACTTTGTTATTCCTTTAATTGAAGAAATTTATTTGGTTAATTTGAGTCACCCAAAATTATTAAAGCTTTGTATTATAATGAATCACTAGCTAATTTTCATGAAATAAATAACAAAAAACAGTTATGGTGGTTGGCTCTTAACTATCCTCATCCATCTCCTGCGTGGTTGACTTTAGCAAAGGAACTCTTCTACACTTGTTTGTCGCAAACTCAGTAATTATTTCTGTGAATGATAACTTATCTGCTCGTTCGCTCTCAATCGATAGAATAGACAAGTTGCTGAGACGTTCTTGCGACATGGTCGAGCGAAGATAATTCTTAATTATCTTCAATTTTGAGAATGATCGCTCATTCGAGGCCACACTGACAGGAAATGTCAAGAAAATTCTCAAAGCTGTGTGACAATTTTCAAACTGGGAAGCCAAATTATTTTCTGACAGAATCTTCAGAACTTCGAGTGCTGTACAATCTTTAACGTTTTTATCTTCCGGTAGAAACGTTGAAATTGCTGACTTCAGAAATCCTACTTCGCGGAATAATCGATCCACGTCCTAATCCTGCGGGTACTTCGCTGCAAGAATCTTGACCAAATCTGCAAGGTCCTCTTCTTTCGCTTCGTCTAAGGTTTTCCCCCATAGAAATTGGAAATGCGAGCAAACCTGCCTCAGTGCACTGAATCGTTGTTCAAATTCTTCTACCAGGGAATACATTATTTTGTCGAAAAACTCGACCTTGAACTTTTCAACATTGGAGAGAGGGACTGAATTAATTTCATCCGGATCTCGAAATCTGGCAGGGACCGAGTTTCTTGTTGCTCTATAGTTGAACCCTGATTCCAGTTCAATTCCCATTTCTTCACATTTAGAGCTCGCTTTTTTTACACTTTTTTCCCATCCGTCAATTTGAAATTGCTTTATCCAGTCAAGTAACGATTGAAGATGCTTGGTTGCGGAGTCCACATTGCAAGAAATTGATTGGACAGCCTTACTGCAAATATTAATTCTATACAGAATTTTATCCCAAATAATAAGGCCGAGAATAAAACGATGATTATAGATGTCGTTGAAGCGAATGTGGGCGTCGGCGATTGTCTGCATGTTAGTATTTTCGGAATCCATCATAAATTGAAGACAGTTAATTACTCCGCCAAATTCTTCCAACAGAATATGCACTGCATCAGATTTGGACGACCAACGAGTTGCGTTCTGATTTTTGGGGGTTCTCTTGACGAAGGTTTTTAGCAAATTCCACCGACTCGTAGAAGCGGAAAAAAAGGTATAAATATTTTGCACCTGACCGAGTAAAAGTACTGCCACCAGGGTTTTCTGCATCGCATTCTGGCCTACAAGGTTTAGGGAGTGTGGGACGCATGGAACATATTCTGCCAAAGGGTTTACTTCCTTAATCCTTGTCTGAACCCCTTTATAAATTCCCGACATACTACTCGCATTGTCATAAACCTGGGCGCGGCAGTTTTCAATTTGTAGACCATCCTCCTTCAACTTTTGAATAATCATGTTTGAGATTTCCAGGCCGGTTTTCCCTTCGCAGTGAACGAAATCGATAAACGATTCTTCGATGTATGTATCAATTGCGTCAGAGTGAACAGTACGAATTATCTGTGACACTTGTTCTTTCTTAGAAATGTCTGGCGTGGCGTCGAACATAATGGCAAAATATTTTCTTTTCTTCACATCTTGATAAATAGATTTTCGTACTGACTCCCCTGCTGTAGTAATAAATTCATTCTGTATACGTGGCGATAAATAACTTGGTGATCCTTTTTCCAGCCTGGCAATATGAAGGGCCAACGTCGGATTATATTTAGCCGTGTACTTAATCAGGGCCAAGAAATTTCCGCAGTTTGGGGAATTTATATCTTTAGAAGATCCTATGAATGGTAACTTGTTTTTCGCAAGAAATAATATTGCATCCAAAATTGAAGTCAGCACATCAATCCAGAATGAAATCTCCGCATCCATGACTTTTGCTTAAAATGAGTCTAATAATCTGGACTTCTGTTGAAGGGTAGTATATTCCCTCCACTTCAGGATCGAACGGAAGTGACTGGCAGTTTCTTCGTGGGACTTAATTCTTATGGATTGATTCTTGTATCCGTTGAATCCAGATTGGCCGTTCCCAAAATTCGTCCAGGATAATGACGTTGCTGATCCATCCCATAGACAACAACAATAACAAAATAAACTATTAGTAGTTACACTGTATAGTAACCAATCTCGCTTTTGCAAGTATTTAAGCGAGAACCGATAGCCATTTAATTTTGGATAAGATTCTAGAATGTGCTGCTTAGGACCGTCGAGGAGAATTAAATTTCTGCTCATCCCCGTTAGTGGAGTAGGCCAGGAACTTGGGTCAGATTGGTCGAATTCAAGCCGAGTGGGATGTATATTGGGGTTGAAGTTTGCAATAGCGGTTTTCTCAGCATCTTTCGAAGGAATTTTCAGAGTATCTGATAAATTTTTGCCTGCGACAAGTCAAATAATAAATTTGATAACCGATTATTGATTGATTTGTATGTCAAACATACTAGGGATATCGCTACATGGAGAAGCTGATTCCGTGGAGTCAATTTCTGTAGATTTGGATTCATTAGGCTTAAAAAACGTTTTTGCAATTTTTTGATCCTTCAACTTTTGTTCGGCCTCCATTTTCCGCTTCCTCTCTTTCTCAGCGCCGCCAGGTTCCTTCCTTCCGGCAACAGGCTTCAGATTTTCGGGGGGTCGGCCCATCTAAATAATTTGATAACTATATTAAAAATTGCCACAATAATCTATGAAGTGTAATTAATAACTCAAACCTAACTAAATGCTTAATATATTATTTAAGAAACAAATACCAACTGCAATATAGTTTGATTTGTTAATTAATTATTAAGTCGTCATCAGATTTGTACGCAGATAAAATAATCGTGTTTAATTAATGTAGAATTATATTTCTCCTAAAGTAAAAAGAAATCCAGCTAAATATTTATTTACTTACATTTAAGTCTTTCCACTCCACCAATGGATCGAATGGTCGATTTTGGTATTAGAATTAACAATTTGTTCAAGCACTTAAAATTAGAAAATGATAAATTATTAGCGACAATGCCTTCTTTTCAATATTTGGAACAGAAACTTGTGGTACAAATAACCAAAATCACCAAAGAACTTCGCGCAAGTGCGTTTCGTTGGGGCAAAATAAAACTCAATGAAAGCTCAACACAAGTTGCAATTTTAATCAGCAATTATAACTATGAATTATAAGTACTTTTCATATTCATATTGCGCACGTTCAACTATTTGATTTTGACCATACAAGATTTCACGGCCCCGGTCTGTGGTACGGCCGGACCCAAGGTCCGGCCGGTGGACACGTCCACACCTACCCTTATGGACGGATACCCTCTGTGCCTCATTAGCTGAAACTCTCTGTTGTAGACGTAAGTCAAAGATATGTGTAACGAACGTGAAAGTGGAAAATATTTAAGAACAGTTAGACATAATGAAAACTAATCCTGTGGGACTTTTAAGACATTTTTTCATAATTAGCCTCGCTCACGCGGTCACGGGTCCGTCGAAGGTCAAATTGAGTATCAAATTCCTGTTCAGCGTTCAAAATCAGTCAGAATTGATACGCCTGACGTGTATTCGACACGTGTGACCTCCTGCCACTCCCACACGGTCAGGGGGTGTCGAAGGTCAAAGGTCAAATTGAGTATCAAATTCATGTTCAGCGTTCAAAATCAGTCAGAATTGATACGCCTAACGTGTATTCGACACGCGTGATCTTCCGCCACGGCGACACGGTCAGGGGGTGTCGAAGGTCAAATTGAGTATCAAATTCATGTTCAGCGTTCAAAATCAGTCAGAATTGATACGCCTGACGTGTATTCGACACGTGTGATCTTCCGCCACGGCGACACGGTCAGGGGGTGTCGAAGGTCAAATTGAGTATCAAATTCATGTTCAGCGTTCAAAATCAGTCAGAATTGATACGCCTGACGTGTATTCGACACGTGTGACCCTTAGCCTCCCCCACACGGTCACCGGGGCCTCGTAGGTCAAATTGAATGTCAAATTCGTGCTCAGGGTCCAAAACCAGTTACAATTGATATGTCTGAAGTGCCTTATCGACTTTCCAAAGGAGTTCATAATCAAATCACTTTCCCAACTTTCACTTCCGTCACACCAAAATTGCTTTCACTTCCGTCGCCAAGAGACATTTCCAGCTTATAAGGAACATGGCAGAAAGTGACTCTGATGATGGTACACCACTTGCCGTGTGTGCTTATCAGCACGCACAGCACAGCACAGCACAGCACAGCACGCACAACAACTGGTGGACCATCATCGGAGTTACAATTGGTCTAGTTGCTTATGAGCATGCACAGCACAGCACAGCACGCACAACAACTGGTGGACCATCATCAGAGTCACCGTTGGCCATGTTGTTTATGAGCACAGCTGTCTATGTTGGCAACGGAAGTGAAAGCAAATGTTCTGAAACGGAAGTGAAAGTAAAGGAAGCAATTTTCGAATGGCGCGAAAATTCAAAATAAAATAAATTCAAAAAATTGAATTGGAGAATACTTAAGGGCATGGTTATTTTGGGGTGGTTATCGGAGGGAGGTTATCTTGGGGCGTTATCGGAGGGAGGTTATGTGGGGGATGGTTATCTTAGGGAGGTTATCTGGGGGATGGTTATCTTAGGGAGGTTATCTGGGGGATGGTTATCTTAGGGAGGTTATCTGGGGGATGGTTATCTTAGGAAGGTTATCTGGGGTTGTTTGGTAGAAACAAAACATGTAACTGGTCTGACCAGGTATACTATTAGCATGGGTGGAGAGTCCAGGGTACCCACTATGTTTTTAGAATCTACTAGGACCCTAGATGAAGGATCCATTCATATTTCCGTGTAAAACTCATATTTGACGCCATGGCGTGGCGCCAAACTTCAAAATCTGCGTTTTCGACCAATTTCAAACCTCTATAACTTTTGCAATTTCCGTGGGATTTTCAAAATTTTATGCTTAAAATGATCACAAAGGTAAAAATTTTCAGAAAAAATGAAACATACAAAAATTTTATTTTTCGAGATATTTTGACGATCTTGTCGACGAATCCAATGCCTAAAAAATCTCAAAACTTTCGAAAAAATTGAAAAATTAATCTTTTCAAAAATTTCATAGAATTCGAAAATTCGACTCATGGCCATGATTTTGGTCAAAAATTTTGAAAATCCCTCCAGGATTTCAAAATTTAAGGCGGTTTTAAAATTAAAAACATTCCAATTTGGCGAATGTGGCGCCACGCCACGGCGCCAAATATGAGTTTTACACGGAAATATGAATGGATGCTTCATCTAGGGTCCTAGTAGATTCTAAAAAACATAGTGGGTACCCTGGACTCTCCACCCATGCTAAAAGTGTCCCGTGTGAGTTGACTTCGTCTTTAATATTTTAAATTTAATTTATTTTGAATTTTCGCGCCATTTGAAACTTTACTTTCTTTACTTTCACTTCGGTCACGGAAAATAACTTTCACTTTCGTTGCAGACAGACATTTCCAGCTTAAGATAGTTGAAAAGACACTTGATTAATTTAGAACATAAAATAATTTTTAAAAAAATTGAATAAATAAATTTTATCCCAATTTAACTGAAGGAATTAATACGCGTACGAAATAATTTTAGAGTTAGCGAAAACTACAATTCATTACATATATACTGGGGTCCAGCGACATTAAACAACATGTCGCTAATCTTAATTTGTTGGTTGAAATATACGTAGCGGAATATTGTAGGTGATCACATCGTGTTCCTCACCCAAAGTGTATCATAGAAGTTATACGCAGATTAACTAATCTTACCAAAACTCATACACATTGATATACTTATGTAGGCTGTTGATTAAGAAGTTAGGAGGACAACCCGTCACCGACAGAATCACCGATCTGGATGCCCTTTGGATATGTTGCAGTACTATAGTACTGCAATATATGATATATCATATCCAATGTCAAACTTCAATTTTTTTAATTTTCAAATCCCTGAGCGAGGGTACATATGTATGACTTGGAAAAATCAAAATTTCACAAAAGTTGAGATTGCCATTGAATATGATAAAGCAACTATCTGGGATCACGAATATATAATTATTTTGAAAATCGTAGCAAAATTGGAGTTTTGGTGAATTTTTTAATGAACCAAAACGGTATTTTTCGTGTTTGTGATTTCGTAATTGTTGGATTTTGACAGTTTGAATATTTTGATGACAATCTTTTTATCTTGGATCCAATACCTAACTCATGCACTTTAATAGTGTAAATCAGCTGATTTTTATCTGAAGTATCTCAGCAGCAGGACCACAGGTTATCGAAGGACACTTTTAAAAAAATTCCTCATCAGATCTGTTGCGGTTTTAGTCGTTATTTTTGGAGTACGATCGGACTTTGTTCAAAACTTTTTTTTCCAGAAGCCCTGATCCTATTTATGGATCTGCAGATAGGGGGTTCACCAAAATTTTCCTTCTTCAAGTGCTACCAGGTCAATTTAGAATCTTGTTTGGCCACATTTTTATAATCCTGCTAAACTCGATTTTGCTAGTTATTTACTCTCGCTTCGATTTAGTTCGTTTCTAACCATAATTAAAATCCGAAAAAATATTTTTGAGCAAAACCAAACCTTATCTACACATTCGACAGAAAAACATTAAAAATCGCGCATGCGCAGTTGTATCAACTGTTTTCCGCCAGCATCAGTTATTCCTATCAGATCTCTACATAAATCTTTGTTGAATTTAAGAAATTTTTCATAAATAAATATACATATAATTTTTGATACTTAGGCAAGGTATCATCATTCGGCAAGGATACAATTCCCACATTCGTCAACCCAACCTCGACAAGCTTTCCTATTAAGGCGGATAAATATGAACAACATTACTCGTACTATACCAAAATGCTGGCAAGGGGAAAAATCGCGACATTTCCGAGTAAAGCATAAATAAGGTTCTAAACATTCGTGATAATTAATTAGAGGTTGATTGTAGAGCCAAACCAGAAGATGTGAACCAATCCTGTTCGCATCCATATCACCAAATTTCATTTAAAAAATTCTTAATTCACTTTTGGGTGGAGGGATCAATGTCTCACAAAAATTTTAGAATTAAATGCAACCACACCCCATTCAAAAATTGGGGAAGAAAATCGGGGAAAATGAGAAATCTAATGTACATTTATTACAAAAAGAATTAGACCCCAACTTGCATTTGCAGTTTGGATTCTCCCATGAATACGAACATTTTGACGCATCAAAAGTTTCAAAATTCGAAAATTCGCGCTTTTTTTATCGACACATAAATCGTCAAAAAAGTCAATGTCCCAACACTTTTACTTCTGACAACCTGATGCCAGATTTTTCTCCTTGAAAAGATCTACATTTTCAGCTTTTGTTGTCTGGAGTAAAAGTGTGGGGACACTGACTTTTTTGGGGTTAAAGTTGCTATGGGGGCCATCTTATATTGCAAGAGCCGTAACAGACTTATGGCCACTAATACAGAAGGTTAGGCGAGATTAGTGAACCAAGTCGTAGGTACTAATAAATAATATTTAATATTAATATACAATTGTAATAGCTAAAAATTTCGAAACTTAAAATTTAAGATTATCTTAATTTATAATGACAATATCCATTCAAAAATTAACACAACGAGGCTTATCAATGTACTTATCAATTTTCCGATAAGCAATTTTTTTATCCAAATCGCTCCAAATTCAAAACTTAAGCTTGTCTGAATTTATAATGACGATATCCATTCGAAAACTAACGCTACGAGGCTTATCAATGCACTTATCAATTTTTCAGATAAGCTAATTTCGATTATCTGAAGAGCAACTTTGGGTTTCGACTATGCTATTAGTCCAAGAATTATTTAATCATAAATATAATTTTTAATTTTTAACTTTTAATTTTTAACTAAAAAACTGGAGAAGTTTGAAAAATGAACTACCTCGTGTGAGAGATCAGAACATCTCACACGAGTTAGTTCAAAATCCCGGTGAACAAATCCAAAATATGCGACCAACATCTAATTATTTATATATGTTGCATATGAATGCATTACATATATAATTAAACGAGATGTTGGTTGGTGAGATGAAATTTTTGCAGAGAGTGAGAAATAAAATGAGACGATTCTCATCCGGCCCTGCCACACGATGGTGGTGGATGGCCAGCAGAATCCGACTTTCTCACTCACTCCCTGGAAATATGGAAACAGCATTTGTGGTACACTTGGGCTGGTTTGGCTCTGTACATAAATACTAAAGATACGGCAAGATTATGGAATACTGTTTGACCTTAATTTTGTGGCTGAAGAACTCGCCGGTGAATTATTTTAGTGTTTACCACGTGTTCCCCATCCTTTTCTGATAAGGAACGAAGCCGTCGTTTCGAAAAATCGGAAACTTTACGCCACATTTCAGGGGTCACTTTGCGCCATTCTTCATCTAAAACTTTGCAAAGTCCATCAAAAGTGGTGACTCGTCTCCAGACAAGTGCATGTTTTAATGTTACAAAGCTAAAAGAATCCATTGGAGATGCATCAGGGGACTTGACAGGTATGTCTTTATTAGGAATAATTGTGATTCCAAATTTTTATTTTTATTCGGCTGCGTATGGGGTGGTGATCCGAGCGGTATGAGAGGACGCTGCGTCATGATGAACGAATACTTTGTGGCTCTCGCCGTGGTATCGTTCTGGAATTTCTTCTTCCAGAAGTGGTTTCAAAACTTCGTCAATATAATAAGTCGCATTTATTTTTACATTATGTGGAACTCGAACTCGAATCAAAGGGAGTGTTCCATGACCACTCATTGCGCCGACTATCATCACCTTGTCAGAAAACTTCTCAATTTTTCACACACATAATTCTCCATCTTATTTCGGGACTTAAGATAGCAAATTTCTCGTTCTGTTTGCAATCCTAGACGAAGAATAATGTTTCGTCCAATGTGACGACAATTCAGGTGCACGCCGGTCAGGTGATGCACGCCGGTCAGGTGATTCCGGTATAGCTTCCGAGATGTGGACTTCCGTGTTTCCTTGTGAGGTGGCGTCAGGACGTGAACCCTGGTCTTTCTAAAGGTCTTCTTGTCCAGATCTTGATGGATAATTCAGCCTATTCAACGCCGAGAAGTGTGATACTTATTTGCCAGTCGATTTTGGATGGGAGGATTTTCTATTTTTGTTTCAGTATTGATTTTTCTGAGTAGCGTCGGTTTTCTAACTTTTCGGGGGTACACGTTAGGCGGCTGTGGCATGGCCAAATGTCTGACCTGATTCGTTTTTAAATCTTTATTAAATTAAAATTCTTTAATTCTTTATTTTGGACACAGCACTTTGAGAAATTATATTCCTTTCCCCCTTAAGTTGATTTCTTATCTTTTTATGAGTGATTCCAGCCTAGCAAACTGCTTGCACACTATGGTACACTTTGAGATCAATTTTTGGACCCATTTTGAGAATTTCAAAATTTCAAAAAATATTTACTTGTTTCAGACAGGGTTGGGAGCATGGGACTATTTAAATTTCGCGGTTTTGTTAAAGGGGTAATGAATACTGATCTGTCAAACAATATTTTATAATCTTGCCGGACCCAGTAGATTCGAAAACTTTGCCAAATTTTCGTACTTAGTAGGTGACATATTATCATAATGCTGATCCAACCCAAATTTTATCGTAACTCCATCACATATACCTAGGTATAAATCTTGCTTAAATTTATTTCTTAAATTGAATCATCACAATTAAATTGGTCGTTACTGTTCCCACAATCTGTAAACAAAACGTAATCCAGGCTAAAATTCGCACTTTACATAATACATAATTCCACAAATTAATTACCGGAGCAATCAGACCCAGATTAACCTTGAAGTAATCGGTCTTCAGAAAAATCTGCTTTAACTTCCGACCAGTTACATTCCAAAGCTCGATATTTCTCCCATCCAAAATTTGCAAGTTGTCATTATCCCCATCCAATTTTTCGATTACTTCTTCACTCTCATTCTCCAGTTGGGACCCCGTCTTGCAAAGCATCCAAATTAGGAAAGAATATGCCAAGACGGTCACCGCATCATTAATGGCCCCGCGCACGACTGGAGAATTACGATTACTAAATCCCACCAAGAAGTAGGAACACAGTATTATTCGCACAATACTGTGCGTCATATCGAGGACGATGCAACCCCCGAAAATATGCATGCAGGTTGCCACGTGGTTCCTCAGTTGAGTATAAATCTGCGCTTTTAGGTCAATCGAGGCTGTCACGGTGTGCTTTAAACGGCCCAAAATTTCTAAGTAACAGGATACAAAATGGGTTATCATGAACGGGAAGATGGCGTGGAGGTAGCCCACTGTTGATGGGACGACAATCACAAAAACGCATGTGACAGATTCTAAAATAATTTGCACCGAGTAAAAACTGCGAGTTTAAAACATTCAGATTAAAATTGTAGTTCATTGGGCGTACTCACGAGTTACGAGTCGCAACTCGTGAAGGGTCGTAAGGTACGACCCTTCGCATATTTCGAATCTTGAAGAAATAACAATATAACTTGCAATTGCAAAGCCTTGTAAAATTTTTTAACCTTTGCAAAACTTTTTTTCTAGAAAATTATAGGAATTTTTTTCGCAAATTGACCCATACCTGGGTATGTTAAACCCGTCCTCTCCATCATAGGGGACAGAAATTGTGGCAATCCATATTAAATAAATCAAGATCATTATCAGGATCATTATTATATATATAGTTTTGCGGAATTTGCGAAATCATATCTGCCAATTCAATCAGGCTTGTAGCAAATATGTATCATGAAATTAGAAAATTCTGTGTCTGAGGTAAATATTATGCGAAAGAAACATTGTGACTCAGAATTTGTGAGTACGCCAATTAATATTCTTTCGCAATTCTTTTTGCACTTACTGGCAGCTCCATCCCCTCTGTTCGGATTTAGCAAGTAACCCTCCCACATATCCGCGATGAGCAGGACGCATAAAAACATCCAAGCAATAAAATCCTTCCCAACTTTGGGCTCATTTCGCCCAGATTTTTGCAAACCCAACTGATCCGCGAGGTTAATTATTTGCTGAAAATCTGCCCAAAATCGCATGAGATCCTCCCATTTAAAAAATATTGCTATTTTTATGTACGACGTGACAAAAATATGACAGGATGCTTTCAACGTCATTATAACAGTGGAATAAAGCCTGTTAGACTCGGATTGTCGGCCAGCCACGGTCATCAAATTGGTTTGAGGGTGCAGAATATTTGTGTAAATGAAGTACCCGAGGATATTTCCGAAAATAATGAGACAGTGGAGAAAGGTGGGAAGAAAGTGGAGGAATCGTCTCCATTTACTTTTTGGCGAGAATAAATTATCCTGATCCAGTGAGTGAGGAAAGTAACCAAGAAATTGTGCAATCCGTAAAGAAAGGTGACACATGGTGGGTGAGGTTCGTCTCCACCCAATTGTATGTATTTATGTATTTTGTACAAGGCAAGAAATAGATATTTTTTGGAGATGGATAAAATTTAAATGAATAAATCGCTGGTGAACTAAGCGGATGCAAAGCGAGAAGTAAGTTACGAAGGAAATTAATGAATATGCATTATGTAAAAAGGGGATAAATTATTCAGAGACACGTGTACATATTTATGTAGATATGCATATCCGATGGGAAATTACTTGGCATAAGTAATTTAGCGAAATGAAATGCAATATCTATGTACATCAATACCAAACGACGCAATTTTCTTCTTCTTGGCTTTATCCTCCTCGCCCACTTGTGTGTGCTGTTTACTGCGAAATCGTCGAAAAAAATCTGCCAGGACGATATCGTAATTGCCATTATCACACTCTATGCTGTATTTACTTATTTAAGTACGCGATAAGTGATAGGCCACACGCAAAGTTATGTAAAAATTTGTAACATTTCACATGTTAATTCATTGAGATTTTATCAATTTGGTTTAATAAAAATATGCAATTTTCTTTCACAGAGCCGTACCGACGATGGAGACGAGTGGATAGTCCACTCCAGGCCTTACCGACCGATAGGCCGTACCTGGCGGATGGACTTTGCACTAGATAAAATGCAGGTTTTTTAAATTTTAATTTAAACTAAAAAATTAAATTACAAATGTAAATTCTTAAATTTTAAATTTAAAAATTATAAGTTTCAGTAAATCTTCAGAATTTTTAAGAATTTTAAAATTGTAAGTCTTGCTAGTTTCAAACAAAAAAAGTAGTCTAGTTTAGATGAGTAAGTTTTTGCCTCGCTAAAGTGCAGTCTGATTTGTGTCAAATAATTGTGCACAAGTACTGTCACGTTAACAAGTATTTTTATCACTCAAGAGCAGTGATGGGCAACCTGACATGGCCTCGGCCTCGCTAATGAAGTTCAAGGTTTCGGCCTCACAATTTAGACTCGGCATCACATTGGGTATCCTGGGCTTCAGCGAGGTCGGCCCCGGCCTCTCAAATTTGAAAAATATAGGCCTAAGACCTCACTGGTTTCGGCCTAATAGGCCCACAAGAGGTCGCCGGCCTCTCTTAGTAAAACAATGCAGCCTATGAGCTCACATTGCCTAGGCCTCGCTGAGCTAGTTCAAGGCCTCGGCCTCACAATCAAGGTTTCGTTTTTCCCGTCCAAAACTATTTTTTAGCACGGCTGGTGGGAAAAAGTGAGAAAAATCGGAGTAAATGGTATTTACCGTGGAAAACGGGAAAATATGACGGCCCATGTATTTAGTTATGGAGAAAGCTAACTTATTTAATAATCAATATTTTCGGAATTCGACTTCATATTCTAATCTCCATGAAATTCTGAAACTTTTGATATATAATGCGGGGACGTTTGAACACATTTGATCCTTGTCCATATTTTTCCATACGTATGAATACATGAAAATTTCAAACATTGCTCAATTTTAACCGGACTACCCACTTCTTTTCTCAGAATATAATGGAGAATACGAATTTAAAGTCAGATTTTGAAAATATAAAGTTTTAAAGAAGTTATTACAAATTACCCCAAAAGCACAGTTTTTTCCATTTCTTTCATTTTCCCCATTTCCCAATCAAAACCCTGCTCCCAACGTCGGTCTCGGCATGAGATTAAGAATCTAAGTAATCAACGAGGTCGGCCCAGGCCTCTTCGAGGCCACCCATCACTGCCCGAGAGGATAAATGAACTGCAGGTGTGATACTACTTACAATGGGGACGCAAACCATGTTCAATCTACATCATGTTTTGACTATCTAAGTTGGACAGACCAACTCTTTAGAAACAACATTTAGTGCACACATAAGATCTCATGAGTGCCATTATGAGCAAATTTGCGAAAACGCTGCACTGCAATCGAAATTTTTGCCATACGAGAACAGCTTAGACTTTTCTCTAGCTTTATATTTCTCTTAGAGATACGTTATGGAATTTTCCTTATAATATTTTAATCGACAAATCAACTGTTCAATCTTATATGCAAAAAAGGCACGCGAAAATTTGCCATTATTTTACAAACTGCTAAAATCTGTAATTTTTATAATCTGAGGAAAATTTAAATTTAAAAAAACACAAATTTTTCTTATTGAAAGCAATTTCGAAAAATCCTCAACGAATGAAATTTGCTACTTTTTCATGAAAACAAAAATAAAATGACCTTAAAAAATATTTTGGGAAAATTGATTTTGCACAGCATACTTTAATGCAGAACTTTATTGAACGAAAATTGAAAATAAGTTGTCTTACGTTGTGAGATAATTACAGCATCACAAAAGGACGAACCCGAACTGGGCACAGATTTTGCAAGCTTACGGCGCCAATAACTTTCAGAATTTTGAGCATCTGCTCAAACGCCGCACAAAATGTTGTTCCTAACGAGTTGGTCTCTCAAATTTAAATGCTCAAAGAATAATCTGGCCTAAAATTGGTTTGCGTCCCAAATATTATCAAGTATCATCTAATTTAATTTTAAAAAATTGCAAATCGAATTGCGGTTGAAGAAGCCGCGGTTATCGGTTGTCGCGGTTAACGGACCAGGATCGCGTTGTAGGTCACAATTTTTTACTTAGCTAATTGCTAAGCTATCACTTGTAATTTTTTTCAATGTGGTTTTATATTTGTATGGATAGCCGAACTAATTGTGAACATTTAGATTTCAATATCCTGTAAAATTCTTTTTAATTGAAGAGTTTTATATTTATAATTTTTTATTAATGTTTAATATTAATGTTAATTAGGTGAATGTTAACGATTTTTAAAACGTTGTTTCGCACAAAGATTTGTTTTATAGTTGTATGGCAGCATGTTATAAACGAAGAAGGAAGCCATCCATTACATTAATACAACGTGTGTTCGATATATGTTATTGAACCACGCCCTACCGCCCCCCCCCCCTTGTTAGAAAAAATGCTATGGATTTCTGAAATCCTTAGGCCGTACCCGATCAAAGGACTCCAGGCCGTACAATCTCTTGTGACGGCTCTGTTCTTTCAAGGTAATCATACCCGTGGTTCTGTGGTGAGTTGTGTTTTGCCAATGTTGCATTTTACATATTATCGTATAATCAGGCAAATTTTCGGGCCTAGACGTGATATGTATGAAAGACACAAAAATCTGATCGGGTTGAACTTTTGAAAATATTTCTGCAAACATAGTTATCACTCCAGAATCACAATTTGAGTATGTCTCGAAGTGGTGAAATTAATTTCATTTTATTGGAAAGTTTTGGTACCTAGAAAGTTTGTTGCATTATTTATATATTAATTTTACAAAAAATTAGCATAATGAAACAAACTGGAAAAATTCCAAATGACCAAACAAAACGTGTCGCTAATTCAAAAACAATCAGCAAAAAAAGTAGACGCCAAGGGCACCCGGGATTCCCAAGCGGTCACCCATCCAAGTACTAACCGGGCCCGACGTTGCTTAACTTCAGTGATCGGACGAGAACTGGTGCATTCAACGTGGTATGGCCCTTGACAAACGAACACTCTCTTTCGCAAGTATTTATGCGAAAAGCTACAAACACCGAACGGAATGGAATGCATACATTATTTACGCCGTATGTATTTCAGAGTGTATTATATTGTGTATGTATGTATTACATAAGGGAGCACATAATGTGTCACACATTATGTGTGTAATAGTGTAGCTATTTACAGGCAAGTGCCTCGTTCCCTGCTTTGTACACACATAAATATACGTATGTACAAGACTACTACTACAAGTATTGTAACCATAAATAAATATTTATGTATCAAGTTGTGCTAATTAATTGCTTCAAATTATCTTCAACTCATCTTCCACCTTATGCAATTCGTTCCATCTGTATGCGAATTCCTTGTCGTACATCATTACCGCAATGCCAACCACGGCCGCACACTATTCCCATCAGGATAAGGCCAAGAATATTGAAAAGTGGGATTGTTTTCGTCTCCACGACGAATTCTCTACCAAGGACGAAAACAATGCTTCCAAGCCCGAAAAAGGGCATAATGCCTAACATGTTCCAAATCCAGGTGTATACCTTGTCCAGTGAGGATACGTAATAGAATCGTTTGGTAGTAGTGTCCCACATAATTGGGGCTGTCTCGACCTGCTTTTGGAAATAGGTTGTGTAAATTCCAAGCGCTTTGACAAGTTCGGGAGACGGCATGTTGAAAGTTTGTGTTTTCCAAAATTTCAGACAGCCTACTTCTTTAGCAAGAAGTAGGCTGACGCTCGAGTGACATCGAAAAAGTTTTCCTTGTAACTATCGGTTAAAAATATGCATTGTTATAATACCTGAAAAATTTGAGTGTGCTAAAGTTAGATTACACTCTTAAAACTCCTATAACTACAGTAATTGGATATTTTAGTATTTTGAACGCTTATATTAACACGAAAATATGTAATAAATTCAATACACATACTCTTAAAACTCTGGTAACTACGTATTACCGGCCTGAGTATATGTGTGACTCTACCGCAACAGTGACAGTAATAAAAAAAATTGTTACCAAAGTGGTATTATTTTCGCGGTGTGATTTATTACCAGTGTGGTAGTAAATTTACTACCAGCCAAAAACAAATTTCTTAACTTTGCACTAGAGTCATTCATACAGATACTCCAGTGGGTAATGCGTAGTTACCGGAGCTTTATGAGTGTATGTATTAAATTTATTAAATACTCATTTTCGTGTTTGGCTATGCGTTCAAAATACTAAAATATCAAATTACTGAAATGTCGCGGTAAATAAATTATATAATATTTACATCTTAAGCGCCCAGTATATTATAAAAATATTTTTTTAGAAATAACGTTAGGTTGACCTTTTGTCTGGTATACACGAATAAAAAAATTCTCTGCAGGGTTTGCAAAAACCCAGGGTTTTAATCAAAACTATTAAAACCCATGGGTTTTAATTGGTTTTACCATGTTAATTGGGTTTTAATGGGTTTTAATGGGTTTTAATGGGTTTTATTAGGTTTCAGGTAATAATTTAACAAAAATAATTTGGAATTATTATAAATTCAATTCCAATCATACACAAATATGATTGGAATTTGTATCGATTCCGAAATTATATTGTGTTTATAAAACTTGAAATCTGTGATACTTAAGGTTGGAGCCCATTGTTGATTTGTTCCGAATTTTCATAAATTTCAGTAGGAATGTCGACATATTTTGAAATTTTTGAATTTTCAGAATTTTCAATTTCGGAAGGATTATTTATTTTAACAAATTAAAGTACTGAAATCCTGAATAAATGTGAATGTATTATTTTCGTCCGTACGCGACAGAGGATTTATTAATTTTTAACACATGTGGTGTTATCATATAAACAGAGCTATTGATGAGGCAAACTAAAAATACGTAAGGCTCACCTGACGTTACATATCGACGAAATGTATAAATAATAATTTGGCGATTTATTTAGTATTATATATGTATATGTGCAAGTATGACTAATAAATTATTCACATATTTAGCCCATAGATTTTGTATTTCATAATTAAATCTTTCTAAATTTCTTTGGCAAAATGATTCTTGAGCGAATATTGGTATGTGTGCATCCATAAATAATCATACATATACGATTAGAATAGAGAATTTATGTAATTTAATAAATAAATATACATATTTTATGCTAACCCACCAAACCTTGTATTCAGCGCCCCTGGCGGAATAGCTAACGATAAATTGATCGTATTATCCAAAATTTTCACGTAAAATGCCGCCTTTGTCGATCTCTCTATTGTGAAGAATCTAACCTCATGAATCCCCACCTGAAGACCTGCTGGCTTCAAGGTTTTCAACTTTTTTCTCAAATATGCTTTCTTCCTCGTATCCCATTCCCCCATCACAGCTATTTTCCACTTTTCAATGACACCCTTCGATCTATCGTTCACAATCTGAGCTTGCGGCAGCAAGACTGAAATCGTCAAAACCACCATGACTGAGGCGGACGGAAAGTAAACGTAAAACCAGAATGGTAAAACGTCCATTAATTGAATACTTCCTACGTTGATTAGAACACCGGCAAACAGTCCAAATCCGAATAATGCTGTTGTGCACGACTCCTGAAATTTCGACATGAGCCGAATATGCAAATCCAATTGGTAAACAATGCTAATTAATTTACTCATTTCTACGGCATTTCTGGAAACGCTAATTGCTAACAGGTGCGTGCAATTTTTCCCACCGGTGTACAACGCAGCGGCAAACATGACCAGGACAAGAGACGTGTGACGAAGTGCCTCAACGACGCTAGTAAATATGAGGAGTGCTCGGATAATTGTTGTTCCAAAGGTGAAAAACTGTAATGCGAAGGGATCCTTGATGTATGATCCGGCCAAGGAGAAAATTATGTAGAAGGGGTCCAATTTTGTGATTAAGCCGACCACCGGGAAAACGAACATATAAAATGGGAGAATTTTCATCATGATTGTTAGTCCTTTGCCGAAATAGTCCTGTTCCTGGGGTATGTTTCGATGAGATTGTTGAGCTAGGAGAGTCAAGTGTTTCATAAATATTAATTTTTGCAAAGTTTTCTTTAGGTACCCGAGCAGCACGACTAACAATAAGACATGAATCGGTATAACTTGACACGAGATCATTTACTGTTTAATTATCGAACTAGGGAAACATGTGATGGTGAAGATGAACAAGCACTTCCCACCGCAAATGTTGGCTATTACGAACTAAACTGGGATTCAAAATTTCAGTTTAGCCAATTGGCATATACATAACAAACTTGGGTGTGATAAATAAATACTTGTTCTCTGAAATAATGACAAAAGCTGATGCAAATTGGAAGCTAATTAGCGAATCAGTTCTGGTCACGTAGCAATGTTTTTATTATTTAGTTACATACATACCTCTCATATCAGACAACTGATCCTCCATCTGATGCAACTCGTTCCATCCGTATGCAAAATCCTTGCCATAAAACACTAACGCAATTGCAATACCGACCACGGCCACGCCCATTATTCCCATTAATGCAAGGCCAATAATATTGAAAAGTGGGAGTGTTTTCCTGTCCACGATGATATCTCTGCCAAGAACGAAAACTATGCTTCCTAGTCCGATAAACGTCGTAATAACGGACATGTTCCAAATCCAGTCGAATAATTTGTCTAGCGACGATACGTAATAGAATCGTCTGGTAGTAGTGTCCCACATAATTGGGGCTGTTTCGAGATGCTTCTGGAAATATTTTGAATAAATGTCAAGCGCTTTGACAAGTTCAGGGGATGGCATGTCGGATGAATTTAGTTTTTCAGTGATTTCAGTCAGATTAATTTCTTCAAATTTCTGGCGGATTTAGAATTTCGTCATACAAGTGGAAAGGGACAACTGCTTTCAGTCTTATATGTAGCCTTCGGTTAAAACGCTTATAGTACTTGCTACTACGCAAATAATTTTTTTTGCACCAAGGTTATGTTACAGTTATACATAAATGACTCAATTTATTGCGTATTTTCTGGTTGATACATATAAATGTTCAATATACTGAAATACCGAATTATTGAAATGTCAAGGTAAAAATTGTTTAGGTATACAAAACGCCCAGATGTATACATACGTAGATAAAATCAAGCATGCATGTGCTTCTCTCTCTAATATATTTGTATAAATTAGGGACTCCCAAGTTTGAATAAAAAATCGTTTTTTTTTTTATTTTTTTTGCTTTTTTCCTATAGCTTATACATGAGAAAAAAGCGAAAAAATCAAAAAAAGCGATTTTTTATTCAAACTTGGGAGTCCCTATTAGGGACCTATAAAATTGGGAAATTCATACCGTCTTAAATTATACTCGGCCTTGACATAATAATAATACATCCTATGAATATGTTGAGAAACCATATAATTAAACATACTTAGCAATATTTATCAAATTTCTGGAATTCTCCAGTTTTATCCATGACGCACAAAGTATGATGAAATGTTTGTCGGTTAGATTTTCCCCAATTTTTTATATGTTGTAGATCTTCGGCAGTTAGTAGAATAACTTCATGTAATTTTTTAAATACAGATGTTTTATAAAGCAGAGTCTCTTAAAAATATATTTTCGTAAGTATTCGGATCAAACTATTTACCACCGATCAACCGATCATTTGCGTTAATTAACATAGAAATATGATGCGTACTTAAATACATATATATTTTAACTGGAAAAATGTATCCAGAATTCAAGTATACATAACCATGCAAACATCATTAATTGACCAAGAATAATTTTGCATGTGCTAAAAACCATTAACCCTGAACTTGTGGAATCATTTGTTTGTCAAAGAGTTGCAGATGTCTTGTTACATTTAAGTTACTCATGTACGTGTATCTCAGGGTTTGATAAGTACATACGTTCGTTGTTTGTCCCAATTTGACATAAGTCCATTAAGTTAATGTAAAATACGTTTTCATATCTTAACCGACTATGTATGTGATTTGAAGTGAATGATATTCGTCGTTCGCAATTCGTTTAGAGTGACGATCACTCAATTAAATACATAAGTGGCTTTCACATTAATCAATTTTTATATGTATCTTGTAATTCTACTTACAGATGGGGGTCGTACATAGGGCATGCGCTTGACTTTAAAGCGAGGAGATCTATTTTAATGCATCTTATCTTTAGTTAATTTGGAAATGGAATACTACATAAATCTGTAATTATTGTAGTACATAATCTTACAAATCTAGCATATTTTTTCTGCACGGTCTCATAGGTTTTATGCAGGGATCAATTGGACGGATTAGATATTTAATTCTTGTACTACTAATCATCCATTAAAGCTGGATGCTTAATTTAACCTTAATCTTGATGTATGTATGGAAACAACAACGTTTACGTATACGTTTCAGATTCTGACTTTGCATTCATGGATGTATAAATAACTATTGTATGAGAAAATACGTACACATTTGCTACAGCAGTTTCTTAAGTGTAACACAAATTTATTCGTGCAACATAATTTCACGGAAATTTCACTACAATAATTTTAGCTGTTATTTACCATGGGTCAGTTTGAGGAAATCACTGCTGAGCATGAAAACTCGTTTGAAGTTGTCTTAAAGAAAAAGTTACCTTTAACTGGACAGGTGAGCTGTGTTTCATAAAGTTTATATTGCATAAATACTGAAGCAGTTAACGTAGTCGTTGGTAACATTGTAAAAGCCGCAAATCCTGTAATGCAAGTAGTTTCCTAACCTTGTATATTTTTACATAATTTTACACATATCTTTAAACAAAATTAGCTCACAATTTTTATTCAATATACTCAGGTCAACGGCGTTTTTTACGTGCAAAAGTTTGTCAAATTATTTTACACAACTTACGTGCAGATTTTAAAACAGGACGACAGGAATGACCTCAGTAAAATTAAGGTTTATGAAACGATTCTAATTTTGTATACTGTTTCAGCTACTAAACGTTTGGCGATTAAAGCGACAACGGAAGTTTACTGTGGCAAATTCCGTGCAATTTTACATTTATTCGGAGGACAAAGTACCCTTAGAGGGAAGCCTTCAAGATCTTTTCGTCCTTTGTGTGCAAGAACCAAACGTATGTGGATTCATCGTATTTATTATTAAACTCAGGTGAAATTAATAAGTGTTACATTTTTGTAATTGTTTCATAATTCTAGATGCACGGTCTTTATTCGGTAATTATTCACGCTCCTGTTTCACCAACGCATGAGATGATTACAGCTTTTGAGGGTTTCGTTGACTGGGATAGAAATCCACTCTTCCCCGCCGCACCAGGACCATTTACCGACAAGTTTTTAAGATCAATTTGCCTTAAAAGGGGTGGAATGCCTCCAAAAGAGCATCCATGCGAAGCTTATGCTCTCGAAGTGGATAAGGCGATGAGTGGACAATGCGGTGAGAGATAAATCAATTAATAATTGAGTAAGATGACAAAACTTATTGTCACTATAGTGATTCTTGTCATTTGGATAAGTATCCACCACAATTCTAAAATTTTAATTAAAGGTTTCTCAAAATTGTGAGATTTTTGGCGATAAGGGTTGCATAAGTAAACGGTGGGAATTGAAAGTGACCAACTTACTTGCAGAATACGATTATAAAGAAAACGGGGATCACGTTCGGGTTGCAGGTTTAACTTTGAAAGATGTCAATCAGGTCATGGCCACGGAGTTAACGAGAGTTTGGATGCATACCAAAATGAAGCAACAAGTAATCTTTTTGTCGCTTAAGAATTTAAATTAATGCAATTAATTGTTTAAATATTGAAATGATACTAACTTCTTTTATATTACTTACTGAAAGGGTAACTTTCATATTTACATTGTGCATAATGCAACATAATTATGTTACAGATGGAACTATCAATCAGTAATCTGGCCACTGCAGGTGTCTTCGTTAACGACGATTTGGCCGCTTTCGCCATGCTTTCACCAGCCGGTCTGATGAACAATGTTTGGACGGAGGAGCCCTTTCGGCGGAGAGGACTGGCTGTGAAAGTCCTGCAAACTTTGTCACATTCCGTGGCAGCGATGGGCTGCACGCCGATGGCGGAATGCACCGTGACGAACGACACGTCTAGACAGTTACTGAAAAAATTGGGATTCACCTTTGTTCAGGAGACGAACTGGGTCACATTCAAGAAAGCCTAAGATAATGCATAAATGGAATTGGTGTTTGATTTGACTTCTTGCAATGGCTAAAAAATAAAGTTGGACAAATCGATGCAAAAAGTTGAGATACATATTTACATATGTACGCAATTATTATTACAGATTGTATTCATAGTTATTACAGTTCATATCCACGTGTACCTTGATGAATAATATGTAGATCCCATAAATAAATGTTTTTTGGTCTAACAAATTTGAATACAAATAAATAAATAAATAAATAAATAAGCATTTGACTGTGTGACTCTTATTAATTAACCAAAAATTAACCAAAAATTCGGACAATAAGCTAATTGAAGTTGTATGGATAAAGAATGATAAGATAAGTATGTAAGTTATGACGCAAATGGCACCTATTATATCCAGCCTATGCCAGCTTTTCTACCTCAATTTACTAATTGATTCTCCAGGCACCTCATGTTAAAATTTACTTGAACTTCTGTGACGGGATAAATTTTAAATAAATACTTCTACTTTTAAAAAATGATCACCATTCTTCGAACCGAGTTTTATTTTTTGGTTGGGTTCTTTCTCTACGCTCATGGTAACAAATTATTTGTTGTTTTTCATTAATTATTTAACTAAGGAAATGTAAATTATTATTTGTATTCAAGTCAAACGACGCCATGCAAACGTCGCTTTGCAAAACATTTCCACAACTTTGCGGTGTTTAGTTTACGACATCGGTGTGGCGCACGGCTTACTGATAGATGTCTTTTTGTGTCACATGTTTCGCAAAAAAAATAAAGATTCTGATCGGTTGTCTCATCCCAATTTTTCGAAAATATCGCAAAGTTGTGACAAGACATGTTGAAGAGACGTTGAAGACTTTTAAAAAGTTGACGTGAATACCACCAAATATTAGCCCAGGGAATTAAATATTCCACTCTTAACAATATATTAATTTGTTGGTAGTTATTTATTTATAGGCCAACACATTTTAGTCCCAGACGTCCCCTATGGAACAGATCACGAACAGATCATGGACATTTACCTGCCTGCGTCAGAAAGTAGCGTGGTGTCCAAAGTGGTCGTGTTGGTACACGGTGGGGCTTGGTTTTCTGGAGAAAAAGCAGACATGCTGGAATTTATTCCGTTCCTTAAAAGAGATTTTCCTGACTACTGCATCGCCAATATGAATTACAGATTAGGTTTGTGGGGTATTAATTTAAGGGGTGGCACACTCTTAGAAATCCAGTATTAAAATAATACCAAGCGGTATTCATGTATGACGCTACCAAATGGTATTCATAAGTAATACCGTGTAGTAATAAATAGCTCGTCATTAAATTTTTACCAGACCGATAGCAAATTTGTACGGACCGGTATAATATTAATACCAGACGGTAGCAACTATAACACCGAGAAATCAATAAATAGATTTTTAAGAGCGTCTCTAACCCACAAGTCGAAAATGAAATGGACTAATTAATTTAAAAAATATATGCAAAATAGACAAAAATCTAAATTTATGCAAGGTGAACACGTTCATACTGATAATCGGAACCCTAATAAATTTCAACCCTAATTATAGGAACTCACGAAAGTCCCGGATTTCCCAAACAGGTCGACGACTTTGACCTCGCCTTGACCTATCTCCGTGGCACGTTCACGAACAACGTGACCTTTGCCTTGTTCGGGACCAGTGCGGGAGCCCATCTTTCAATGTTGTATTCTTACTCAAGGAACGTTAATGAGAATAACGACGTTAAGATTATCGTTTCTCACGTCGGACCCCCCGACCTAACGGACCCATCTTACGTGGGTAACCCTCTGTATAACGGGTTATTCTATAATCTCGTTGGTCCATGTTTGTACGCGGAATGTCCCGACCTTTATAACGCCACGAGCCCGATAATCTACGTGGACGAGAGGTCCCCAAAAACTATTGGATTCTATGGAGATTTTGACCTTCAAGTCCCCTCAACGCAGATGCCACTCTTAAGGAACAAACTGGACTTGTTCGGGGTCACCAATAAGTTTAAGGTGTACCAAGGTGGGCATGGGTGGAATTGGTCGGACCAAGATAAGGAAGATTTAAGGGTGGAGATTACTCAATTTTTTAATGATCATTGGTAAAAATTGGTAAACTGGTATATTTACAGAGCAGAATTTGACAATAATTATATTCGTTTGTATTTAAAAATTAACTTCGGTACTATGTATTACCGATAACCACGTAGGTAATTTTAATAAATTTATTTTACTAGTTACAACTAGAATTGATTTTGATTTCATATCCTTAAGTTGGGCGTTTTTAAATTATTTATTGTTAGCAAATAAAATGGTTATATTAAGACTAAATGTTCTTGTTCTCTTCGTTTCGCTTTGTGTACATACTGACAAGGACAAGGACATGTTTAAATGAATATTAGATATGCATGCATTTAGGTACGTGTTTTACTCCGCAAAGGGGAAATGTATGTATATGTAAGTGATAAATTTATTTATTATATTTGTATAAATAAATATGTACATGTTTTTGTCGATCGATCGTTTTGACAGCTTTAGAGTGTTGCTTTTGGGCACTAGTTAAATATTTCGAGTGTTTAGAGAATTTCTCATAGTTCACTTACAGATAATTTGGAATTGAAAGTTAATTTACTTTTAAGTATAACTTTATATTTAGTAAAAGTGTACGTACATTTATGAAATTATGTATCTTGCTTCTATTCGATATGAATGTTTAGATGAAAATAACACTTATGGAATATTTTATTTGATGAATTTCACACCGCATGGCGAAGTGTATATTAATTGAAAAATTTAGCTTTTCTGATTTGTACGTGTTGATATGGGTAACGATTACACAACCCGCTATCCGGGGCAACCCTACTACAAATAATATATTGTCAACGAATCAGCAGAGTAAAAACTGACACGTACTATCCTTTTACTTAGGCGTGTCACCTCATTTGCATAAATCTCACTATGCCCATTTTCGGCGATACGGGCTTTCCATGTTGAATAAACTCTATGTCTCTCGAGAATGCGTCAAAATATGCAAATGAGGTGACCGGCTATAATATTTCCACAGTATGTATGTCACTTTATTTACAATGGAGAGGTGTCAGGTGGTTATCGCCAATGTGGACCGGACTAATTTTAAATTGTTCAGGCCCAGACATAAGCCCACCCGTATTTTTTCGTTTTCTTGAATGGGCATATTTACGCCCGTGGCGGAATTTTCAAAAAAAATTTCAGCCAAAATCCTGATTTTTAAAAACGCTGTAACTTTTCGAATTTTAGCCCGATTTCAAAAATTGAATACAATTTGTGTTCAGAATTACTTCCCTGAAAATATAAAATTTCATTTTCAAAAATTTTTTTAATTTAATATTTTCATGCCATTTCTGAGCTTTTAGAAATGAAAAAAACGATAATTTTTTTAAAATTAAAAAATTTTTGAAAATGAAATTTTATATTTTCAGGGAAGTAATTCTGAACCCAAATTGTATTCAATTTTTGAAATCGGGCTAAAATTCGAAAAGTTACAGCGTTTTTAAAAATCAGGATTTTGGCTGAAATTTTTTTTGAAAATTCCGCCACGGGCGTAAACATGCCCATTCAGGAAAACGAAAAAATACGGGTCCACTTATTTTTGAGCGTCAACAATTTAAAATTAGTCCGGTGGTTATCGGCGATAACCACCTCACACCTCCTCATTGTTAGTAACCCTTAAAGACTGCATAATTACTAATTGTAAAATAAATCAATAAAAAATGGCAAATATCGCTAGATTTGTAGTTTATGAGTGTTAGTTTTCGTTCACAGCGTATTGCATTTACCACAAATTATATGTAGTTATATTTATTTAAATTATTTAATTTATCTCATAGATTTTATTATTTTTATAGGCTAGTTGCGATTTATAATATGCGAAACTTGTAATGAGGTAAGAATACATATCTAGTATTTACACTTGAATATAAGAGACTTGAACTTGATAGTTTAAAATATCTATGAGGGTGTGTTAACTACGAAAAATTACATGAGTGAAACTAACAATGGAGGTCTCCCAACGTATGCTCACAGATTTGGACGAACCTGGTGTCAATCCATCACAAATTTAATTAGTATGAAATTTGCAAATGCAACTATCTGCTAATACGCAGGTTTGGCGGAGATGTTTGCATAAAAAGAGGCAAAAGGAGGCAAATCTCTCCGCCAAACCTGCGTATTAGCAGATAGTTGCATTTGCCAATTTCATACTAATTAAAATTGTTGTCGATTGACACCAATTTCGTCCAAATCTGTGACAATATGTTGGGAAAGTATGTATGGTAAAATTGTAAAATTTCTCCATTGTAAGATGCCTTCTTTTTATCTTCCTGGTTCATTATAAAATGGGTAAAAATCAGCATTTAAGATAAATTTAAAAAAAACTAGTCAGTAAACAATTTCAAAATTCATACTTATTTTAAATGTAAATAATTTCTAAGATTCCAGGCTCTACACAATATAGCCGCCTATGTATGAATTTCTCCGTTACTCCAGTGTTCCCTCAACACACCAAATTATTCCTAAGTTGATCTAACACGTGACCCCTCAAATTTGGATACGTTGCAACAATCCGGCGCAAAAACTTGGTAGAACATTGCCACCATACCGTCTACAGGTCTTGTCCTCACCCTCAACCTTATAATTATAATTCAACCCTCTCAACCAAAACATTTCCACGGGTGGGAGCGGGATATCCAATTCACGCAGAGTTTCGCACCTCGCCCTATTTCCCCATGGGGTGAAAGAATTACATAAAAATTGTACCGTACGTTCGAAATACATTCCCTGTTGTTTCTCACTTTCTCCACGATTAGTGTGATTAACCGAGAGTGCGGCCAAGACTGGGAATTGTTTCGCATAATTAATCATAACATTATTGGCGAGATCCTCAGTTTCGAATTTTATGACTTTGATCCATCCACCGTTGCCAGAAAATGCAGACCGGTTGATTTTGAAAACTTGCAATCTTGGCATTATTGGAATGTCGAAAAATTCTTGTCCATCCGGTGCCGTCCTCCAATTTTCAATCTCGATGTCCAAGTGTTGCAAAAAAGGTGCGAAAATTTTTAACAAGCTGGTCCCGAAGGTTGGCGTCCAGGTGGCCATTCTAAACTCTAAGCGGCTGACTTGTCGCAGGATGGAGGATGAAAGTGATTGCGGCAGATCTTCGATTTGCTGATATCGATCTATGAAGGATAGGGCTGTCAACTTCGGAAATGGTGGGGCCTTTGTACGAAGCAAGAATTCAAATTCTTCCCGCCGTAGGCATGAAAACTGGAGGTGGGTCACGGCAGGGAATAGGCCCCCGATTTTAGCCAGGATTGCGAGATACATTGCAGAGCTTGTGATTTTGTTCGTGCGCAAGGAGAGATTCGTGATGGAGGGAAAATTCATACTTTCGTCGGGGTTGAAATCTGCCAAGATAGCGGATAAATTGTCTTGTCTTGTTGTATCCTAGGGTGGTTAAAAACACACACTTTACATATCATTTTGTCCCAAATTGTTTTTTTTTGCCATGTCATATGCAGGGTGGCTAAAATGTCTCGCTACAATGGAAAATTTTTCAGGGGGGAAACTTCGTATATTTATGTTGAGGCAATTCACGTTAACCTTCGTAGGTCCGTAACCAAGTAAACTTACGACGATCGGCTTACTAACTTAAAATTGCCTTAAAATTGTTTCATAAATATGCTGTATTAGGATCTATTTCTAATTATTTAAGAATTTCAATTGGTTGTAAATTTTACTAATGGAAGCATTATAATTTAGTATGTAATTAGTTCCCATTGAAAACTTCTCAGCAATAAACTTTGTTGAATAAAGACCGACATAAAATAAGGTATTAAGAACTAGACTTTGCAAATCGCTAATTTTAGGTGTGTATTGGGATCAATTGAGTCGATACTTTACTATATTATTGCCATTTTGTGATTAAACATGTGATAAATATTATTGCAAGTAGGTAAGTATCATATTGTACTCACACAAATATGTATAGCTTTTTCATAACACATTAAATCATTCAGCAGGCACATAATTATGGAGTTACACCTCAAATTATACACCACTTCCTACATATGTACATATATGTATGTATCTTTGCATACACTCCCATTCATTTAAAGCTGCACATTTGCATGAATAGCTACATAGATAAATACTCACGAGCAAAACCCTGTAGGTGTGAGAAAAAATAATAAATGTTTCATATGTAGGTGACGCATGCAAAACTCTGGCAAAACTAGTATGCGATACAGCATTTGCAAATATTACGTACGTAGTGATTACATGAAGATGTATATACTATGATTTTTATAGTGACGCATTTACTTAATTTTCACGAATCCTGTAAAATGCTTAATTATTAAAATCACACCGTGGGAATGTAAAGATAATTACGGATGGAATGGTGAATGTATGATTGGGGGTATTCACGAAAACTTGTGTTGAATAACGTCCATAAAAATTATTTGTGTCGTAAAAAGGATTATGCACATTTTTTATTACATAAAAATGCACGGTTAGAAATATGGTTTAGTCAGGTAGATAAAATTATTATTGGTATTAAAATTATACCGCTCTTGAAAAATTTGCTACCGATACGGTAAAACTTTAGTAACGAGCTGTTACTACACGATATAACTTGCTCATGCCACTTGGTAGAGTCATATATGAATAATGCTTGGTATTACGTTACCTATCTAATACTGGATTCCCAAGAATATGGTTGCGACTCCTGTGTACCCCTATTACTCTTTTGAAGTATGTACATACACATTTATGCAGCCATTTAATTGCACCCTATATTATTTAATTCCACCTTGATAATAAATATTACTGGACTACATAATGACCACTCCACCTTGGCTTTCCGCATCACAAGCACGTCATACTTCTCGTCCTGCTAGAATAAATTTTATCGTTCAAAATGGGAAACTCATCCCTGGTCTTAATCCTGTTACTTGTTACCGTGACCACTCTAATTTTAGAGGTGGGCTCCCAATCAACGACAACTTCGACTAAAACGATCACCTCGACGAGGACGAAAACTGTGACGAGACGTGTCACGTCCACGTTGCGATGTGGAAAAGGGATAAACAGCCTGGATTACGAATATCCAGACCAATTCCGGTCAATATTTTACCACCAAATTGTCCCCTCAAGACCTGTTCCGGCCTGGAATTTAGTTCCCGTCACGAAACGTCCGCGTGGAACTAGGGGAAGAAATAGGGACAGAGATATCAGTAGCGAAGAGGGTGATGAAAGTGAGGAAGAAAAACGACCAAATTTAAGGGTCCGTCTCGTCCCTGTATTTCCATTAAGTGGTCGAGTGAACGAGCCAGTAGTGCTGGAGCCGTCCGAGATTTTCTGACCTGGTGGACAATACGACGGGAAATTTACGACACTTCAAAATCTGTGAAATTTTTGTTTTTTGTATTAATAATCATGATATTTTTTGTGAAAAATAAATAATTTAATATGTGAATAAATAAGCACGAAATAAGCATTCCCGCATAAATGACATAACGTTAAACTCCAAATAATAATTCAAATATTGCAAAAACGTTTTTCACAATTGTTACGATAATAAGAGATAAGTGTCGTTATTATACACTGTTTGGCAACTGGTATTAAGTCATTACTATTATCTGGGCAGTGTGCATAACTCTACCATAAGGGTACCACCGAGTATTACATATGCTTCAATAATGTGGCAATGGAAAATTTACCACTTACATACATACTAGAAGAAACAAACTACTACCAATCCGGTGGGATATTATTGTCAGATCAATAATAATTGATGCGGAGTATGTATATACATGTATTATGTGAGGAGGATTCCTGCCCATAGGGGCAGACATCCAGCCGCACAGGTCACCATTTGGACCTATTGCAGAATGTATATGCATACATATGATATGTGTCTCTTCCGGATTTTTTACAGCAGAGATTCATATGTGCGAGACTGAAACCTGAATTAATTAACAGACTTAACAACAGAAAGGTCACGTCGATCATCATAATTCATACATAATGTAATATTCACAGTGGGTATGCAGTCGATTCAAACCTTCCACTTGTACATTCACTATGGGAAAAGGGTGATGTCACTCACTCTGGAGAACGCTATAGTGTTCCTGATGCATTACATACGTATGTACGTATACATATGTAATAAGTACATATGTAAGTGTTTCTGTACCACATAAGTACTTGTTTACTGATAATTTCGGTTTACATTCATTGCAGAATGATATACGTGCAAGATATTACTTGCTTACATATTAGTATCTCGTGAAAAAATTGATGTGTAGGAAAATAATCATATTTATTAAATTTAACTTGGGAGCGAAATATTTTCTTGTAAATAGTTTTGTATCAACTATTGTTTCCTTAATCAGTTAAAGATCATTATTATTCCTTAGTATTATTTCGTAAAAAATATTTACATGCCATGCGTTTATTGCTTGGAACAGTTTTTTCATCTCGGAACTAATCTGTTGGATAATGTCTAATGTGATATCAATTTGTTCGCGTTTTTTTCAGGCGCCTGTGCACGATGCATTTTGTTTATCTATGCTATAGTTAAGTAATTTCCCTCGACTAAATTTAATAAGACTTCGATTCTTTGTATTTATATAAGACCGGATAGAAAGACAATTTGATTAGTACAAATTAGACACACACTTAGAAGTCCAGTACTAATATACTACCGCCCCGTATTCATGTGTACATATGTGATTCAACGAAAGTGGTAGTAATAGCTGGGTATTAAATGCCTACCACATCGGTAGCAAAGTTTGAGGGACCAGTATACGTTAATGCCAAGCGGTAACTAGGGCATGCAATACCGGTTTTAGTACCGCGGTATTTACCGGTATTACCGAATACCGAACACCGGTATTGGAAAGTTCAATACCGGTATTCAAATAAAAATTCATACATTTAACGCCCTGCAAAAACTTCATGAATTTTGACTTAAATTCGTATCCCGAACTCGACATCCGTTCTCTTGGATAATTACTGTATACCCTCGATCCATAGATTTATTTGTGTTTATTATAGGGTGAAACCCTATAATGGATGTGTCTTGTCCGTCTGTCTGTCTGTTCCCTCTCTAACTTTAGAACGGATTCGAATTTCGACATGCGGTTTGCGGCATAGTGTTTCTAATTTTAAAAGTACGGACAAGTTCGAAGATGGGCGTTGTAGGTCGTAAGGTCACGGCGCAATGGCGACGACGCCGTGTCGAATAGGTGTCGATTTTTTTGTTTCGACGGTTTTAGACGTATCTTGGGACGGGGATTTCGAAAATCGACATCATTTTGACGTGCGATGACCGTGTGACCGTGGAGACGTCGACAAAATTCGAATGTTGTCGAAATTTGTCGTTACGATCGTTCTAGACGTATTTTGGGACGGGGATTTCGAAAATCGACATGATTTTGACGTGCGATGACCCTGTGACCGTGTTGACGGGCCCACGACTTGGTTTCACCCTATTGCTACATTTCGTTTGCAACGGTTTATTATAAGTTAATTTTCCATACATATGTAAGAAATAAACATGGAAGTAGTAAATGAGGTTGAAAGAGATCCTCTATACGCTGTTCTTAAATCTGCATTCCACTTGCGAGTGATGCATAGCCCTAAAGTTGTTTTACTCCATGGCCGCGTTTCCGCCCGCCACACCCCCTCAAGGTGATGAGAACCACTAAAATTACTAACTTCAAACTTCTCCAAAAATACAATTTTGCTAGGATTTTGATAAAACTGATATTTTCGTGATCCACGATGCTTGTGTTATCAACTTTTTTGCAATTTTCGAAATTTCAGGACACTCTATTCATGAATTATTTGAAAAGATTTTTTTAAAAGTTTAGATTGCTACTGGATATGATTATAAATAGTATCTGGGATCATAAAAGTTTTATTACAAACTTTATCAAAAACTTTATCAAAACCAGAGCAAATAAGATTTTTGGTGAACGTTGAAGCACATGAAAACAGGACTGTTTCCTGTTTTCACGCAATTGAAAGGCTGTAGCGGTCGCAAATGTGCTCATGGAACAAACCCACTTTTAGGGTTATGCATCACTCGCCTAACGGACCCACATATGCAAATGGCATTCAAATTTAAGCGGACATGTAGATGGTCTCCTCTTAAGTAGTTCAAAACCTAAAGATTTTAATAACAGTTCAACAACTGTTCAAAAATTGAATCAAAATATTTCCAAACTTCGAAAGATTGGATTTGCAATTTCTGTATAAAATAAGTAAAAGAGAGTTTGAAAATTCTCTTCGAAAGTTTGAAAACAGCTAAATGTTTGGACAAAGGCTGTCAAACATTTTTAAAACCGCTGGATTTCTCAAATATGTGGGTAGATACTGGACAGTGATTGCATAAGAAGTTTCTAATTGGGTATGTTCCGACTATTGTTGAGTCTGAGACGATATGACTCATATCATATGAGGGATAACACTTTGGGTGACTTCCGCTTTTTAAGATTCCATTCCCAAAAACTTGATTTATGAATACAGAAGGCTAAAACCTAATGAATGTGTAACGGGGAACGCTAAGAATATAGTTATAAATTTATATAATGCTTTGCATATTAGAAAACCAATGCCTTTTGCATTAATTTCAATGAGAAAATATTTCGTGAATTATATCGGTAATACCGGTATTACCGAAGGTCCCAATACCGAAAATACCGAATACCGGTTTTGAAAAATTGTCCCGGTATTGCATGCCCTAATGTGCACATTCGTTTCCAGATTTTTGTAAAACACAAGACAAGTTTTATGCGACCATAAATTAATTACATGGAAAAAAGTCAAATTTATTTCTTGCTTCACGACTTTTAGACGCAAAGACTGACTTCTTCATGCATATGCATATCATGAATTGGTTATAAGAAACAAATACAATTTCCGTTGTCAAGTCTGCATTAAAATGAATAAACCGTTGCAAACGAAATGTAGCAAAGGGGTGAAAACACACGTAAATGTCCTTGTGGCACACCCACATCGTCTTCCAATACTTTCCCGTCATTTCCCCCAATTATCTCACATTACCCCCCCCCACGTCTCATTTCGCCCCGTTTCGACATAACTCCCGCGTAGTTTGAACGTACACGACTATACCTTTCGATAGACACCCCACATGGCATAATTCAAGTGGCGTCGTCTACACGGTCACACGGTCATCGTACGTCAAAATGATGTCGATTTTCGAAATCCCCGTCCCAAAATACGTCTAAAACCGTCGAAACAAAAAATTCGACACCTATTCGACAAGGCGTCGTGACCTTAATACCTACAATGCCCATCTTCGAACTCATCCATACTTTAAAAATTAGAAATACTTTGGCGCAAACCGCATCTCGATATTCGCATCCGTTCTAAAGTTATCGTGGATACGGACAGACAGACGGACAGACAGACAGACAGACAAGACATTCCCATAAAGGGGTTTTCACCCCTTAATAAAGTGTCAAGTTTCGTTTCATTTTGTTAGTTCTATTATTTGCGCATGTGTGTAGACATGTTTCATGGGATGCATACGATTTTCCAGGTGAAATAGAAAACAATATTTTAAACAAGTTGCATGCATCTCGAGCATGAAAACTCTCAGAATAACTTTATTAATATTTCGAGAAAAGACGGAATTATTTACAAAATCCATAAAAACGGGACAATTCGTACAATATATTATACGATTTACTATTTACAGGTGAATTATATTTATTTCCTATTATTCAAAGAAAGACGAATGAAATAGAAATTTACTTTTTCATGCAAATGCAAACACCGTGAAAGCTCGACCAACATCGTTGTTCCATCTCGACTCGAGATTCAGGCGGCGGCCACCTTCACTCGGTTCAAAAGCACGAGGAATCAGAAGCTGAGAAAACACAAAATGTGAAATAATTTGTCTAGGCATACCTCTACTATTTCAGCTTTACAGTGCATAGTATAGACAGCTTGCATTTAAAGTGACGATTCGGGCAAAGTAGTGGAGCAGTATGCAACTGAGCTCGAGGTTCTACAAATTCGTAGTACCCTACTACTGGGCTCGTGTAATAGTTTGACCGAGAAATCGGTCTGTGTTTCTCTCTCTTCAACTTTTCCTCCACGCGTCATGAATTCGTAATGGTTCCATGTTTCATGCACCACGATGATACAAAATTCCATGAAACTTCCATGAAAGCGTAAAAATATGTTCAAATATATTTATTTTGCATGGGAAAATTAAAAATCTGCTCAAATATATTTATTTTGCATGGGAAAATTAAAAATCTGCTCAAATATATTTATTTTGCATGGGAAAATTAAAAATCTGCTCAAATATATTTATTTTGCATGGGAAAATTAAAAATATGTTCATATATTTTTATTTGCATAAAAAATTAAATATATGCACAAATATTTCGCAGCAAAAAAGTATAGCTAATAACGTAGGATTATTAAGGGGTGAAAACCCCTTTATGGGAATGCCTTGTCTGTCCGTCCATCTGTCCGTATCCACGATAACTTTAGAACGGATGCGAATTTCAAGATGGGGTTTTCGCCACCGTACTTCTAATTTTTAAAGTACGGATGAGTTCGAAGATGGGCTTTGTACGTCGTAAGGTCACGGCGCCACGGTCATGACGGCGTGTCGAATTGGTGTCGAATTTTTTGTTTCGACCGTATTAGACGGATTTTGAGACGGGGATTTCAAAAATCAACATCATTTCGACATGCCATGAGTGTGTGACCGTGTAGACGACGCCACATGTTGACAAATTGAATTGTCATGTGGGGTGTCTATCGAAAGGTACAGTCGTATAAGTTCAAAGTACGCGGGAGTTATCTCGAAACGAGGCGAAATGAAACGTGGGGTAATGTGAGACAATTGGGAAAATGACGGGAAGGTATTGGAATATGTATGTGTAAAATAAGACTTCAGTTATTGTCCGTAACGTACACTCTTAGAAACTGTGTATTAAAAAAATTAGCAGTATGGATATGTAACTCTATCGCCTCGGTATTAAACGGTTGTACCACCCTGGTATAGATTCGGGAATGAATAATACTACGTGGTAGTATTAAATTTTGTACCATATGGTATTATTTTTTAAAATTTATTACCAAATCATTACAAAGGTGGTAAAGTCATATATCAATACCGCGCTTACTGATTTTCTTAAGAGTGTAGGAAATATCTACATTTCTCAGAAATTGGGCAGGGAAAAAACTTTTGGACATGGTGCAAGTTCCATCTTACAAGGGACACTATTGACATGGGTGGAGCGTCCAGGGTACCCACTATGTTTTTAAGAATCTACTAGGACCCTAGATGAAGGATCCATTCGTATTTCCGTGTAAAACTCATATTTGGCGCCGTGGCGTGGCGCAATATTCGCCAAATTTGAATGTTTTTAATTTTTAAACCGCCATTACTTTTGAAATCCTGGAGGGATTTTCAAAATTTTTTGCCAAGATCATGACAATGAGTCGAACTTTCGAATGCTATGAAATTTTTCAAAAAAATAATTGTTTCATTTTTTTCGAAAATTTTGAGGCATGGGATTCGTCGACAAAATCTTCTAAATATCTCGAAAAATAAAAATTTTTAATGTTTTAATTTTTTCTTAAAATTTCGACTTTTGTGATCATTTTAAGCCCAAAATTTTGAAAATCCCACGGAATTTGCAGAAGTAATGGAGGTTTGAAATTGGTCGAAAACGTTAATTTTTAAGTTTGGCGCCACGCCACGGCGCCAAATATGAGTTTTACACGGAAATATGAATGGATCCTTCATCTAAAGTCCTAGTAGATTCTAAAAAACATAGTGGGTACCCTGGACGCTCCACCCATGTCAATAGTGTTCCTTGTTAAATAAAGTGTGGCAAAGCACGATACCTTACTAGCGCAAAAATGCATCACAAAATGAAACAAATAATTCACCGAGTCATTATTTTAATAATGCCCAAGCATCAATTAATAATGATAAAATAATTATCTTTAATTGACCACAGTCGCCATATTGCGACATGTCAAAAACACCAAAAAACATGTTTTCCCTAAATTTAATGCCAATCGCCCAAAAAGGTGCCGAAATTAGGCCATGGCGAGGTTTTTCGACATGATGTCGACAAAGTGGCCACACCCCCTTAATAGGGTGTCACCCTATGCCCGTGAAGAACACGTGTTAAAAATTTCAGGTCGCTGCGACAAACCGTCTCGAGTTATAGTGTTGACGGACAGCCAGACGGACGGACAGACTAACTAACCAACCGCAAAAAGCAGCTTGCGCTACTTAATAAGTATAAACTGTCTTACCTCCTTTGTACATGTAATGTGCCAACACCCGAAATACGTAGATCGCCAGGAAGAAAAAAAAGCTGATCTCCATTGCCAAAAATTGGAAGAATTGGCAGAATGGATCCACCCCCCAGATCATATTCAATATTCCGTATGGACAATCACTCGTAAGGACAACGGTGGATGCGAGAAATCCGTAATAGTAGTTCATAATGTGGGGCCCATCGTCCTCTGTGGGACCCTCATCTGGCTCCATTTTGTATTAAGTGATATTTGCGCTGTAAAAATTTTTACGGCAAATTATTTATTTTATTATTTATTAATTCTATAGCGTCGCTTAGTGAGTAATCCAGTCAAGTCCATAACCCAACAAAGAGAAATGCAGCCAAGTCCAAATCGCGTCAAAAATAAACCCAGTCAAGTCACCAATTTTGTACGGGACTTGACTGAATTTATTTTTGACGCGACTTGGACTTGGCTGCATTTCTTTTTGTTGCGGTTTGGACTTGACTGGATTACTCACTGAGCCGACGATATATTATATATTAATTTTAGTAATATTTTATTTTGCTTTATTAGTTTATTTATTCGTTTTAAAATCCCATGTAGAAAATTAAAAACGAGTTCACTTGAGTGTGGAAAAGGTGAATAACAGATTGGGTTGGTCTCGTTTCCGTTGCAGTTACTTAAATGTAAAGGACAGGAGTAAAAGTTTTAGTCCACTTTTCATAAATATAATATTAGACATTTATTTCGACGAAATATGTCAAGAATGGTGACCATTAGGGTATCTCTTTGTCTGTGCAGTCCACTTTTGAGATGCGTACACTGCGTGACAAAAGTTTCTTTACTTCTAAGGCTGCACTTGTGATACCAGTGCTAAAATCAGGATTCTTATACATACATACATAAAGTGCAAACACATGCACATATTTAATTTAAGAATGCTACAATTTGATTATTTCAGTTTGTGCATTTCAGTTTGTGAAAAGCTTTGGGGTAATTTTATTTGAGAAACCTTTGTGACATGGTGTTTATTTATACTTATTTAGAAGGACAACCCTTCACCGACAGAATCACCGATCTCTACGCCCTTTGGATATGCTGGAGTTCTAGGTGAGTCTAGCAAAAGTGAAGAAGGGATTTATTCCATGGCCCCATTTGTGCCCACCGCACCCACTCAAAGGCGCCAAAAACACGATAAATGCCCTGTTTTGGTTCATTAAAAAATTCACCAAAAATCCAATTTTAATCGGATTTCCGCATTTGCGGAAATCCGAAGGTGGGCGCAAATGGGGCTATGGAATAAAACCCTTCTTCACTTTTGCTAGACTCACCAAATACTACAAGATATGCAAAGGGCATCGAAATCGGTGATTCTTTCGGTGAAGGGTTGTCCTCCTTAGTTGTGCCGTTAGCGAAGGAGGTATGAAAAAGGTTGGTTTTCATTTCCATATATGTATTTTTAGCCTTATTATGTTTACATAATATATATTCATAAATTAATACATATTCATTAACAAACGAATATGTAGCAAGAACCTTTTCTTTGCTGTGTTTTCCTGGATATAAATTCACCGTTAGAGTGAAGTAGGTAGGCTTTGTTTTCTATCCACTTCAACCCTTCAAATCAATAGCTATTCATCTCGGCAATGCAAATCTACTCGGCTAGCAGGTAATTTTAATCACTGATAATGCGATGACGCCAGCAGCAGTCTCGCTCTTATTTTGACGAAACCACGACAATTGTATAGCCTTAGACAAATAATTAAACACGCGTTTCAGGATTTTCCATAATGCTCAGTTTAAACCAAATTATGATGAAAATGTTTAGCAAGAATTCGCATTTTCACCGTAAAATATTTCTCGCAAAGGAGAAAAGTGCAAATTATAGATCACATTTTCCATCAGGGGACGTTCATAAACTTCATAACGCAAATTTTGGCTTTTTTGGACAATTAAAATGCAAAGCATAATCATAATCAAATCTATCGCAATATTTATTACATTGTGACGTTATTTACCTAACCTACCTGTACTAACGCGATGAACCAAGTTACAAATATGATTCCTGAAAAATAGCATCTTCCACACTTTCCACAATTGGCAAACATTGCTATTGAAATTGTACAACCAGTCAACACAAATCATGCTATAAGCGCACCGCCCAATCTTAGCTGGATTTCTTTAATTTTTAAATTTGCTTCTAAATTGGAATTATGTTTGTCAATCTTTCTCATCCGTCTCTCATAATCGAGCCATCCCTGAATTCCAGCTTCTACTAGGGACTGAAAATATCTAGGCATACGCGACTCCCCTTGACCTTCAAAACTCCATCCAAATGGGGCCAGTATCTTTACTCTTATAGAATTTAATGTGAGAAAATTTTCTAGCTAAGTAATCAATCTCGGCGAGACTATCAGACGATTCGATTTTCAGAAGATGGATTTCTCACTTTTCGTAATTTCCTTCTGTGACCAATTTGTATTTCGGAGTCACTGATACCTTCCATAACTTTTGAAATATTGACAATATTGGTAACTTGTAAATTCTAATACTAATACTGATGTTTCTCCAAGTTGGAAAATGTTTTTTTTTGCGCATATTTTGATTTTTCCTGAAAAATTTCGAGTGTGAAAGTGGGGAATGTTTTATGTAGAAATGATCTACCCATTACATAATACCTTCAATTTAACAAAGGGGTCGATCCTAGGTCATGCGTTTGGAATTTTAGGATTTAGGGTACCATACAGTGGTAGTGAGTTACAAGTTGCGGTACACCCCTGCCAAGAGGATAATGGAGATAAGATTATTGTAAAGATTGCATAACACCGTCATCACTACGAAAAAAAATTATGCAAGCCTAAGCATATATAGATTAATCATTTTTTTACAAAACTTTAACAAGAATAGAAATTGCTTCAATGCTGCTAATTTTTGCCGTAAAGATGGGACATGTTTCACAAAAACAAAGAAGTTAATAAGACGTCAGCCAGCTACGATCCGGACAAAGGAAAATTTTTAAGACAGAAACGAGTGGAAACATTTTCCACAAGCTTTTAAACCTTGCCATTTAAAGTTTGAATTTGGTAATCTACAAATGCGTCCGGCGTTATTAAACGTGCGAATTTTGCATGATTTACATAATGTGAAAAAAATATACACGCTTACGTTTAAATAATAATACAAATATTTAATTGTATTAATTTACATTGCATTGTACCACTAAATCTGGAGAGGATAAACTGTCTGTACCGATCAAAGGCAGATGTATGAATGAATGATAACCACACTCTTAGCAACTTGGTAATAAAAAAAACATGCGGAGTATATATGTAACTCTACCGTGACGGAATTAAAATTTTACACCATGTTGGTATTGATTTAGTAACAAAATATCACTTTTTGGTAATAATTTTGACACTAATTTGTGTTAATTTTTTTACCATATAGTACTGTTTTAATACCAAATCATTACTACCGCGGTAGAGTCATATATGCACTCCGCGCAGTAATGATTCATTAAAATTTTGTTTAGAGTGCACTGAGGAGCCAAGTTTCGATAAGCATGATTCAACAACCTTTTGTAAGTGAGGGGTGGTTAGATTTCTAATCGTGATGGACGAAGAATTCCATTGTTCAAAACTTGGGTCTCCACTTACTCAACTCTAGATCGACGTTATTTTTAAATAGTTATTATCTCAACCACACTGTTGCTGCGTGTTTAGGGGATGTCCATAAATCATGTCACGGCTGAGGGAGGTGTGAGGGTAAACATTGTCGCGCCACAGCCCCACTTGTAAAAAGGAGATGACAAGGTGGACGGAGGGTCTGAGAAATCGGAACTTTTAGGTGAAATCGTTTATAAAAGTTCGTCAGATTTTGATAAATGAAGTGATTGAGTCATATGCGTGACTCATTATCAGGGATTTTCCATTATCAGGGATTATACACAGGTAGAGCACATCTCTCAGAGAAGGATCAATGTTCACATAATAATGCTTAAAGTAATGTGTTGTTGTAATCGCTCAAATTAAGTAAGTAATTTGACGTGATACACACATATCTCTGAGATGCGTCAATCTCTTGATAAAAACTATGCTTACATAAAAGGGAGTTGAGTACCGTGTTTGGCATTTATTAACAAATTGCCCCTTCACCTCGATTCATATACCAATTACAAAATACAATGAGAGGGGGCGTCTTACTATTCGTCGTACTTGCGGCGGCCTTCATTTCCAGTGGGGAAGGTAAAAAAGAGCAAATTTCCAGCTTAAGGTGGTATTTATTTTATGTGGTTTTCGAATTTGAGTTTTGATGCCTCAACTTTCCTTTGTTCCATGTATTCGTTCATGTGACGATTTTGAAACCTCTCATCTCCGTCAGATTTTTATCTACTTCGGTTTTATGTCGTCTAAAAATCGTTACTTTTTGCTTTTACAAACTTAATAGGTTGGTATTTTGATTTGTTTCTTCATGAAAAAATACAGATATGAATAAAATAAAATACATTCAAATATTAGCTTCCTACCTTAAAAAATTACGGTGTTTTGAACCAATAAAATTTTAATTTTGAAAAAACCGCCAGGTTTCAAGATGGTTATTCGAATACAGGAAAGTTGAGACACAAAAAAATCAAATCCAAAACCCTTGACACAAATGCGCCTTAAGTAAAAAAACTTATCCCAATTTTTTAAATCTTAAACCCTTTCAGGGCTTTCGTGTTACCAATGCTTTAATTTGAGAGGTGTCACACCCGACCGACTCCCGCCAGGGTTTAATTTTGGCGCCGGCTGTGAAACCGGCAGTCTGAGCGACTCATTCCGAGCCCCGTGTGACTCAGCAGAGGATGCCTGCGTGTCGATGGAAATGAAGGTGAACGACTCCATTTCCCTGATTGTGCGAGAATGCGTCCTCCTCAGCGTGGCGGGAAGCAGTGGGTGTTCGAAACCTGAAGGATCACTTCAAGGGGTCATTTGGCAAATGATTAAAGCCGTTGAACCCCTCCTTTTCAGTCCCACATTCCTGCCACAAAACCCACCAGCTGATTCCACGATGGATCTGTGCACCTGTACGGGAGACGATTGTAATGCAGCTTTTGCGGTTAAAGCGGGACCACTTTTTGTCTTTGTGGCAATCGTAACAGGTATTATGGCGAGCATGGTTTAATTTAAATATTTAGTTTTTCTTCTAGTTGTCAAAATTTGTGTAGCCCCTACGAATTGCGATACGGGCATGTTTAAATATTCTTGATTAAATTAATAAAGCAGATACGAAAAAGATTTTTTTATAACGAGTTAATGTATTTGCATATGGATGCACACGTACAGTCTAAATAATTTGGATTTGGACGATTTCATTAAATCGTCACCCGAGGTGTTTTAGTGCCCTGTTTTGATTGCGTATCTAATACTGAAAACCGGAATCAATTCACACACAAAATTTTGATTAGGATAAAATTCTCAGTGTTTCTGCGATTTTTATCTAAAAGATGGGTAAACATTTTTGAAAACAGGGTTTAGCAACATATAAAAACAGTAAAACAATAAACCTATACCAATAAAAACAACATAATACATTTTCCAGCATATGTTTCCAAAGCACTTGTAGTCGACTAAAAATCGAAAAATTTATAAAGCTTTTCAAGCTTTAAAATTTTATAGTTATTTTAAAGTACATTATTACGCATGGCAAAATGAAGTAATTAGTATGAATAATGAAGTACTTTATTATGAATAAAAGAAGTATATCTTTAAAATACAATTATTATGGTGGAACGTAGTATTAAATTATGGTCATATAAACATAACCCATAAATTTTCATACATCCTCCCACACGAAAATATTAATATAAAACTTCAAAATAACAGTATTTCGGTTAAATTAATTAGCTTAGATTTAGCATAATTAAGGCAAGAATTCAAAAACTTGGGTTTCTCCACAGCAACGCCGGTAGTAGTTCCGAGCCAAGCATAACTTTCTGGTGATCCAGCACTGCCGAATCTTCTCAACGAGCCACACAACGAAACTAACCAGAAGGAAGGCACCCGCCGTTACGAATACAAACGCTACTTTTCGTATCTTCAAAACTTCAATGGGAAGATCCAAGTAGGCCAAATTTATCAGATTTGGCCTCGTCAATGTTTCCCTTTCGTGGGATTCGTACCACAAAGCGGTCAATCCATGTTCAAACATTTGATTCGTCTTCCCGCGCATAAACCCGCCGCCACGGTCCCGCTTGAAAGTCCATATGCTAGGTTCGTTTGTTACAATTGACTCCTTCACAAGGTGACATTTCTTTTCTAGTCCTGCCCTCCGATAATAAAATGTCCGACTGATGCCATATTTCAGACAATTCTGCTTCGTCTTAACGAGGGCGACATCAACGATTTGAAAGCCGTCTGGAAATTGAACACCAAATTAAATCGGTTAGCTAATTATCTGTAATATTTAGATGTACATAGGATCAAGGGACGCCTCACAAAGTATGCTCTCACATGTTGAATACTAATATGAAATTTGCGAAATAACTATCTCAAAATTGGCACATTTGACATAAATACTTGGATAAAAAATGTGCAGAAAATATCAAAAGTGGAAAATGTGTCAAATTCAAAGCGTGTTTGAATGGAAATCTTCAAATATGAAAAATGTGCCCATTTGGCATAATTGCTTGTGCAACTTTTAACTAATTAAATTTTTGATGAATTGAGCCTAATTTCAAAAATCTGTGAGCATACATGGGCAGACCTCCATTTTGAGAACACTTGTCTTTACCATCCTCCGTTAAGTGTTTACTTCCCTCCGGGTCTTTTTCGGATGGTCCGAATTTTTCTCCACGTTCTTTTATCCTTTTATTTATAGCTTCAACTAATTTACGCAATTTACGAAGTGCAACTATGAAATTCATCATATTTCTTTGAGCCAAGTTTGCCTTGGCAATTTTATACGTGACACTCTCATACTCAAGGACGGTGTCACTCCAAATCTGTACCTGATTTACGAAAATATGGAAAGAATTGTTAATTAGCTGCTGAAAATTGTTGTAAATCTTTGGCTCATCCGGCGAAATAACACGCGCCGTGATGTCCGCCTCGTACGGGAACAAGACCGGGATAAAGACGAGGCTAAGGATTAAATGGAGGGGTTTAAAGTGGTTCAACTCTTGGCGAAAGAATAAGCACGTCATTCCAAAAAATGGGTATGCATCCCGGGGAGAAATTAATTTTGCGGTGAGGGCGCAAACAAAGTACGTAACGAGGAGACAAATCCATGTCGAGGAGTCAAACGCGCGGAACAACATTTCCGAAAAGGCGGATGGCGTGTAAGGACTGGGATCATTTTGGCAGTATAAAATGTGCAAGGCTTCTTCTCGGATTTTTAAGAAAGTGGTAATTAAAGGATTTAAAGTGTTGTGTTTTGTCCTAGGTCCGAACCCGAATGCGAGTATTTTCGGGGTGAAAATGGTGGAAAGCTTGACACCACCTCGCTCCGCATGGTCTTCGATAGCGAGCTGGATGTCTTGAACGAATATTGGGGTAAAGTTGAGATATTTTTGGAGTTGGTGGAGAACAATAAATCGTGGAGCGATTAAAGTCGGGAGTTCGGTGAGGTTGGGTAGTTCTGCTGGATAGAGTATACTTGACGGGTATATATTCGGCTTAGTGGCTTCAGTCGGTTCAAGAACCCAGATGTTGGCAAGGTTAAAATTTCCGGAAGGGAGAGGAACTCCTGTAAAATTGTTAAGAATTTGGCTAGATTTTCTTGGGTACCTGTTTTTGAGCGAAAACCTTAGACTAACTAATATGTAAGTTACATAATGTAACTAAAGCATGACATTCATACCTTGTGATGAGTCATATTCCACTATTTCTGCGGGTCGATGTTGAAACGCTCTCAACATTGCTATATGATTTATATCATAGTTCACATTTACAACAAAAATGTCACGAATACTGTCAATCAGCCAGAGCCAGTCCTTATTAATAACTCGACCAGGGATTGGCCAACCATCGGGTAAAATGTACACCAGCGTTTTAGCATTGTCCCCTCCGGAAACCAAGGGGAAATAAGGCGAGGAAGAATAATCCTTCAGAATCACAACGTGAACTTTGCATTGATTCCATCGTCTAGAAATGGAGGAGGACATGTGAAGTTGAATTAACCCCGTGTCCATAAAAGTCTCCAATAATTTGGGTGTTTCACTGTGAGAAAATAATTCATCCAGGTTTATTCGATTGGGGGTATTCTCGTTTCCCTCCAGAATCGAATATTTCCAGGTGCATCCCACTCGAGGCTGGGTTATGAGCGTGGGTAATTTTAACGAGGAAATTAAAAGTATGAAGAAAAATAGAAGAAAAATTGAGATTTCGAGCTTTAACATTGCAATCTCTATCAGAGTTGAAAGATTTTTATTAATCGGCAATAACGAGCATTTCGGTGTAGTTATACTATAGTAGTGAAAAATGTATCACTCAGAAAACAAAACGCGACCAATTCTTCATGAATTTATTGCCAAATCAGTACCAGCGTTTTTGCAACGAATAAGCAGGACTATTGTCATAGAAGCGCTGGGTACGATTATGTAGCTTTGGACAACAGGAATTCTGAATTCTTGGTAGAAATGGAATATAGAAAACAAGTTATGTAACAAAAATGGGAACGTGGGTATATTACGTCGTCAAAACGACACAAATTTCGTTACCACCATTCGCCCCATCCCTATTTTACTTGTTTTAAGCTTATGTAACACAAATAAGATTTGTGACCTAGCACCACCCACTCACCTTTTTTAACGACGTAATATATGGACATGTCCAAACTCGCCACGTGTAGGTACACATTTCCTAGAATATGTTAAGCTCTTCCAAGAAAGGAAATGTATTAAGGTGGCCTCGTAATGAATAACTATGAATGGATAACTCATTTATTAAGTAGCGCAAGCTACTTTATGCGATCGGTTAGTTAGTCTGTCCGTCCGTCCGTCTGTCTGTCTGTCCGTCAACACTATAACTCGAGAACGCACCAAGATAATCGAAATCGGTTGGCGGCATCATACATATGAACTCTGGGGGAGGATCCCGTAAACTTTTGGACCACACCCCCTCGGCGCCAGGGGGTGTGGTCGCCGTGTGATCGGGGCAAATGAGATTTATAGCGCAAATTAATTCTCAGCATTCTCAGCATCATTTCGCTACTTATGTATCGTGCTTTGCCGTACTTTATTTACATATGTATTCCTGATTCTAGGAATGTCTGCATATTTACGTAAACCTTCTTATCGCAAACACGGGCTTGGCCATCACGGGATTGGCAATAAGTGCCTACATTTGTGTGGCGGGATAATCTACCTCTGCCCCTATCGTATTATGGTTATGTCCCTACATGCCTCCCCATATTCCAATGCCGATACGGATTACGTGTTCGTTTTTAATCATTATTTTAATGGGATATCAACAAAACTTGTAATTTTAGCTTAGTCGGAAAATAGTCGGAAAATAAGTTATAAAACGCAGTAAACCGAAAAGCAGAAGTTTGATGATATGTATGGTACCGAGGACGGGATACGCGTATGAACTTGTTATGTCTTTATCCATTCGTGAGAATTTTTTAATCATGGAGACGACCTCCTCAGCAGGTCCTGTTCAAAATATATGCACCTGCGCATGTGCAGAGTCGAATTTCAATGTGTTGGGTTATTTTTATATTAAGTGTGGGGTTATGTATATGGATGGTTGTGAGATAATGAAAATTTTGGACAAAAGTAAGACTTTTGTCCCAAAATCCTGCGTAATATTGATGTTTGAGACAAATAATCATAGTTTTGATCTGTTATGTATGAATTTGCATCAGTGTCTCTGCTTCATTTATTTATTTATTCTCATCAAGCTTGATTTAAATACAAAATCTTGTTACGCTTGACGGTAACATAACCAGTAATAAAATTAGAACAATGTTTCTCATATTCGTGAGTACATGTTCCGGGTAGCAGTGATACCCGGAATGCGCATAAATATTTTACTCTGATTAGTACAGGTGGTAATAAATATTGCCATTGAAACTAACCTAACTTTAACCTGTACTAATCTTAAATGATACCCAAAACAACGCTTGATATTGGCCTGCTAAGGTGATAAGTATGCATAGTACAGAACAGCCACCAATCCATTCGTTCAATGGAAACATTATGATCATACATCCCGATTAGGCGATTACCTCATGTCAATCAAAATAATGTGCACATTATATAAATCAACAAATGCCGGCGTCATAGTTTTATATGTGTTGCGTATATGACGAACAATCCAGCTCTGTATTAAGCTACTCATCCCTCATTGTGGTGAGAATCCTTTACGAATGAACAGATGAACAGAACCATAAATGAGTTACGCGTTAAAATCAGCGTTCGTGACGGATAATATTCTGCAATGTCCCGTATACGTATTTATAATCAACATCCTCGCTATGCTTTATTGTAAATGTACCAACTGATTACAAATAACCTCTGCATCCGCAACTGGGAAGAGCGTGATCAACCCGGCTTATCAGTACCTCGACCGACGGCCGACATTTCTGCACAACCAACTCGGCACCATCAGAAGCCACACCTTAAAAAGTAATAAATATTCGTTTCAGAAAATTTATATTACAGCGAGTGAAAGTGAGTAAAAATTCCTTTGGTAAACTTTATGAGAATGCAGTAATCAAATAATCATACGCTAAAATCTTAATGATTGAGCCAATAATTGGAGGTAAATATTTTAAATGTCAGATATAAAGAAATCACACTTCTCGCCGCTTAAATTTTTTGGACTTCGCCCACCCCCATTACCGTGTGAATATGCAGGTAGTGCCGTATGCACTGGCCCATATTCCATTCTTTATTTCGCAACCGAATCCACATTTATTCCCTCCAGTTTACGGCCCTTATTTAGTCTCATAAAAAATCTCACAAGTATCCTGCAGGAGGGTCGCCCGTGGCCCAGTTTTAAATGTGAACCCGATTTCTTTAGATCTGACATTTATAATACTTATAATCGTCCCTTAATCTTGTTTAGAAGAACCTGGGCATGAAACTGCCACTAGATTTCGACAAGGTTTCGTGTGTGGATGACAGGAACGAACCACGTACTCGTGGGCTTGTAGGAATAATACTAATTTTAGGTGTGGATAGGTTTTATGTAAATAAGTAAGTAGGATGCGTGGTCAAATCACATATCGTCTAAAAATCCAGGTCCTGGGCGCATAAAAACAGCCGACTCGACCGTGGCTAAATTCACAATGGAGGTCTCCCAACGTAAGCTCACAAATTTGGACAAAACTGGTGTCACTCGATCACAAATTTAATTAGTATGAAATTTGCAAATGTAACTATCTGCAAATACGTAGGTTTGGCGGAGATATTTGCATAAAAAGAGGCGAAAACGCAAATTTGTAATGCAAAATTCGAAAAGTGTAAAATTGGTCGCCTTTTGGGCCCGTTTTCGCTTCTTTTTATGCAAATATCTCGGGCAAACCTACGTATTTGTAGATAGTTGCATTTGCAAATTTCATACTAATTAAATTTGTGATCGATTGCCCCCAGTTTCGTCCAAATCGGTGTGCCTACGTTGGGAGACCTCCATTGTCAGTAACATTTCTGTATGTGAACAGTACATCATGTCTTACGTATTTACTAGGGTGACAAAAATATACGAATATCTACATATGTAACTATTTTTAGGTGTTACGTACATATATTGAGACCTACGACGAAATGGGTCACGAATTCTCGATACCTTCCCCAGTCGCTGGCACTGGATCGGAACTATCTTCGTCGCCTCCCCTAGACGTGTCCACATCCCGCCTAACTTTGGAATCGTGCATTGGCGACGGTACATTTGGGCCCGTATTCAAAGCAAGGGATATAAAAAGTAAGTCTCCTGTCGCTGTGAAGTTCATGCTCCCAACCTTATGGTCAGAAAAAGGAGAGCGATACTTTACATACAAACTTGACACTTCAAAAGATCTCGATCCACATGAAAATGTCGTGAAAACACTGGCTGTGACTAGGAATCAATTTAGCTTCGACGAAATCAAAATGCTTCTCTGTTCAGATTTGTTAAATAGTGAAAAGCGACACGAGCTAAGATCCAAATATTTCGGTCAGTTGTCGGAATCTCCTATAGTTGAGGTAGTTTGTTTCGAAATGGAACTCTGCGGTAAAGATTTGCGACAGTGGATAACGAAACAAATAAACGACCCTGACGATAACCTTCTACGCCAACAAATCGTTATTATTCAAAACATCATAGCAGGATTGGAGCACTTACATAGGAACAAAATTATGCATAAATACTTCAGATCGGAACATGTAATATTTTCCAGCTTTGAATTCGCACTTCCCGTGAAAATCAGAGGGTTTAACAATATCGACCACAATAATTGGATGGAATGGAGCAAAATTAAATTGCGAAAATATGCGTTCTCGTTGGGATTGGTAATCTGGGAAGTGGCTCAGCTCCTTAAATTCAGCGACAGCAGGAAGTTTTTCAATCAACTTGTAAATAATGGCAATGAAGGCTTAATTACACTGCATCCAAATATTAAAGTGCTCCGGCATTTGATCACAGCTTTAATAGGGAAAACAGTTAAGGACAAGCTTCAAAATATGGAACAAGTCAGAAAATTTCTTGCGAATTGGGAATTCAAATACGACTCAATCTTACACAAATACATGACAGCAAGTAATGTTATCGAGCTGAACACATGCCTGGAAGACGCTGGTTCAGGATCAATTATAACCTTAGATGAGGGAGAATACGTTGGTGCATTTATCGTGAAAGGTGACAACATCACCGTAACTGGGAAAGGACAATTGACCATTATTGACAATAATAATGACTCGCCCGGTCTCATCATTGAGGGGAAAGATCACGTCATTTCAAGCATGTCAATCAGAGTGGTATGGGTTCAAGTCACAGTTGCTTAAACGTGTTAGGAGATGGAAAGTATCTGGCAAACAAAATAAGTTTGACAATTTAAATATTTCTGATTGCATTCACGCAATGGTTATAGACGGTCCAGGTACGGTGGTAGATAGAATAAAACTGAAGCTACCTTTCAGTGTGATTGCATCAACCCGGAACAGTACATCAAATGATACGGAGGCGGAAGGTTGGCCAAGCTTAGAAGGCCGCAAGTTTCCCAACATTTACGACCTAGATTATAAAGGCTGCCTAGGAGGAGGAAGTTTTGGCCTTGTTGTGCACGCTATCGACAGATCCGATGATTATTCTTGCGCCATGAAATTTATATTTCCACCGGAAATATTTGTTTCGAACGGGCCAGATTGGAAGTCGATTATGCGAGAGTGCAAAATCGCGATAGAACTTGAACCACATCCTAACCTTGTCAGGAGCTTTGGAGTAGTCATGAGGCGCATATCTGTGGAAGAGTATAATACAATATTTCCATCCAATTTTATGACCAGTGAGGAAACACGCAGACTTCGAGCGATCCACTTGGATCGGGTAGATCGAGTTGAAAAAATTCCGGCAATTTGCATCACGATGGAAATCTGTGGCGAGAATTTAAGGCAATGGCTTAACGAGACCCAAGATGCCCCTCAAATACGTCATCAACAATTGGTAATTATCAGGAATATGGTGTCTGGGCTTAAGTACTTGCACGACCGCAGAATACGCCATTGTGACTTGAAGCCTGAAAATGTTTTATTTACTAATGAAGAATACAACCTCCCGGTAAAAATTGGCGATTTCGGTCTATCTAGAATTACTAATTCTTTTGAGGTAACTACAACAGCAAGTGACTTTGGCACACGAGAATACATGGCTCCTGAAACACTGGGCACAAAGACATATTATGATCAATCCGACCTTTTCTCGCTGGGCCTTGTCATTTGGGAAGTTGCTCAGCTCATTAAATTCAATAAGAGGAGGAAGTTCTTTGATAGGCTTGTTAACGATCAAAAAGTCGGCTTGATTAAATTGCATACCGAAATTGAAGACGTCCGTGAGCTAATTATAGGCTTAACGAAAAGAGATATGGCTGAGCGAGTTCAAAGTATCACCGACGTCGCTCAGGTAGTTGAGAAATGGAAGCTGACTTGATAATTGCCTTTGTCTACACAGTATGCCATGTTGTTTTGACCCTGCGTATCACATGCAGCAAGACAACGATTGATTTCAATTTAAGACACATATTTTCACTAAAACATTAATTACAATACCAAATGTACATATTTTTGTAATTATTGTGCTCCATTTAATTATTAAAACAGATACATAGCCAACTATATATATTCAGGTTAAGTCTTAATTTCCGATAGGGACAATTTTGTGAGGCGCTGGTCGTTTACCTCTTTTTAAAAAATTATATATGTAAAATGATAATAAATCTAGGAACATTGTTACATCAATATAATCAACATATTACGTTAAACATATTTTCGTGTTTGATTAATTAAATACAAATTTGGTCATTTGATGAGAACACCTTTTAATTTTTTACTCGCAAGCCACAAAATATGTAAAAAAAATATGCACCAAACAAAATGTTACCTAAAGAAAATATGTGTATAGAAGGTCACCATATTCTTACCTAATCGTGATATTTATTCGCACAAATAAATAAATGTCATGTTCGCATTTCGGCATGAGAGGTGTGAAATCATGGGCTACAGAAGCAATCTAATTATGATGTTTATGACCTAACCATTTCTCCTAGGTCCATACTTCATGCAATCTATATTAAAATTTCGAAAAGTCCGTGAAATTTTCATATCTGACCAAATTTGAGCAATTTTTAACCAAGACTTAAATATACCAAAATTGTCAAAAAATTCGCACACTTTGCCTTTTATCTCGAAAAATGCTGGTGCCCCCCCCCCCGACCACAATATTATTGCAGATTTTTAGTGTACACAAACTTATGCAAATTTAAGCTACACTTTAAACAAAGTTGAGCTCAACTGGTTGAGTAAAAACATGTCGTGGAAGTTTCCCACAACTTTGATTAAAAATGCAATATCCTAAGTACAAATTTAATACAACCAAGTTGATTAATTCTCATGTTACTTAATATTGGATAAAATTTGACATGAAGTTGGAGAAAATCGAATTTCATCAACTTTGGTTGCACATTATCCCAAAGTTGATGGGACATTACCGAAAAATAGTGCAAACGTTACACTTCTGGTTGAGTTAAAGTAGATCAACTTTTTAGAGTAATATTTACACTTGAGTTGCATGAAGTTAACTCTTCCCACTTGGCGTCTACATTGTCCGCGTGGTATAAATGCGTCAGTTGTTGTTCGCGAGCAAAAGAAGAAACAACGGAAAATATGTCTCTTTCCTTCAATTTTTCCAAGGTCGTAATATGGAGCAGATACTTCACGATGCTAGCCTGGCATAATATACAGATAAATTCACCGGTACGATCTTGAGTATTTTTTTTCTTAGATTTACTTATTTGTTATAGAATTATTTTTTTACTAGCCCAGAAGCCCGTCTTAAAGACGGGCCGATTTTAAAATTGCCAACCACCATCTGAAAATTATGAAATTATTGCAGTATATAATAGCTCAGTATATCTATCCTAACTTTGCTCTATAATCATATGTTGCTAACTAATTTTTTTAACGTTGCTGAGGAATTTTTTAACGGTGCTAAGAAATTTTTTAACGTTGCTAAGGAATTTTTTTAACGTTGCTAAGGAATTTTTTTAACGTTTCTAAGGATTTTTTTTAACGTTGCTAAGGAATTTTTATAATGTTGCTAAGGAATTTTTTTAACGTTGCTAAGGAATTTTTTTAACGTTTCTAAGGAATTTTTTAAAAGTTGCTGAGGAACTTTTTTAACGTTGCTCAAGACCATAATCATAACCAAAATCTTAACCATAATCATAACCATAACCATAATCATAATCATAACCATAACCATAATCATAACCATAATCATAACCATAATCACAACCATAAGCATAATCATAACCATAATCATAACCATAACCATAACCATAATCATAACCATAACCATAACCATAACCATAACCATAATCATAACCATAATCATAACCATAATCACAACCATAATCATAATCATAACCATAACCATAACCATAACCATAACCATAATCATAACCATAACCATAATCATAACCATAACCATAATCATAACCATAACCATAACCATAATCATAACCATAACCATAACCATAATCATAACCATAATCATAACCATAATCACAACCATAATCATAATCATAACCATAACCATAACCATAACCATAACCATAATCATAACCATAATCATAACCATAACCATAACCATAATCATAACCATAACCATAAACATAATCATAACCATAATCATAACCATAATCATAACCATAACCATAATCGAAAATCGACTGGTGGTCTGATTGGCGGATACAGAAACCCAGCAGCCAATCAGAACGCAGGAATGTCACGGAAAATTTCACCGGACGGACTTTTCGAAATTATAATATAGAAGATTATTTTATTTCATATTTAGAAAACGATGTTGACGACTAATCTTACAATTTTTTCATTTTGGTTGAGGTGAGTTTCATTGTTGTCTTTAAAATCTCTACGTTTTAAAAAATAAATTATATATTTTGTATTAATGATTTTGGGTTGCGTTGTAGACAAATGAAGATCTTGAAATATTTCGTATGACCGAATCCGTTATCAAGCAGCCTTTTGTTGTTTGTTTAGGAAATTTGAAGTTATTGGACATCAGACAATCATTCATCATGGTGGAAAGGCCCCTCATTGCAGCGGATTCATTGGTAAAAACATCGGATCTTTGTATAAAAGTCTTCTACGTCCTACAACTTCAATCCCCAGAAGAGTGTAAAAGTGTTTGGGGTATTTTTTAATTATTACGTGTTTCAAACTAATGAAATCAAGTCCGCATCATTTTCGGTTGTTTTGCTTTCATCACAAATCAATTTGGAGGTAGTGGAAAATGAATTTTAATTTTAATAATGCATATAAAAATTGTGATTCGTTAAAATTTTATTATTATTCTGTCAGTACTTCGCAAGCTACTTTATGCGATCGGTTAGTTAGTCTGTCCGTCCGTCCCTCTGTCCGTCAACACTAAAACTCGAGAACGGTTTGTCGCAGCGACTTGAAATTTTCAACACATGCTCTTCACGGCTATGGCGTAACACCCTATTAAGGGGGTGTGGCCACTTTGTCGACATCATGTCGAAAAACGTCGCCACGCCCTAATTTCGGCATTTTTGGGCGATTGGCATGTAATTTGGGCAAAACATGTTTTTCGGTGTTGTAGACATGTCGCAGTATAGAGCATGTGGTCAATTAAAGGTAATTAATTTGTTTTTAATTAATTCGTTTTTAGCCGGAACCAGGGCTTGTGTACCCGTTCTGTCCGTCTGTCTGTCTGTCTGTCTGTGTTGCGATAACTCAAGAACGCTTTGGCCGATTTGGATGAAATTTGAAAGAAATGTGCATCTATGGAGTGTGACGTGCTGTATAATTTTTGGGTTTGATCGGCCAAGTGGTTGACCGGTGGGGGTCAAATAAGTGGGTGGGGTATTATGCACCAAAATTTCAAAATTGTAGTAGAAAGCTGAAATTTGGCACATAGCTAGGTAGGGGGTCCTAATGGAAGAATGTGAAGTGAAAGTGGTAAAATTTTGGTCTGGATGGACCCAACGGGGTGACCCATACTGATTTTTCAAAATCATCCAATTAAGTTGAAATTTGGTACGGAGGATGCTAATGGCTGCTAATGAAATAATCTAAAGTGAAATTGAATTTTTTTCAACCGAAGGAACCCTATGGGCTGACCCATGCCGATTTTTCGAAATCATTCAATCGAGCTGAAAATTGTTACAGAGGTTCCTAATAGCTCAATACGGAAGATTATGAAGTTAAATTTGAAATTTTTTTGACTGACGTGACCCTAGCGGAAGACCCCCACCGATTTTCGGAAATTAACTTAGAAAGCTAAAATTTGAAACAGAGATCCCTAGTGCTTTTTCATACAATAACATGAAGTTAAATATGAACAAAAAGTTACCTGAGAGTCACTAGGGGATAACCCATACCGATTTCTGATATTCAGTTGAAATTTGGTATGAAGCCGAAAATAACTATGGTTAGCATTTAGGTGGGATAAATTTCTAAATTTTTATATGGGCGACCTCCACTGATCATAATAGGAAGTAGTCAGGTGAAAGAACAATAAATATGCTTAGAATTTGGGGGGCAAGTAATACGAAGAATTGACCGGTAGTTAATGCAGAAATTAGTGACAAATAGTAGCATATAAATTTATATAAACCTACGGACATGTATGGGTGTACTAATAAATCCTGGTTCGGGCTAAGCAAAGCTGTACTGATAGGTTATTAGTAAACAAAATAATGAATAATAATAAACCAAAGTGACTTTATTAATAAAGAAATGAGCATACTTTATTCGGTATATTGAGTGAGCGTTCATCGTAAAATGATTAAAATTTGACCAAAAAACGAGTAAATTGTAATCATCTAGTGTATTAAATTCCACTGTCAGGCGGAGTAACTCTAAAGCTCTTATAGTATCAAAAATTCAACAACTTGCTGAGCACGCTTTGACTAAAAGTTGAGTAAAAAGTTTTCTCAGCCTGGAGGAGTAAATGTTAACCGAGAGTTGTGTCGTCAACTTTTTTACCCCGAAGTTGTGTTAACCCAACACAAAGTTGATGAAAATTCGCTAATTTTTTTAAAGAATGTATCATGCATCAAAATCGTTGCAGCGCGAAAATAAGACGAAATTAAATAATACAGAATGATGGCCCAGAATCTTGCATTTTGTACTTTGTCCTTCTTAAGTCATAAATTTTCACAAATGAAAATATATTTTTAGAGAACCTTACTTGTATCAGCTGTACCTTATGAAAGGTGAACCAGTGTTCATTTTATGCAAAGTGTAATTTAATCGAATCTCAGAACTACACCCGGTAGCCACCTAATAAATATAGCTTCTAGCAATGTACAAACAATCATTACTGTCTCCGAGACAATGTCTCGTGACATTTACACAATTGTTCAACATTCTCGTTGATAAATAAACTAAACAAACAATAAAGCGCATTGTCATTAGTTGGTTGGACTTTGTTGGAGGAATTACTTCATCGCAGCCGTGTCTTGTCTAACCTAAGATGCAAACAAATTGCTCCCTTATTCTGCTATTATTGATCCACACGGTGCCTGCAGGTTCAAGTTGGTTAGAACTCGTCGATAGGAGAAATGTCCCCACAGAGTTTCAAGTGCTAGCCACGTAAGTGAGACATTTCTCGTTCAATACGTAATTATACTCCAACGAATCCCTTACCCGTACATACATTTGTCATAAATTTGTTATGCTGGTCATATTTTGCTACACTGTAAATAATATGGTAATAAACATTACCGAAAAGCACAAGTATATGACTCTACCAGCGTGGTAATGATGAGTTGTCCCGTGTGGTAATAAATTTTTACCATCATGGTAATAAAGTTTTACCATCATGATAACGAATTTTTACTACCTGGTAAAATATTATTACCCAATTTATTACCGAGAAATCATTACCAGCGTGACTTTACCAGATTATTAAGAGTGTACGCTGTTCAATTATTTATTTACTTTTCGAGGAGATGAACACTGTTCATTGAACCGTGTGTCCCGAGAGTCTAATTTTGGACATGGATGAGAGACGTCTGATTTTCCCAACCATCTAGGTTCTAGATATATTTATTGTTCCATTCTACTAAAATAAGTTCCCAAACATAGTTTTAGGAAATAAAAGTATGTATAAGTCAAGCTCTCCCATATATTTAACAATATAAGAGTTTTGGCTAAGCATTATTTGTTCAGTCGGTAATGATGTAAATAAAATATCTAGAATTTCCTTTATGCAAGCACTTGGTTCACCACCACCGCCACCACCGCGAGGCATGATTGGAGGAAAAACTGGTGGTGGTGGATCAACATGGGTGAGATTATCTAAAGGGTAGTAATGTATATATACCAGATCACTCATATATGTACCAAACCAGGAAACGCACCAAACGAGTAAAATTACCAGGCCGGACGGGGTGGTTGTTAGGATTAGTGTTTAATAAATTTCGAGTTGCCGGTTTAAGTGGCCAGTCTCGCAAGTAACTGTTTTTTTAGTAAACCCACCCTTGTCAAGTAGTATTGCCGAAATCGTGGAAGTCGTCTTGCAATGCAATAGCAGTACGAATGGGAAGACGAATGGCAGTTCAATTTAAGTCTTCAGCAACTGCTCAGAACACCCAACTGAGCAAGACTCGACTTGCATTTGAGTATAAATCGCTTCTCAAGTCTAATTGCAAGAATCGTATTATCAGTCATCCTGAATTGCAAGACATCTACACAATACGACTGGCGATTCAACATAAATTGCCTGTCAAGCATAGTTGCTAGAATTAGGAATTATTCCAAGATCTTGCTATTGCATTTCAAGTCATCTTGCACTTCGATTCTTGCACCTCGATTCTTGCACCTCGACTTGTCAAGCCATCGCATAGTGACTTGCAAGTCGAAGTGCAACTCGAAGTGCAAGACGAATTACTATTGCATTTCAAGTCATCTTGCATTTGGATTTTTGCATTTCGACTTGTTAAGCAATCGCATAGTGACTTGCAAGTTGAATTGCAAGTCGAAGTGCAAGACGAATTACTATTGCATTTCACCTCATCTTGCACTTCAATTTTTGCACTTCGACTTGTCGTGTTACTGTCATGTTGAATTGCCGGTCGTATTGCAAGATGACTTGCAAGTCGTGTTATTCCAATATTTTTAATATATCGAAAGGCACACCCACAGATAACCACTTTCGTACAACACATTGAGATAACCCCCAAGATAACCACCCACAGATAACCCTCAAGATAACCACCCACAGATAACCCCCAAGATAACCACTCACAGAAAACCCCCAAGATAACCACCCACAGATAACCCTCAAGATAACCACCCACAGATAACCCCCAAGATAACCACTCACAGAAAACCCCCAGGATAACCACCCACAGATAACCCCCAAGATAACCACCCACTGACAATTGCCATAAGACAACTACCGTCAGATAACCACCATTAGATAATCACCAACAGACAACCACCCTTTAAAAACCATACGACACACTCCTCCTCCAACTTTTGAAACATGCTTTGAACTTAATTTATTTTGAATTTTAGCGCAATTAGAAACTTCATTTTCCCTGCTTTCACTTCCGTACGGACAAACTTCCGTTTCGGAAGATTTTACTTTCACTTCCGTTACCAACAGACATTCTCTCTTATAATATAGATCATTTACATTACATTACGAGGGGTCAATTTGAAGTTTCCGTTCTGACCATGAAGGGGAGTCATTTTGCCCCACTTTTCTTGCTTGCTCGGAAGATAAACTCATATGGATAGACATACAGTAATTTCAAAAAATTATGGTCATGGCCGAGTCGGCGGAGCAACAACCGAAAACAGTGAAACAAACCAAACCACTCAACTTGAGTATCATTCCATGATAAACTTTTTAATGGTCCAAGGGATCCCCCCGACAGAAATTCGTCAACGACCCCTCGATTTAATCCCTTACTCTTCCTCTTCAAAGAGTTGAAGAATGGGCCAGCCAATTTCGTCTTGGCAAAAAATTAGCCGAAAACAAATATGGACAAGGACGACCAAGTTCCATGATTTTCGAAATAAACAACCAAAAATTGCAGGACCTGACCATGATCGATCGTCGAATAAAAAATTGGGAGATAGCTCAGGACTTGTGGATTTCTAAAACAAGTGTCCCAAAAATCCTACACGAACGTCTTGCCATGAACTAGGTCAGTGCAATATGGCCGATATTGAATTTGAGCATTCAGCAAAATCAAACTCCACCCTTCCCCCAAAAAAATAACCTTCAAAACGGAAATATGTACTTCTTTTTGCGTTTATTCACTGGGGATAAAACCTGGGTACAATATTATGAAAGTAAGCAAAAAATCATGCAGTGAAAGCATACTGATTATCCGCCGCAGAAGAAACTGAAAGTGCAAAATCAGAAATTAAGATGGTGTCAACCATTTTTTGGGACTCAGACGGAATCCTGCTCTTGGACTTTATGGCACTGAGAACGACGATAATTGGGGCTTGGCATGCCACAATTTCGAAAATTTACGCCAAGCCGTTATACAGAAAAGTCCAGGAGGAAATTCGCGTCGCTTACTTCTTTTTTACGGCAAAAAACATCCAAGTTTCGAAGGGTGGCATTTTAAGCCAAAAGATGTCAAAATTATTTCATGTCCCTTACAGTCCGGACCTGACTAATAGTAACTACTACATATTTCGACATTTAAAAAAGGTCCTTAGGGGGAGGAGATTTTAGACGATTTATCAGATAAAAGTCGCTTTTTGATCAGCAAGAGCAAAAAATTTATGTAGACGCGAAGAGTATAGGAAATTGAAGCGGACCAAGTGTGTTAACCTCGTAGGGTATTATATCGAAAAATGATAAGGTAAATATTTCAAATATATTGCGGCATCATGGTCAGAACGGAAACTTAAAATGGACCCCTCGTATATCAGATAATTTATATGATAGAAAAACCTACATTATAATGCTAGAAAAACTTAAAAAATGGTATAACTTGCGTGGACTTACGACGAACAAAATTCTATAAAACTCAAGAACGGGACCCTGCTGGTTTTACATGATTCGGAGTGTAACTTATTGAGGAGCCCTCGTATGAGAGGAGTTTTACACATGTTCGGGTTGAGTAATCAAATACTCCGATATACATACTTTTAGCCACAAATTGGTGCAAACACTTTTCCTCTATTTAAAAAGTTCCAAAAAACGTCCTTAGACAGTTTCGCAATAGTCATTTTTACTCTGATTCTGAATGTAGACTGAAAATCAAGGCGGAAACTCGATCCACATTTAAATTTCTTGAATCTGAACCCACATTTTTCAGCCTCGTCTCGTTCTTGCAGTTGAATGTAGAAATACACGTTCAGGTTGTATTTTCAAAATCCGCGCCTTTTTCTGATTGATAATACAACCGACACTCGCGAAACCTAAGCATTCTACAATCTGTGAATATGAGTGTAAGTGTAGCAGTATCAGAATCAGAGTAAAAATGACTATAGCTAAAGGTGTCTATTAATATGTTCTCGATTTTTTAGGGGACGAACAATCCTGCACAACAATTGTGTTTGTGCTTGATGGAAAATACCCATTCTATTTAAGAAAAGAAGATGATGAAGGTAATCTTTAAGAACACACCAGTTACTGGTAGTCGGCATAAAATCCGTGCCGGGTAGCCTGCTACCTGGCACGGATATTCATGTATTAGTAAGACGGGGAAATTTGTGAATTTAAGTTGGTTTCAAAAAAGATGAAGGGTGATAATTAAAGACGCCCGACATAAATTATTACCGGGTAAAAATAGTATAAAGCGGAATCTGCTAGGACAGAAATTTTTTTAGATTGAATAAGATTCTCAGGATCTGTATAACGGATTTTCTGAGTCCAATGGTGGCCCTCTTCGGTCTTTACTGTGCTAGATGAATAAATCGCTCCGACTAGGGGTGGTCTATCCGATCCGAGAATATCCGATCCGTCGGATCGGATCGGATAATCATCGGATCGGATCGTAAATAAAAATATCCGAAAGCTTTCGGATCGGATCGGATAAGACTTTTTATCCGATCGGATCAATCCGACGGATACTTCGGATATCCTATCGGATATCGGATAATCTGTATTTACTATAATTCCGTAGTCTGGTGGTGACTTGCGAAATTATTCTCCCTTGAAATGCGTAGATTCAAATGTTGTCACAACTGACAACTGTTTAGCATAATTAATTAGTGTAATTTGTTGCATTTCTTAATATTTTTAATTAAAGTATCTGACAAATCAAGATTGTATGTAATACGCATTCTAATTTTAACATCAGGTAATTAAATAATGCTAATTAATTGCTTTACGTATCAATTGAAGGGAAGTTATTAATTGCTTATTACAATTACATTATCATAAAGTAATTAGAGCGGATTATTAGTTAAAATACTGATTAATTTTGCCTTGAGTATTGTTCCATATAGTTAATCTAATACTCAATCTAATAATCTAATACTCGTTCATCGCCTCCTCATCTTTCTCCATCCAGTTACATACATCTTGCCTGAAAATGCCCGTCTTCGAACCTACAGCTCTGTGGAAGCGTGGCATTTCCGGATGAACACTGTTTGTCGTCGCATAATGGCATCCTGCTCATATAAAATACAAAATAAATCACATGTGAGTTAGCAACAGCGCTTGTATCGTTGGAAGTATTTTTGTCTCAACCACCAGCTGACAGCCCGCTCACCAGTGCGGTAGCACCGGTCCCACGGAGGAAAGTACAGGCGAGTTTCGTTCGCATGCTACTGCCACATGTGTGAAGTCCCTCTCGCAGTGGTTGAGAAAAAGAAATTCCAACGATACAGGCGCTGTTGCTCACGTCATGTGAGTAGTATAATTATACCCACTCTCTCATATTAATTCCATCTTCCATATATATCTTATTCCATGTGGGTCGCATCCTAGCATGTGTCGAAATTTTGCAGGCAGAGCAGATACATTGGCAGTTAGAGGTTCAGAAATAACAAGGTTGTTTTCATGAAAGCAAACGTAAAAAATATACCACCCTGAATATCAGATTATTGAATATCGTTGAAACCTTACAGCACCACAGTCGATACGTTTAGTCGCTACCTTTAGTCTCACAGAGGGAATTTCTTTTTGAAATGGAAATGAAATGAAATGAAAATGAAAATAATCCTTTAACGTCAACTGATATCAGACAATATAGTCTGGTTTTTAATCAATGACCGTCCTGCTCACCATATATCTCTAGTGATGAGTCGGATCTTCTACACAGAGAACGAACTCTGTGAGGGCTCCCCTCTTTAGCATTGCCAGACCGTCTGGCCGTGCTCACCCAACCATTGAGAGGAGCACCTACCCCGTACTAACACCGAGCCGAGTAGGATTCGCTAGCACTCCCCGAACCAGAGCGGTTACCCGTCCAAGCCCAGCAGAATTGAGCCCATTGAGAATTTCAAAAAATGGAAGTGGAGACGCATATGGATTGATTTTTTCAACTTTGAGCTCCTCACAATGCGCGAGGGGGGCTGAGTTGAGACGGATGACTTGTGCTGTCTGACTCAGAAGAATCCGCTCTACAAATCCTTAGGACCTTATCCAATATATTTTTTTTGCTTCGCAGATTCCGGTCTAAATTATTGTTACTCTACCTTAGAATGAATCCAAGCTTTTCACGGATCAGGACAAATTAAAGTTGGAACCTAATATTTACATGTCAATTTAAACCTAGTACTCGGGTGGGTTTTTTCACATGAAAAATTTATCATAAGCGGATAAAGAATCTTAACTCACGTTTCACAATTGATTTGGATAAGTACTCCAATTTCGTACAATTTGTAGTGAAATTGCAATCAAGGAGTAATTTAGTAAGAAGTAACGAAGCTTACGAAGTTACGCGTGAAAAATCGGCCCTGAGTACTAGGCTTAATTATCGAGACCAAGAAGTTTTCCCAATTTTTATTTTTAAAACTTGGGCCAAATAATTATTTTTGGGTAATCTGCGAATCAGGCAGATTTTAATTGCTGCTCTCTATTGATAAATATTCAGGTCATTTTATGGTTCACGACAGCCTTGTGACCTTTTATGTAAGGAACAGGGTGAAGATGTACACTTCACCTTAAATTTTTGATTGGTTTACCAAGTTAAAATTCCGCTCATATAAAGAGAAGGCATCCTAAATAAATAAATCTGTTCGCTACCCATTTCAGTAGAGAATTAGAAATAATGCTACCCTTTTGAAATTTAATGCACCTCCCATTAGGTAAATTCATACTAAATCCGGAGTAACGTTAACTTAATAAGGAGTTCAGTTTACTCAGGGTTTAGCATGGTTTACCACAAGCTACATGTGTACAGCGGCGTCGGAAGATGAGTCATCGGGGGGACATTTGCTATCCCCTCAATGCTAATAAGTCCCGCCCACTTATATCCTACAACGATAATGTCCCCACGATGACGTCATCTTCCGCGGCCACTGCTTATGTAGAAGTGCATTTAAATTTCAAAATGTTACATTGCTTAAGCTGCCCTACTGTTCACAGATTCAGATGAGGATCCGTATGAGTTCTATGACGAATTATCTGGATCGATAGAAACTATTTTCGCCCTATTCGAACATATCTCAATTGGTGTAACGTCTTACTCTGACTGGAAGACAAGCAATGAAGACCAGTTGTACTGCTACAAACTCAAACATCGAAAATTAAACCCGGATAAGCCTCTATATGATGCCATTTTTCCGGACAATGTTTTCCCGCAGAACGGAACGGAAGGCTGGGATTCCTTACTGAATGCCGTTTTGTACAGCGCAATGGATGGACATATTAATTGGAAAAGCCCCCAAAAGATTATCATCTTTGTATCGAATAAAAGATGGAAATGGGAAGGCGACTCGAATAACCACAAAGGCCAGGAGTATAAGCTCCCAAACATAAAGAAGGCAATGATGGGGGACAAACGTAATAAATTTTGTGATTACAAACCCGTCTCAAAAGAACTGTTTTTCGACTTAACGAAGAATTATAAAATCATTGGATTATTAACCCCGAGTGGTTCTGACGCTGCCAACAATTTTTTTAACAATCTGCTACAAAACAGAGATAATTACAAGATGCTGCGGATCAGTGGGACAGACAGAGAAGCCGCCAAGAGTATTCCGAGCATCTTGTTTCCCGTTTTGCGCCAATACCTTTGCACATGCAAAATTGTCTATGAGTATGCCCTCGTGGTCGACACAACTATGACGTTTGTTGGTAAGTTTGATTATTCCAAATTTTCTTCTTGAGTCTAGATAGTGCTCAGTACTAATTTTTCCGCGAGACTAAAACGACCTTAACATCTAATAATTTGAATCCCCTGACCTAAATTTGTAACCGTTTAGATATCACCACATTTTAATACATTTCACTCAATTTTCATCTTTCAATTTGTATGGACGGAGCGTTGTCTAAATTTGTTTGTTGGAGGGTAAAACGACTAAATGTGTAACACATTTAGTTGTTTTTACCCTCCATGGAAGCAAATACCTTCGCCAAACCTGAGCTCAGTGTTGACACTCAAGTGCCTTTTTCGGGAGAAAATGAGCATTTTGAGGGCTAATCGTAGTTTGTATTTGAAAGGTTTGCAAAATATAAAATTTAATAAATTTATCGTTGTAAAAATACAAATATACAACACAAATGCGTGCGTTTCAAATATGTTTAAAACACTTATGTACAAAACTCAATTATCTATAAGCCTTTTATATTTCGTCTTTTCAAATAGTATTTTCACCATATCTACTATGCATTTTGTAGACTAGATTTTGTCGTTTGACGATTTCCCTTACATACATACTCCCTTAATTTAATTGACAGATCGCTTCAAATCTAAGGATCGGCCAATTAACGGGTCCTACCTAACCCGTTTAGTGGGTGATGTGGAACCCCTTATTCGAGAGCTGTCGAAGGAAAACCAAGACTCCAAGTTCCACCTAACAACATTCGGCGATTATCCTACCGAACAAAATGGCAACTTCAATGATACCTTCTGCTACAAATACGTCATGACAACATCGAATGTTGACGATTTCCTGAATGCGATAAAATCCATTGACAGCACGTTCGGAGGACATGATAAAGACGAATCAAGCCTAACTGCCCTCCTCTACACAGCAACGGAACCTAAAATAAAATGGACACTGAGATCAACTCCTCACACAATCAAAGCCGTAAAAATAATTGCAATAGCAACTGATGCATATTTTAAATCACACGACGAGATTCCCCGAGAAAACGCAGGCCCTGAATATAGTTACCCAAGACCAGAAGGGTATGCCGATTGCACATATGGCCCACCTAAATTGTCAACAACTTTTGACATTTTGACCGAAAACAAGTTTTATTTCATTCCTATGATTTACGGGACCGGCCGGACTAGATATGACTGGCACGCAGCACTAACGACTGACTGCGTCTGGTGTTGGTTAGGCAATGTGAATGACGATGAAGCGGTTAAAGATATATGGAAAACTATTTATGGACATGCACATTATTTATGCCAGCCCATAGATATCGAAGTTACATAATATTAGTAAAAAAACAGCGCTTAACGTACGGCTCGGTGATAATGGTTGAACTTTTATAGCAAGAACCTAATTTTTGAAAACTTGTCAACCATTATCTTTCCGCAGTGACCTCGGGGGGCGATGATGTGACATAAAATTCACGATTAATAGACCGATCAACCCTACCTGCAAGGTGAAAAATTGATCGTAATATTACGCTCATCGGAGCCCTCCGAGTTAACTCAGGAAGTATAATGTTTAAGAAGTTTTCAAAAATTAGCGTCTTCTTGACAAAATTCAACCATAGTCTCATGTGACGTCAACCCGTAACAATTAGGACATTTGTACTCATTTTTGGGTTGTATGAATTTATTAGCTATATATGCACACCCGAGTTTACCAGGGTTTGAAATACGAACTTGGACATTAGGCGTGACCGCTAATTAAGAAAATTTGTAAAAATTTGTAAATTTAAAAATTTGATTTGTATCAGATTTTATTATATAAAATAATTTGCAAACTTACTAACAATATGATCGATAGGTTTGCTACTTCCAGATTTTTTTACGAAACCTGTAATTCGACACATCTACTATATAAAATTAACTTAAATTGACAAAAACTCGGCTCAGCTAAAAAAAATTTAGGTTAAAAGCATTGGCAAATGAAACATTTTGCGGATTTATCCTTATTACTTAGCGGACCTGGAAAACGAATTTTTATTCCTTTGCCAATTACATTAAATAAAAAATATGTTAAATTCATCTTATTGAAATTATTTAAAACAAAATTGCACTTCAGAAAAAGTAATTACTATAAAGTACCATGTGCACTCACAGAAGTTTTGCTAAAATTTGTAGACGTATATGACTCTACCTCAATGGTGATAAATATGCTACAGGCTGGTTATAATTATAACCAGTTGGTATTTATTATATAACCAGTCTGTAATAATTTTGTAACTAGTCGGTGGTAGATTTATCACTATGACGGTAGAGTCATGCATGTTTACTTTTAGGCGATAATCGTCATCCAGTTTCTAAGAGTGTGGATGGATATGTACATACTTATGCCGAACATGGACCCGCACATTTCCAATTAGCCCGACATTCTGAGGGCTTGAAGCAGGTCACGTAGTTATAGCTTTGGCTGTATGACCCAGTTGTGTAACACCATTGCCTCCCAAAGTTGCAGTAGGCCCAGCAGTACCCTTTCCAACAGCCGCAATCCTTTACACCGGCATCAATCCGACCCTGACAATTGTCCGAGTTTGCCATGTTAGCGAACATTTTCGCGACGCCATAGCTTGACCCAATTGGTTCGGTGATAATAACTAAATTAAAGAAGTGTCCAGTTACATACTCGACGTTAGATAGTGTCAATTAGTTTGCGGACATACTTATTTAGTACACAGATTCTGTATTCTGTCCGCCTGATATTGATTTTTTAAACAAGAATCCCGTAATATACAATATTATAACAATAATGGGTAAGACTGAGACTGAACTAATTGAATTGGAGAAATACGTTGTTACAATTTACATGCATGATCAGCAAAATGAACTCGACTTGTCAAGCATGAATACTATCTTTTAAAACGAATAGCACACTAAACTTTACAGGAGGAATTTAAAGCTTATTTAATTCTAGGATTTTTTGTAAACTTGTAAGATACTTGAACTACGTGGGCTTCAATTATCTGACAGAAGGACACATTTTGAGCATTTTCAATGATTACTGGTTGAATCAAATTACAAAAACTTTTAATTTCCATCTTTTAAAACTATTACCATAATAAATTTTTTCAAAATCAAGAGCCACCTTAACCATGCACATTAAGTTCTTGGATTTCTAAAATTTGTAATCTTGCTCGAACTTTAGATTTATTTAAAAATTAGCTTGTCAGACGGAGCCCCAAACGCGTTTTGCAAGACCATTGATAGGAATAGAGTGACTGATTGAAATGCCAGTGAATTTGCCATCTCGTACCCTTATTAAGTTTGATCGTTACGTAAATGAACGTGGATCAAGAATCTGTGGTGAATTTGATGGTTTGGTCTAGCCTTTTAAAGGACTGGAGAGAGGAAGGATTAAATATGAATCTGGGTCGGAGGTATTATGCTGTCACATCAAAACGATAACTTATCATTATTTTATTGAAAGTGTCTGTTGGGCAACACGAAGTCCCATGAGAGATTGAAGGAAGTTCCAGATGTGCAGGGTGTATGACTGGGTGGACGTCCAACGTATCCAAATGTTCAAACATATTTCAATTTGTAATATTTATGGATAAATATACGCATAAAGTCCACACTCATAGCCATATTTGCATGAATAAAATATCAGTCTTTTGGGAAGATGGATGAATTGAGAAATTTTAGAATTGGGTCAGGCTAACACACATAAATCAGCAAACATACAAAAACTGTCGATCATTTTATGTAATACAAGGATAATATGCATAAGTTTACCGGGAATCGAGTCAAAAGGAAACAAATATTTGTTTTGACATGATAACTTCTTATCGTAGATGTACCTACATATGTATGTGGTGCTACATGCGGCCTGTTGGGAATATTGTGTTCAATGCACTATATGTATATGTAGATGGAATGGGCCTGAGGTCGACGCCGCCGATTTCACGCTGCCGATTTCACGCCGATGGCATTTTACGCGCCGCCGGCGACGGTAAGTTTGATTCCCTATACATTCAACATTGGGAGGCCGTCGAAAAAATACCAAAAGTTTGCGCCGCCGCCGCCGGAAATTTGTCGGCGTCGACCTCTGGAATTGGCCCTCCCATTCTTACAATTGACTTCTTTGTTTTATATATCTTTTTTATGATAGTTTAGTATTAGCGGTAAACGCCGACAAATTTAGCGGCGGCGCCAATTTTTTTTCGGCGGCGCCAATTGTTTTTCGGCGGCGCCAATTTTTTTTCGGCGGCGCGGCCCGGCGCCCTAATGTTGTATGAATAGGAAATACGATTTGTCGGCAGCGGTGGCCCGTAAAATCCTACAGGCGGCGCGGCGGCGTGCGATCAGAGACTTTGAGCTCTGCTTAACATTAAGCCATGCAAAAAATTATACAACAATACAAGATAACAAATGAGATCCGTGAGATTAGTGTAACAAAAAAATTTCAAGCGAAATGAAATTTAAAGCCTACACTCTTAGCAATTCAGTAACGATTATAACCAGAAAGTACAAGTATATGCCTCTACCGATGTGGTTATAAATTTGTCACCGACTGGTTATAATTTTTTGCCAGTCGGTGCTAAATTCATAACCAGTCGGTGACAAATTTTTAACCACGTCAGTAGAGGCATATACTTGTACTTTCTGGTAATAATCGTTACTGGATTGCTAAGAGTGTAGAAAAGATAAAAACGGCTTGGTACGGTCGGCAAGGCATGAATTTAATTCCCTATGTCTGGACCACAAGGAATGCCTCATATTCACGAAGGTATAAGATGAGAAATGATTTTGTAGTAAACTTTGCAAAAAATTTTGAAATTAATTAATCCATCCATCGATAGCGTTCAAATTAGAAAATATGATCAGAATTTCAGCAAATTTAATAATTTATTTCACGCATCTCTAATAAATACTTTTTTTTTACATAAATTTCGCCTTAGGTTTTTATTGTATTGACACATTCACACTGACTTCGCATCCATGCGGAATAACTTTTGCAGGTTCAGCCCCTCGCACAGTGCGAAATATGCCTAAATTAGCGTTTAAAATTCCTCAAGAATTTGTTTCTTGGTATTTCAGTATATTCCGAGCTCGAAGGGGTTATAAATATGTTTTTTTTAATCGTCAAGCCATGCCCACTTTGGGTGTGGTTTTTTCCTAGAGGATTTAGGGTCAATCGCCCCACCGAAAGTTGTAGCCCATCCGATTTTACAACTGCAGTAAAAATTTCATGCAAATCGATTGGTAAACAACAAAGTTATTCAATATAAAAGCTCGGCGACAGTCAAAATGCGACGGGTTTGTGGGCGTGGTTCTCCGAAAGAGGCAAACTTCCAGATCTGGAACTGATTCTACACAACAGTCCTCAGTGAGATATTCAAAGTCCAACTAAACTGAAGCGTGGAAGTCTGCCCCGTATATGTATTATATAGAGGTTAGTTAATTGAATAAAAACAATTATTGTAAAAGAGAACTCAGATGTGGCAAGATTATCTTAAGAAATTTGAAATCGTGGATCTACTTCTGTGCCTAATACCGTCATCCAGGAGTAGGCTAAATTCTCATCAATTTCAATGTGAGGAGTACTGTCCTCGCGTCGCGACGCGTCGTTCGGTTATTTGCCATTTCTTGCGGGGATGAAACTCCAACCTCAGCAGTGGATTAGCAAAGCTGAAAAGATGTCGTCAGAAGCCTATGGTTGAATTTTTAAAAGATAAATTGTGAGCAAAATTTCGAGTCGATAGCCTGAGTTTAACAAGAATTATCGTGCTAGAAGACGGACAGACTGACATGTTGCCAGTTTTGTCAATTCCATAAGACTATCTTAAACGAGTAAAGGGTAAGTTCCATACCCCACTGGGAGAGTTTAAACTCCAGTGTAGAAATGCCGATTATTCCCATGCTGCATAGTTAAGTCTGGTTGAGACATGCTTCTTGTCAGCAAAAACATTGGGTCAGATTTAATTCTTAAGCCTCTTATAATGCAAAATTTTATTCAGTTTACAAATTTACAATTTATCTATTTATGTAGTATTAAGTTGACCATTAATATAATAATTTCCAGCAATTGGTCGAATTCATTACTTAACATGTTCATGACCATTATACGCCGTCTTAATCACCCTTACCTACAAATTGTTAGATTAAAAAAAAAAACGAAAAGTGTTTTTAAATGTTTGAAACATCTCCCCTTGTCCCACAATGTCCCCCTAATGGTTTCGTCAGATAAAATTTCTGCCAAAATAATTACTCCAAGAAGGACAAGTATTATTCCTATAGTATAGAAAAAGGGAGAAAGCGTATTTGGAGAAATATATGGTGACGCCAGTCTCATCGGTGACAACTGCATCGCTTTTAACTTGTATAAATTTTCTAATTCCCGCTTCCACAGATTTGAAAATCCTCCCAGATACAGATCTCGGATACTCTTGGCAATTTCCGCTCTCAGAATGGTGTAAGCAGCATCAAATACTCCTTCGTTTAAGGCAATATCATTAATCACAAAACACTCGTAGTGTCCCTACAAGATTGCATACTGTAATCTAATAAGCAGGTAGCGTATACGACTTCGGTGACCATTCAGTGCGACATTTCTTGGGCTATGTTTTCTAATGTAGGCAGTCTCGTTGTCCCAGGTGGGCCTTGTAATTAAAATAATACGGAATTAAATATTTCTTTTTACGTATTTTTGAATTACTTACTACTGAAATACGTAAACTAACAATGGAGACTTATTTCTTAGTGAAGCAAATACCACGCAACGAAAAATTACTAAGTATGCATTTGACCCTAACAAAAAAATTGACCATAGGCGATATCTCAGTCATTTCTCAACCGATTGGGCTGAAATTTTGCACCGATCATTGTTAGACAAGTTGAAGACGATGTGCTAGTCGCCTTTTTAAATTTTGTTTTTTTGCGAAAGTTATTGACAAAATCAGCTAAAATTTTTGAGAACTGAGAACTGACAAAGTTATTCAAATTTGAAATCCAAAAATTAGGGATTTTTATTGTACCTAGCAACAAAAATGGTACGCATTTTGTAGTGTACATCTCGTCATGCATCTCGTACATGTTGTCAATCTCTCGTATCTCGAACATTTTAAAGTGATTTTATCTTTAAATATAAAGATACTACTGGCCAAAATCGGTTACGATATTGTCAAATTACTCAATTTAGAAACCTTGAAATTTTTTCAGGGACGCAAAGTATTCATATCGTTTACACTAAGGAACGGGTGCAATTGTCCTAAATTGCAATTGTCCTAAATTGTCCTAGATTGTCCTAAATTGTCCTAGCAATTGTCCAAAATGCAATTGTTAACGGTAGTGTTAAGGAATGTGTTGTGTTATGTAAATAACTGTAAATAACAAGTATTAAATAAACAAGGTCCCAAAAAAGGGAAATCTTAGTGAGGCCTAGTGCAGCTACAAGTACTAAATAAATTTTCGGAAAAGCATTTGCATCACCACTCTCAACACTCTATTCGCACATTATTATCCTCGAGGAATTAATTATTTAAAAATTATTGCAATTATACTTAAGGTTAAAATAATCGCAAAAGCAGTTATATTAACATCAACTGGCTATTTTACAAATTATGCAACTAAAATTATCATTGGAATCAACCAGAATATAGTTCCTACAACTGCTTATTCGTAACTTCCTTCTAATTATTCTCTTAATTAATTTTATTAAACTGAATCTCCAAATGTGTGAATAGATAGTGTTGAGAGTGGTGATGCAAATGCTGTTCGGAAAATTTATTTAGTACTTGTAGCTGCACTACGCCTCACTAAAATTTCCCTTTTTTGGGACCTTGTTTATTTAAGCAACATCAGGAAACGTAGGTGTCATGTAATTTGTATTTTTTCCCTTGAGTTTTTAATATAGAAGCTCGCTAGACAATCACGGTGTAGCTTGAAAAAATGTTTCTTTGTCAGTATTGCTAAATAAAATTGAACCAGTGAACCACGCATATCTGGTAACGATGGTTTTATCACGCGGGAACTCGCCAAGGGACTTCATACGAAATTCGTCCTCCAATCTTGACATACCAGAACGCAAATTGTGCCCTTTGTCGGACTTAAAAACAAGTGTGTAATCGTTGGAAAAAAACTCGCTCAATGTGTGAAATTTTTCATATCGCGGCGGCACTACCAGATTAGCGGCACTACCAGATTAGTATAATTCGTACTGTGACAGGAGCATAGTACTTGCGAACAGCAAAGACACGAAGGTCCACATCGAGAGATACTTACTGCTTGCCGCTTGTCGAACAAACATTGCAGAAATTGTGAAAACTACATGACCCACACCTTTTGCCACACTGGCCCCACTTGTACTTAGCTTAACCGGGAACAAATCGTTTAAAATTTGTCCTACCACTAAAACTCCCAGAATTATCGTGCAGAACAGCCACACCTCTGGAGCAAAAGGTGACACCCACACAGCCAAATCAGAATTTTCAGACCACTCATTGAAATTACAGTATAACGCGTGAAATCCTTCATACCGGAATGAACTCAGCCAGCCAATTGTTCCATAATCGTAGTTACTATATGTTGGATAAAATGATCTAATATTAGGTATTTAGGTTAGCTATTTCAAGTAGCCTTTCATAACGGATGTTTATGGCACCGACTTTATTGGACCTTTGTACAGTGTCAGCTCATTCTTAGCATTCCCATTCTTGGGAGAAGGATTTAGCACTTCCTTTCTATTTAGGTCAGACACTTTGGAAAGTGTCGTGAGGAACAGTTTCATACATTTATTAATACATATTCTATTACTCATGATGTCTATATAATCATGTTGCATGTTGACAATAAATTATCAGTCGATTGGCAACCGTCGTGTTGTATCGTTGTTCATTATTTACCACATGGTATCTTAATCGTGGTTTTCGATCGCACAAGAGGCAAGTTGAGATTTTCGAGTTATCTCAAGTTTTACGTTTTGAGACAGAGTGAGAGGTTGGGTATGCTCTAACAGAGGGCATTAGCCAGGTAAAAGCTTTTAGCTAATCCTTCTCACTTTTCGGGAAAGTTGAGACTCTTCTGAGACTCCTTCTCGTTGTCGTCAAAACTGGTTTGTCCAGACTCGCGTTTAAGGATAAAGTCGTCAAGTTTCGCGAAAACGTCGCGTTTATTCTTACTTCGAGTAGTGAAATAATAATCGTCAAATTACACAGCTCCATACCTACACAGTTTACACAGTACACAGTAGTTTACACAGTGTGAAGTTGCAGCAGTGGTGTGTAACTAGATACGTAATCAAGATTCGAGTGATAGCGTGGAAGAGAGTCATCATCATGAAGAAAGTTGAGACGTCTCATATTCCCAAGTTGAACGGGGATAACTACCAGCCTTGGAAGCTACAGGTCACCTTGGCGTTGCAGGCTGGGGGCGTTTGGGGGTACATAGATGGTACGAAGAAGAAGCCAACCCTCAAGACCGATGGGAGCAACCAAACAGACGTGGACAAGTGGGACGAGAACGACGTGGGAGCTCGCTCGCTCATTGTTCAGCTACTTGAGCAAGGTCAGATGGCGCATATCTATGCATGCGACTCAGCAAAAACTACCTGGGAAAAGATTGCGGAAGTAAATTCCGATGCAAGCATTCTGAACGTGCAGCGGACGCTCACCAGGTTCTACAATTTTAAGATTTCTGAAGATCGGTCTGCGGTGGAAGCCTGCGGTGAACTGGAGGAGCTGGCGAGAGCTCTTAAAGAGATGGGGAATCCGGTGACTGCACAAGCATTGGTCATCAAGGCTGTATCGTCTCTTCCCGAGTCGAAGTTTCACGCGTTTAAAAGGGCCTGGGGCAGCGTTGAAGCCGCAAGGTCGTACTTTTCCAGTAGAGCCTCAGTGTACTGGTGTTGGGCTAGTGTCATCGTCCCACCCTCAATGGTGATTTCAATTCCGACGAACACCTCCAAATCTTTCGTGTGATCTCGAACGCCTTTTTCATGGCGTCCACAACAAACGCAATTGCTAGCTCGCTCTTTGATGTCACAATTCCATCGTCCACGTACAGAACGACGATAACTATGAATCCAAAAATGACACCGATGAACACGCAAGGGTCGCTGTGTGTAGGAAACAACCAATGCTTTTCAGGAAATCTGAGAAGGTCCTATTCCAGCATCGTGAGCTTTGCTTCAATCCATACAGGCTCTTGAGAAGTAGACACACCAGATCATCCCCGTCTATTTCGAATCCCTCTGGCTGCGACATGAAAATCTTCTCATCAAGGACGCCATTTAAGTACGCTGTCTTCACGTCGAATTGTTTGTATTTCCACCCATCTGCTGCTGTGAAAGCCAGAATGAAACGGATGGATTCAAAACGAGCCACCGTTGAGAAAGTTTCCTGGTAGTCAACCCCAAACTGCTGTCGGTATCCGCGCACGACGAGACGAGCCTTGAATCGTTCAATCTCGCCATTCATTATTTTCTTGATACTGAAGACCCACTTTGGTTCCAGAACTTTGGCGTGACGAGGTCTCGGTACGTATTTCCAAGTACGATTCCCCTCCAGGCTGCGCATCTCCGTTTCATCGCTTCCATCCATTTTTCTCCCTCAGGCTGAGAAATAGCATCTTCATAATTCCTTGGAATTGTAGGAGATGAAGCCACGAACGATTGGTACTTTTTAGGAGGTTTGATCATGTCCTTTGACCTCAGTTTCCTGGAGGGGATCTCAATCTTCTTCTTGTCTGGGTCGTACTCATAGTTCCCCTCTGGAGTTTCGACCAGAATTGTCGTCTCCCCCTCATCATCTGCATCCATGAAAACCTCTTCCTCATCTGGTTTTGTGGTATGAGATGAAGTGGACTGAGATGATGCATCATGAATCTTCTCTTGCTGCTCCTCCTGCTGTTCCTGCTGCTGCTGCTGCTCATTTTCATGTTTCGCATCATCATCCTCTTCCTCGAACTGGTTCGGACTCCTCCGTCCTCAACGAAGGATACATTCCTGGCTGGAACAACTTCCTTTTCTCCGGAATGTAGACTTTAAATTTGCGTCCGAAGGTCCCATACCCCACTAGCTTGCCTATTCTTGCCTTCGGATCCGACGGGTCTCTGTCCTCCTCCGGAATTTGGGCGTAAGCTGTGCATCAAATGTACGGACATGGCTCAGGTCTGGAGGCCACCCAAAAACTTGCTCAAAGGGTGTGCAGTTGGGTGAGTTCCGGTTTGGGAGACGGTTGAGTATGTACACGGCGAACCCACGGCTTCCTCCCACATGCCCGGAGACTGTCCTGCCTTTATGATCATCGTTTTGCTTGTTCCTTCACGGTCCTCATGTCCCGTTCAATTAGCCATTGGTCTCGGGACAGCGAGGTGCGGATGTTTGATGCAGGATTCCTTGGTCACGGAAATAATTTGCAATTCTCTGCACATAAATTCTCCCCCATGTCGGATTTGAAATCTCTAATGTTCTTGCTGGTCTGGTTTTTGAACATTTTCAAAAAGTTGATGATGTTGGCAGCAGCATCACTCTTCTTTTTCAAGAAACACATCTGCCGGAAACCGGTCTTCTCATCCTTGAGGAGAAGAAAGTAATTTGACCCCTGTAGAGACGTGGTGGAGTCCTTGCCCGACAGATCGGCGTGGATAACATCCCCCGCTGCAGGTTCTTATTCTTCTCCCTCTCTGGAAAAGGCTGTCGTGTCTCTTTCCCAGATGACAATCCGAGCAGTGAAAGTCCGACGCAAGATCTTCCATCTTGATCCCCTCAACTGCCCCAACTTTCACTGCATTTTTGATGTAGCCCATATTGACATGGGCCAATCGCTCATGCCACAATTTCGTCTTGTTGATGGTGGCTGAGTATGCAGAGTTTTCGGGACGCGGAAACCCATTACATAATTCCATTTAGCCACCAAGCTTGAGGTCCTTGTTGCCCCTTGAAATAGTAAGTGGTCTTCCCGTTTTCTTTCACGATTTTGAACCCCTTCTGGTCCATGATCCCCTCGCTAAAGAGGTTCACGGCACCAGGAATATAGTGGGCGTTGTGGATAGATATGGGATACCACTCCCCTGCACCCAAGCTTCCACTTGTACGGTCCCCTTCCCAGTGCCCGGATGGAGGAGTTGTCCGTGATGCTGACAGGAATGGGATTCTTGAACTCTTTGTAGTCCGTCAGCCAATCTCTTCTTCCAGTGATATGGAACGAGGCCCCGCTGTCACTAATCCATCGGGTGCTCCCCTCTTCCATCTCATGCCCCCCAGGAACGCTTGGCAATCCCCAGGACCCTCATTCTGCTTTTTGTTTTTTTACGGTTCTGCTTGCGGTTGGAGTTGTTGTTATTGTTGTTGTTGTTGCACTTAGCCTCATCACCCTCTTCCCTTTTGGGTTTACGGCATTCCCTCGCCCAATGTCCCTCTATACCGCAGTTCCGGCACGCCCTTCTCGTTTCTTCTTCTGGGGTTGCTGCTGTTGTTGCTGCTGGTTGGATTTTCCTTTTTGAATTTTTTGTTACCATTTTGGGCGTTGAAGGCGATGTTGAACTGCTGCTGCTCCTCCCCGCCTTCACCGTTGGCCTTAAATGACAGTTCCTCATTTTTGATTTCTGCAATGAGATTTGCCATGGTCTGA